>NC_091822.1:19126000-19433000 GCF_038994185.2 Dermacentor albipictus | reverse complement strand
GTGTCCCAACACTCTGATCTGACGGCGCCCGAATTAACTTCGTGGAGTTTACTTGAAGGCCGGCTTTTCGGAAGACCGCAAGAATTGCAGCGAGTCGCGAAAGGTGCCTGCTGAATGTGGGAGAACAAACAATAACGTCATTAAATTAACAAAGACAGGTGGTCCATTTGTATCCCAGCAGAAGAGAGTCCATCATACGTCCAAGTGCCGCAGGAGCATTGCATAGGCAAAAGCGCATGAGTTTGAACTGATATAAGCCATCCGTCGCGATGATGGCCGTCTTCTCGCGGTCGATTTCATCAACTGAAATATCCCAGTAGCCAGATCGAAGATAGATGGACGAGACGTATTTAGCTCCGTGCAAGCAGTCCAAGGCATCATCGATTCGTGGTAGTGGGTGGACATCTTGTTTAAGTGACAATAATCGACGCAAAAACGCCACGTACCATCTTTCTTTGTCACAAGGACGACAGGCGAAGCACCAGGGCTGGCTGATACCTCGATGATCCCTTTGCGGAGCATTTTGTCCACTTCTGATTGAATGACTCGACGTTCAGCATGCGATACACGATAGGGACGCCGACGAATAGATGTCGCGTTTCCAGTGTTTGTGTGGTGGTGAACAACAAATGTTTGGTCTAAAGACCTGCCGCCGAAATCAAAGACGTCACTGCACGATTCAAGCAGGGGTCGTATGTCCGTCGCCTGTGCTGAGGTGAGGTCAGGTGAAATCATTTTCGCGAAGTCATTCGTTAAGGAACCAGAGCTGTCAGCTGCAATCGGTGCTAATAAGCCATTCTCGGCATTCAGACTCTCAATGTCAAATTTTCAACTACTAGAAACGCTAGCCAAGAACATGCCGGCCGACAGCGCTTGAGGGCATAGGCTGAAATTCCGAAGCGTTAGAACGACGTCGCTATCAGTAACCGTGACCAACGTTTGTGAAACAGCAACGTTCCGGTTCAAAAGCACGTCGATGATGGCGCGAAGCACATATTCACTGTCAGGAACCTGTGGCTGGGCGGTCAAAGGGACGTAACTGCCTCGGGTGACAGACGCACATATTGAAGGAGCACAAGCGCAGTGGGGCGGTACTCTGAGCCTAGGCGAGTTGAGGCAGTTCTAGAACGCTGGTCGCGCAGTCGATGAGAGCAGAATGAGTGGATAAAGAGTCCAATCCAACGATAACATCGTGAGGGCAGTTGTCGATCACAGCAAAGAGAACAGAAGTAGGGCGGCCGGCCGGCTATAATTAAACGCGCAGTACACATTCCAGGAACAACAAGTACGCTGCCGACGGCCACACGAAGCAGTCGGGCAGCTGCTGGGGTAAGGACCTTCTTTAAACGTCTACGTATACGCTAGCACTCATTACAGATACGTAGGCTCCAGTGTCGACGAGTGCTTGTACAGGTACGCCATATATTTTAACGTGAATTACACTCTTCCTTGTGGGCACAGACAGAATTTGCTGCAGTAGTTGGCAACGCAGCACGACCTCCAAGGGGTGCATTTCCTAGCTTTCCGAAAGGGTGCGGCCAAAAGCCACAGGGGACGAATGGCGACGTGGCTGCGGCGAAAGGGAAGATGGGCGACGTGTTTGTGGCGAACGAGACTGGTGTCCACGCGGCGATGGTGAGCGGCTATACTACGTGTCCCGAGCAGAGTTGGCGTCGCTGTTAGACTCGGCGGTGGGCAAAACTTTCCGCGTATTTCCATCAAAACGGCTCAAGTTCGTCGGCGTGAGCGGTGTTGAGGGCCACGATCTGCGACAGTATCGGGCGACATGGCCAAAGCGGTGACAGGTGAAACATATAGGCTGGTCATCCGCAGTTCTCCAGTCAGTCGGGTTGCCATTACGTGGAGAGAAGCGTCGGGGTGATGCGAAAATAGTAGAAGGACATTCCTTAGCTCCGGGATTGGCGACAGCACGCACAGACTGCAAACCAATGTTTTCAAGTTCCTGGCGAACGATGGCTTGCACGAGGGGAACTGAAAAAGTGGTAGCATCAGGGCTACACGCACAGAAAGCTGCGGGCGCCATCGCATCCAGTTCACGCCTAACGATTCGCACCACGTCCTCTGATGGCGACGCATGCTGCTGTGCGGGCTGATCGTCACACGTTGACGTTGCGGCAGAATTGGGAAGTCTAGCGAATTGTTGCAAAAGGCGTTGGCTTTTGGTCTGCTTGAATTGTCGGCACTCTAATGATTGCGTCAATTGTAGAGCAGTTCTTGCACACGAGCAGGTTAAACGCGTCGTCAGCAATGTCCTTAAGCTCGCGCCCGACATTCTCAGCTGCTGTCATGTCGTGATCGGCTTTAGGACAAAGTGTCAGCACGTCCTGGATGTACGAGACACCTTTGCCGTGCCTCTTAGGTAGAGCAACAGGTTAGCTAGCGTAAGCGTATGGGTCCCATCTGTTGGTTCCACTGACGCGTTCGTACATGGCCACCCACTCTTCAACGTCACCGCCATCGGTTCCGCAATAAGTTCCAGGACGACAACCGAAGGGGACAGCGAGATAGCTGGTAACGGTGACGTTGAAGGCGCAACGGTTTTGATCCCGCGTGCTCACCGTCATTCATGGTGCGGACGGTGATGCGACGTCCACTGTGGAGCTGCGTTTCCAGCCGTGGTACCCCGCAACTCTTACCGAAATGTTACGCGATGTTGCAAGTCTATAAAAACTATATTTACAATATATATACAGGATGAGTCAGAATAGTTAAGATAGCTGACCGCCAACATATTACAGGCAGTAGGTGCAGAACTGAATACATCAAGGAGCCCAATAGAGGCTGAAGTATAATTAAGGACTGAAGTTAAAAACAAGATCAGAACCAACCCTCTCCCCAGAAACATGCATCCAGAATAAGATCTCGAAAGGAGAAAGGCAAGAGCTAAAGCACTCTTGCAGGAAGTGGAGCAGCAGAACAAACTGGCAGCTATAGTCGATGCTGCCTGGGTGAAAGGTAAACAAGCATATACGGCCATTGTATCAAATTATCAAGGGAAAGTGCAAGACGCTCTCACTATTTTTACCAAGGACGCCATGGTGGCGGAACAAGCGGCAATTGCTCTAGATATCAGGAGTATAGTGGGCCTGCATTTCCAGTGATTCGAAATCCGCTGTAATGTGTTTTGAAAAGGCTACGTAGCTGGAGTTGCAGCTAAACTTTTTGAAATCATTCGGATTATCAGAACAGAAATCCGATGGTTTGCTGCCATATGGGGAGAGTAGACGAGACGCGGGTAAACATCAATGAGGTTGCTCATGACTTGGCACGAGGACTCGCTAACAGTGACAGTCACAACAAAGCCTTTCACCATCAAGCCAGGGAATCTAGAGATCATTCAATAACATACAATGACGTTACCAAACATTACTATTTAGGACGCAGCCAATTCGCATTGCCACATTAAGTACTGAACAGGGCTCAGGCAGTCTCACTGCGCTTATTGCAAACGGTTACATATTATAAAGTATATCCAGAGAGGGAGATTAAGATAGACTCCAATGATTGTAATGGCATCATTGGAATCAGACATATACTAGCGGGGTGTCCCGCGACTCTCCCCAACCTCGTTGAAGAATGGCCACAGTGGGAGAAAAGGATTCAAAGCCCATTGTTTTAGGAACAACTAAGGGCAGTCCAGAGGGCCCATGATATCGCTGAAAGGCTTGGCCTGACAGTGCCAACGTGGGAGTGGCCCGCCTTGGCTTAAGAAGTCGAGCCTCCGAACCTCACTACAATAAATGTTTTCACAGACACACATCAACAACAACACGCAGCAGCCAACGTCTCCGATCTTCTTCTTTCTCTCTCTTCTTTCATCCTTCCGTAACAATATTTAAGTTACATTAGTCTGCGACTCCTTGACAGCTGCTTCTGCTGACATCTTGTGCGCCGAACCAGTGGTTCTCACAAGGGACACCGAAGTTACTTCGGGTTTTGATTTCTCACCCTCCCTCTTTGTGGCACCTGTGGACTTAGTTTTTCCACCAGGCCAAGCACGTATTCTTGCATTTAAGTCAACATACACTATTGACAGTGACACAGTGGTTATCTGTATCAGCGCTGCATTTCTTGAGGATTCCCGCATCGCCCCTTACCTGGCCTGGATTTCACATGGCTATGCTAGTCTGACCGCCTTCCACACGACTCCAGAAGCACTGCTACTGCCAAAAGGGTCTACTGTTTCCCAACACAGCACCGGTGTGTGTCATCGCTGTTTCACCCACCTCATCCTTCACACATTGTACACCCGCGGAAGGTCACTCGAGGTCACTCTCGAGGTCACTTTGAGTCCTGAACTCAGTTGGCCCAGAGCGATGCCCTGTTGGCCATGTTAATGAAAAACGAAACTCGGTATGGGGCTTGTTTGCATGGCTTGGGTGAGGCTAGTGGGTCCACTCATGCCATCGAAACAGATGACTGTCACGTAATTCGCCACCCCGTAAACCGTGCACCTTCTTCTGAACGTACCGTTATATCTGAACAATTTACCGACATGCTGCTTGCACGCAACCTTATAAGGCCTTAAACAAACCCTTCGCCTTCTTCAGTTGTGCTTTTTAAAGAAAATGATGGTTTGGTGCGTTTTGCATCAAATATAGGGCGCTTAAAAATTGCCCTCAAGAATGTTTATTCTATGCTTCGTATTGACGACGTTGTGGATAAAACCTTAAAAGGTGCGAAATTATTTCCAAGTCTTCATTGTACTGCGGCTAGTGGCAGATTCCGACGCATGAGCATGACAAAGAAAACACTGCATTCGACACAGGTGATGTACTTTTTTTATTTTTATGTGATGCATCTAAGGTGGCCAAATGTGCCAGCAACGTTGCAACAAATTATAGATAACCTAGTGCGTGACCTAAAATAGAAACCTGCCTGTGTTACCTGGAGGACACAGCCATCTTTTTCCCTAGTTTCCGCAGCACCAAGAACGTTTAGATGACGCCTTCACGTGTCTAGCCACGGCTCGTCTCCTGTTGAATACTGATTGTTTATTTGAAGGTTGAAGAATTAATGAATTGACTCACGTTGTCAATAATCAACACATTCCGTCGGGTCCCGACAAGGTGCCCGCTGTATTGTAATTCCCTCAACCAACGGTACGAAAATATCTTTGCAAATTTATCCAGTTACCGTCCTGCTTTCGTCGCTTTGTGCATGACTCAGTCACCATTGCAGCTATACTTCCCAGTCTTCTGACGTCGGGCTGCGCATTTTGTCTGTTCGAACAATTGTGAAGCCGCCTTCCAGACGCTCAAACGACGCCTCAAGTCACAGCGACTTTGCGACCATTTCTATCCAGCAGTCTGTTCGACCCTGAACACCGCTCAGTGGGCATGGAATCGGTGCTGTCCTCCTGCAGCGGAATCGAGAATCCAAAGAACAAATTCTGGCATACTCGAGCCGTACTCTCTCCTGCGGAGCAAAACTACATCATCACAGAGCAAGAATGGCCGGCCATCGTGTGGTCGTTACAGAAATTTCGCCTCTGTCTATAGTCCGCGATTTCACAATTGTGACCGACCACTTTCGTCTATGCTGGGCTGTCATGCCTGAAAAATTTGGGTACTCATGTTTGCAGGAGTATGACTACACTTATCGCGCACAGGCCCTGCAGGCAACATCCAAATGCGGACGCTTTGTCGCGCAGCCCACTGTAGCCAAATGTCAATGCTTCACCTTCTGTCTGCTGAATACGGTCCAGCCAAGCGTCACGCACATGCCCAGTACGGCAGCAGAGTTCATTGCCTCGGCTGATTTGCTTCCATATGCTGTTCGCGTCTTACCACAACAGACAGGCTCGTACTACCACACCATCATCGATCGGCTCTCCTGTTTATCCAGCCCTCCCAACAGCCGCTTAAGACGGTAGGTGCAAAATTTTAGCTTCTAGGCGGGCCATTACTTCGGCAAATTTACCATCCTGGTGGTAGCCTATGGGTCACGGTGGTCCCTCGTTCACTTCGACTTGAAATTTTCGAAGCTTTCCTATACGACTCGACTGCTCGCCATTCAGGTTTTCACTAAAGTTACGACCGCATCAAGACTGGCTCTTTCTGGCCTGGCCTTTCTACCATTGTCTCCAAGTATATTGGCTCCCGCACGTTATACGAACTGCAACAACGTTCGACATTCCTTCCTGTCGGCCCTCATATGCCATCCTCCTTCCCACCACCTTCGAATTTGTGGCCATAGCCCTATGTGGCCCCCATTTCAGTTACAACCGCCGGTCACCGCTGGATTGTTGCCGCTACCAACCATCTCGCGTGCTACGCTGACACTGCAACTCTTCCTTATAGGACTGACGGCAAAGTAGCTGAGTTTTTCATGCACACTATTGTTTTGCGTCGCGGCGCGTTTCTTGTCCTCTTGATTTGCAGTGGCAAGACATTTCCTCCCCATTCATGGTGTTCTCCAGGCCTCTAACGCAATCTATAAGACCGCACCAGATCATCATCCGCTAACTAACGGTCTTATGAGCGATTTCATCAAACTTTGTCTGCTTGCCCTCTATGTATGTTTGACCACATCACAAAAACTGCGACACAACTCTTCCTTTTGTAACGTTTGCTTATAATACGGCCGTAGAACGCTGAACTATTTACTGCTTCTTTTTCGTCGCGTACGGCCGTACACTGCCTTTCGTCTGGGACGCTGCCTTCCATTCGCGAACCGCTGCTCCAACCACATCTCTTGTGGAAGATTATGCTCTATTGTGATCCCCGTTGATCGGAGCGCGGACAAACCGTCACATAGTCTGCTTGAGATACTCAGGTATGCTTTTCCTTCTATGTTTCCTCTTCTAGCATTCGCGTTTTGCATCTTTTTAATCTTTTCTATCTACATTGTACCGCTGCCTATATCTGTAATTGATCAGGTCGCATCAGTCGCTTCCCTGCGTTTTCCCGCCAATACTCTAAACATATATTCATTGTCTTGACTGCGTACCGGCTGATACTTCCGTCTACTTTAAATCCAATCGCTTCTGGACGTTGTGTGTTACGAACTTCTCCAGCTGGGTGTTTGCTTGCCGCATCGCCCGCTGCCGTGAAATCGTCCTCGCCAAGACTGCAATCAGTCAATACAACGAGAACGTTTGTTGCGATGCGACGAGCCGCGTTGTATCGCTCCTCGCAGGTGGATAAGTTCGCCCCTGCACAATTTGTCGCTCACCAAGCTGTGTGAAAAATCACTTCCTCATCATCTCGGGCCTTGCATCGTTGAACGTCTGCCGTTAGTTATCACGTCGCTCCTGCTAATTGGACCACTGGCCACCGTCACCGCAACGCACAAATCGTTCACGTTTGTCGAGTGAGCTCCTGAACAACACTATGCAATGTGATGATCGTTCTTTAAATCATGGGTGCCGATCCTCAAAGTGGGGAGACGCAATGCTAACGCATTTCTCTCGAATGTACCGCTAGAGTACCACTGAAGGTTTCTGTAGAATTTTGACGCTGCAATCGGAAGCGACATATAAGTATACTCTGAAGGTCAGCAATTGTGGCCGTCCCATCGTCACGAGAATGCTTCACGTATCATCAAAATGTAATAATTTAGGCAACACATTTATTGGGGAACGCGCCAAAGTAATAAAAACGACGCACGTTTATTAGTAGCAGCATGGTCTTGCTAAGGACTAGGGAACGTTGCGTAATGCCTAGCTTTTTAGCCTTTGCTTGTACTCTCATAGGCTTCACGACTAGGCTGTGGCTGAACATTACTTAAAGGCAAATCAGGCAGCACAAAGCAAGTAATTTCATCCTATAAAAGCGTTTTATGAACAAAGCCTCTGACCCTGTTTCACCGTGGTCTACAGTACAACTTTAAATTCTACCACGCACGACATCACTGTGAGGGTTGCGGCTTTATGCCGACTCGCTAGTCCGAAGCACTCGCCAGGCACATAAATGACGCACAGAGTCAAACATTTACAAATCAACATGGCATTGCCCAAACAACCAGCGTTTTGCTCACCGCTGGCAAACTCCTCCCTGCGTACGGCACACAGTCCGCTTGCATATACGATAGGAGCTGTCGACTCATACATTTGTGCAATTTTTATTGTGCCGGCTATCGCATTGGTACGCGGTGTGCGTAAAGCTCCAGAAAGTGGACGTTGGATTTCGTGAGGTAAGTTAGTGGCTCCGTGATGCGCGAAAGATCCTTGAGAAAACACCTGCAGTACATGCAGCATAAAAAGCTGACCACTCCATTCCATCGGCGGTATGCTAAATGTTTGCACTGGCAGGTGTCTTCTTCAGATGAACACACCCTCCAGACATGTTGATGCCGTGGCCATAAAAGAGAAGCTCTTCGTAAGTGAAGTTGCCCTTTTCTGGTTTCATGGTCCGCCCAGACGACTTCATGACGGCTAGTATCTTACCAAGCTGCATAAGTAGATTGTCTGAGTTTGAGGCGTCTTTCAGGTTGACGGACGCCATCTGAACGACGTCATCAAGGTTTTGCAAGCAGGTCTGCCTTTTAAAACCTGCCAATAGAGTGTCTTTTACGCATTTGAAAGTTGTGGGTGCCGAGCAAAGACATGACTTTGAACTCAGAGAGTCCGTCCCAATTGATAAACGTGGTCTTCCCTCGATCCCTCTCGCCGTATTCTATATGCCAGACCGTCTAGAGATCCAACGACAAAAAAGTTTTCGCACTGCCAACCTTGTGTAGCGTCCTCAATGCGTTGAAGGCATGTAAATCTTCCATCGTTTTATTCAGGTGATGAAATTATATTGCAGTTATATCTTTCCTCTTCACTACGACTACGAGAGATGCTCACCGACTCTTGGGCGCTTCAATGAGTTCGCTGCGCTGCATTTCATTGACTCGTTCCTCGATGGTTTCTCGTTCTCGCATAGAGATTCGGTACGGGCTCTGACGGAGTGGCCCAGCGCTTTTATCGGTTACTATGCGATGGTTAGTCACAGGAGTTAGTCTTCTCTTTGATGACGAGAAAAAGCCGTCTCTCTGTCATATCATAATACTCATTGGATTGTTCATGTTCGCGCACGGTAAGACTTCGACTTGCATTCGACTAAATTCGAGCAGGCCGAATTGTAGGCAAGGATTGGCTTTTTTATTTAAAACATGAATTGGCTAAAAGAGGATTATAATGTTTATTTGTTTTGAAAACATATACACATTGAGCATGAAAGGGAAAGCGAGGAGCAGGCTGACTACTGCCACCGGAAGGGGCACTACCGCCTGCCTACTCTTCAGAGGGGAGGTGACAGCAACACAGCAAATGAAGATAGGAAGGAGGAGAGGAAAAGAAAAGAAAGAGCAACAAGATAAATCTAAAAGAATAAAGTAGAACACATAGTACAGATAACACACAGTGGGGCGGGTCACTGAAGGTCACGCAACCACAGAATGGTAAATAGAAGGAATATTATCGACTCTACAAACCTGAACCTTAGTTAATTCTAGAAAAGTAAGCAGAGTGCTATGAGCCTCATTACATCGAGATGCACAACCTTTGGGGTACAAACACTCGTCGAGCGTCGTACACCGCACGCCAAGGAGGAGATAGTCCCTCACTAACGACATGCGCTGTGCACTGAAAGCGAGATTCTCCAATATCAGGTGCTGAAGTGCCTCGCAGCAGCCGCAAGACGTACACGATGGACTGGCCACACGTCCTAGTCTGTATAAATGTTCGCGCAATCGTTCACGTAGCCAACCATCAGATTGAGTAGTTGCGCTCGAGCGTGACGAGGCAAACCTCGACCGCGAACACGGCGCGCGAACGTTCCATTTACGACGCGCTGGTCTGGATTCTGCTTGAGTAGGTGGCGACCAATCATCATACAAGCGTCATCAAGCTTGCACAAAATTTCAGGAGAGACGCAGTTGTTATGAGCGCAAGTTGAAACCAGTCGATCAGCTTCTTCATTTCCGGTGATTCCTACGTGCGGAAGTATCGATTGAACAATGCGAGATACCCCACGTGATGAAATTTTGTTTGCAGAGCCAGTAATGCTGCACACAACTGGGCAATCAATCTGACTGCGTTGTAATGTACTAAAGCTAGCGCAGAAGTCCGTATAAATGGCAATCTTCTAAGTGGTTAACTCTTCTTGCACGTATATCAGTGCAACATTTACCACTGCTAGCTCCGCCGTTGTTGACGAGGTTGGATGGTGTATTTGGAAGATATGTCGTACTTGAGTCGCATGGCAGAAAAAAGCGGTGCAGGCGCCTTGACCATCGCTGTGTGCAGATGCATCGGTCAATACTTGAAGTTACTCTGGAAATATTTCGAACATGTGAGAATGAGCCAATCGGAATATTTCTGAAACGGACATGTCAGACTTTTTGTGCATATCAGGGATTGTGGGGTAAACGAGAAATAGACGTATTTCGCGATATCATTTGGAGGCGGAGGCGTAACTGAAACTGCATAATCAGAAATGTAATTCATATGCATAAATAATGCCGCCATTTTTCCCATGCCAGATAACGGGCGGTGAATGAAACGATCAAGGAAAGATTGACCATTCGATGCGCGATGCAGACGCTCAATATAATGTAGAGCTCTCTTGTATGCCTGCAGCCCAGGCGGTAACTGATGCGCTTCAGTAATGCAGCAGGTTGAGCCTGACGACGTAATCCAAGGTTTAGTCGAAGGGCAACGGGATGATCTCGTTCCAGTTGGGCCATCAAACTAGGTGGCACGTTCGGTACAGGTAGCGCACATGTCCTGCCTAAGAGTACAGATGATAGAGGATTGGTGCAATTGTGTCTTAATAACGCACGTACAAATGTGTGTTCACCCATGATTGAAACCGGCTTCCGAGAACACATAAACGGCCTGCTTACTTTCGGATACGGGAAGTACGTCCTAGTTTCTCTCTCAAAAGGTATCCTCAGAAAAAAATTAAAAATGCACGGTGCGCAACGGGGGGAGGATAAGTAATCCTGCGAAACTCACTGCGGCAGAAGACGGTGGTGGTGCCTTATGTCCACAATGGATCTTTTGGCCTGAAACGTTTAGGCCAGAGGACGAACATCCTAGTCTTGGTGTCAGCACCCGAAACTGCTGGGGTTATGCAAGACAGAAGACCAGGAAGGCAGAGCACGACGTCACTGTCAAACCAACCACAGCAACTCATACGTCAGATACGCTAAAGGTATTGTCTACAAGATTCCGTTCTGGTGCGGCAAATACTATGTATTTGGTAAGGGGCTGACGTTGCATCTATGAACGTTTGCGAGAACATGTCAGCCATGTGAGGCGAGACACAGAAGGTCATTTGGCAGTACACTACAAACAGTGCGGATGCAGACCTGATTTAGAAAAGCAGAGAAATACTTGACGCGAGTGAAGTGGCAAGGTATAGAAACATTTGAGTGAGTGTACCATCAATTAATCAATCAATCAAAGCTTTATTTCAGTTTGTAGTACAGTGTGCAGCAGTAGAAACTGGGGGTAATAGAGAAAAAGCAGTCTATACGACCGCTTGACAACCGCTCGAACCCATTTACCAAAATTCATAGTTGCGACAGGAGAAAAAAAAAGTTCAGCAATATTAAAGTACAATATG
Organism: Dermacentor albipictus; assembly: GCF_038994185.2. NCBI lineage: Eukaryota > Metazoa > Arthropoda > Arachnida > Ixodida > Ixodidae > Dermacentor > Dermacentor albipictus. Next base: position 19,421,421 of record NC_091822.1, on the reverse strand, counting down.
TGTAGTGCAATGAAATGCCTCGGACGTTGTGAGTGCAAGAGTTACGTAGTTCTGTGTACAATGATATGTGGAACTTCAAGGGCAATTATACCATGTAGTGAATACTCGCATAATAAATATATAGTACGAAAAATATTTGGTTAACGTGAAAAAGTCTAAAATTATAATAACAATGGAAACGTCAAATGCTCTAGAATATAAGGTCAACATGAACTAAGTCACGAATGAGGCTCGAATAGCAGTAAATGACATATAGCATAAATTATCACAGAAATAAGTGTTAACACATTTAGGCAATATGCAGATCAACATTGTGAATCAATAATTACTTCTACATCGAGATACTGTACAAGTATGCCGTTTTCTAGTTTCATGTAGTGTGATACGCGGAGTGAGTTTTACTTAAGGAAGGTATCATTTCTTGCTATCGTTTTTTTACAAAAACATGCAAACATGCATTGAAACCATTTATTTACACCAACAATTTTATATTTTAGACGTAGGGGAAGTGCTGCGGTGTCGTATGATGGATCAGCAATTATCCGGAGGATTTTATTCTCTAGAACAAATAACTTGTGGACATTCAAAAAGTGGTGTTACAGGAGACTAGAAAGCAGTAATTTAGGTATGAGGAAAAAAGCGTACTATAAACTTAGCTTCCGATATATCCGGAAAGAATAATGCGTTTCATTTATGTAAGCATCCCATGCCATAGTAATAGTAAAGACTAAACCAAGAGAAGTAAATTCATCGACATAATCAATATTATTGTCATTTAAGAGTAGATGCGGTGGATTAGATATGAACTTGATCGGGTGAAAAATCATTGCTTTGTTCTACCTTCGTTTATTTTTAGTGCATTGCACAATGACCATTTCGCCAATAATGAAAGAACCCGATTGGCAGTGTAGGTTATATGCCGAACGTTATTGAACGAAAAATAGCAGGTATGTATCATTTGCATATTTTGTCTTCTTAGTGATATTATTAATGTCGTTTACATGAATACTAAAGAGCAGAAAACCCAATAAACTGCCGAGCATTTCAACCAACCAGGTCATAAATTTGGTTAAGTTAAACTCTACATCTTACAGTCAAATTTCCGTTCTTAACGAGAAAGAAAATACAGAGAATCATACCTTATCCATAAGTTCAAGACATTTCAACCAATAGGAATACACGTTTCAAAGGGACCTTTAGAATCTATTCGCTATGCTAAATTTCAAGCGATAGGCAGCAACACTTAGTACGGCGGCCGCATTTCGATGGGGGCGAAATGCCAAAACACCCGTGTACTTAGATTTAGGTGCACGTTAAAGAAACCCAGGTAGTCAAAATTTTCGGAGCCCTCCACTGCGGCGTGCCTGATAATCAGACAGTGGTTCTGGCACGTAAAACCCCATAATTTAATTTTTAATTTTTGGTTCCTTAGCGTTTTTTTTCTTTTCCTTCCTTCTTTTCTTCCAGTCGGCGTGTCAGACGCCGTAAAGACGCCGGCTAACATGTGGGCGTTGACACGTGATTGACAGACGGCCGTGTACCTGGCCTTATGCATAGCAGTCGTTTATTCTCAATTCGACACGCTAGCACACCTTCGCTCGTTGCCGCACCCATCCGCCTTACACCCTCTTCCCTTTAGAAGAACTCCACCTATATATACTGTGGCGAGGAAAGTATATGTCGCCTTGAAGAAGACAAATCCTCTTGTCGAAACGTTGGCTCTTGCTTTCAACTTGTTCTCGTTTTGCTCAACGCTTTGAATTTCCATCTCCCGCCTTTTCCGTGTTTTCCCTGGTTAAGCTTGTGAGTCTCTCGGTTTGGGTATCCCTGTTTAATATTTGTTTGAAGTATCTCCATTTATTGTTTGGTTTGCGTAAGAGGGCTACGTCGAAAGAGTTGTTTTAGTAGGTATATTTAGCGGAAAGAATTTCGCTGTTAATTTTGTTGCATAGGGATTTGAATTGTGTCAGAGTTTCAGGGGCTTTAGTGTTTCTAAATTTATCAAATGGTTTCTATTTCTCTTTTTAAGACGTATATAATCAAGCTGTCACCCATATTTGCGTGCTTTTTTGCAAGGTCAAATATCAACGATCGAGAAGCAGTCGTTGCAGATCGGAAGGAAATTTTGAAGAAATTCTTTGTTTGCGTTTCGTGGCTACATTGTTCGTAAACTAAACTGCAATCTACTGATGCAACGCGACCCAAAAATGTTTCAAGACGTGTATTGGAAATTATCTGGTGCCTTTATTTCACAGAAACGTCATGAAACATCAAGGTAGGTAGGTGATCGCTAATATCTTCGGCTATACAACCAGGATATGAAGTTTTAGCATGATTCGTGATAAACAAGTGTAATGTTGAAGAAGTTGTGGTGGTTCCGCGCGTTGGGTGATTTATGACATTATTAAACTTATCGCCCTAACCGATAAAGAACTAGACTGCTTTGATGTAAGCCATGTACTCGATATCACGCATAACTAACTTTTGTGTTATTTGATAATGGTGCGTTTGCGCTTGCATATAATTGCGAATGCAGCACGTGTACTTGATAACACGCGGTGTTCACGTAAATGAAACGCAGCAGTGTGTATATGCTTTATCTGGTTCTAAAAAGATATGCAAATGTTTTGCCAGCGTTTAAAGATGCAATTGTCAATACAGCGGTGTGTGCGTAGTCTCGTAGTCCCATCTCACTGCACAGTTACTGGCGATAGACGTGGCCTTTCCGAAAGCAGAGCTGGTGGTGGTCAGGGACGTCTGTCTTCCTCGGGGCGCTGAGCAGGCTGAGGGCGGTCCAGTCGGAACTGCGGCGTCACCGCGTCCTGACGCGGGCGTGGAGGAGGAACATGGCGGCCCGCAGAAACGGCGAACGAGCTACGCCACTTATAGTTCGTGGCTGCGGCGTCTCAGACACTTTTAGTGTGTGCCAGACCTCCTGTCACACGGTGTCAGCAATTGTATCGACCAGGGGCTACCACGCCGGGAAGATCATTTGTAGTTATTCACGCACGACAATTCTGATTCTCTCTGTAACCTAGTCGGAACCAATTGTTTGCACACCGTTCTTCGGTGTTAGCGGTTGGAGGATAGAATGCCTAGTTCGCAATTCTAGCGTCTTCGTCATGATCTTCGTTGTCGTGCAAAATTGTGTAACGGTCTCGAGCGGGTTTTAGATTAGGCCGGTGAACAGTTCTTGCTAATGTTATCGCATGAAGAAACGAGCACTATTTCCGCCGACATAACTGGATTTGCTTGGCCATGAAAGAAAGGCAATCACTTCCGACAAGACGGCAATCTTCTCCTTCGGTAGGCACGTTTTCCGCAGAGCATCGGCGCTTTCATTGCGCACTGCGTGACACGGGAAAAGCCGCGAAACAGGGCACATGTTGCTACACTACTCTAGCGATCCTGTAGGCAAATGCTCACGGCATCTTCCCAGTAAAATTATGCACGGTGCAGCTTGTCGTCATAGTTCGAGCTGTGCAACGCCGCTAGCTCGGTCTTCAGCCACCTTTTCGGGACTTCAATCCGCGCGCAAGTTCTCTCGATTGTTGCAGCACATATACGACGCTGCAGCTTTCACTGAGCCTGCTTGTTCTGCCGTAAGCTTCCTGGTCTTTTTCAGTAGAAGTCGGTCTCCGGCAAGAATCCTTGCAGCCTCACTCGTCTGAGGTGATACTGACCTTTATTAACTCTGCTGCAAGCTGTAGCTCTGCTTACAGCTTGCATAGGCGCCTCCAGCACGCAGCGCCTCCATTAGATTTCACGTCGCAGAAAATGTAAAGAACAATACAGGAGCAAGAACTGGTTCACGAGACCGACTATCTATCGGACGAACTGGCGCCAAGAACCGGTGCTACTGAGAGCAGGGCCACAGCGACGAGCTCAGTCTTGTATATCTGATCGGCACGTCTCGTACGTCGACGAGTTACACCTAACTCATTTTACCTTCCAGCCTGATCGCTAGAGCTCGCATGCACTCTTGAATTTGCATCACTATTCGCGTCGCGCATGCAATCTGAATTCAAGCGAGATTGTTGCGATATAAAATCGAAGAAAATGTCGGACCACGTTCCTACAATTGAAGGTGCGCCTTTCGCAAAGCGATAACATTGTAGCATAGATACAATGAACGTTTACTTAAAAGAAACAGTTTATTTTCTTGTCAATAGCTCGTTTATAGAAATACATTCTTCAGTCCTTATTCTGTGGTGGCCACTCTTGTTACCGACGTAACGCGTCGGAGCTGAGTGGCATACCTTTATTGGCGGAAAAATAAACTGATTATAAGAGAAACTTTTAGCGCGGTCGGTTTTAAAATGGTATGTAAAGATTGTTGAAAAGGGCAACTGGGATAACAAAAGGGTAAAACTTTGCAATATCGTCCAACATTTTTTGAATCAACCTACTTGATTTTTTGACCGTTTAGTTTTTATCTTTACATTTCACAGCGAAGCTGTCTATGGCTAGGGTTCCATGTATTTTCGCCTTTGTTCATCAACAAATAGAGCTGAGCGCGGGCCAATACCGGCCCCACTCTCAGCGGAGGTGAAGACGCCACCAAGTAGTCCGCCTCTAATAACAACAATAAACAACAATAGTGAAATATATAAATCAAGATGCACTCTGTCAAGTCAATGGACATGCTGGAATCGTTTGTGAACTGCACATGTACTCGCGAGCAGGAAGCGTTGCCGTATGCGCAAAGGCAAAATGTACGTGCAACAATAATACACCCCCAATTCGCAGAAGGGTGACCGACTGTGGGGAAGCCTGTGCTGTACAGACGAAAGAGAAAGTTGTGATGGCCGCTGTGTATATGTCGCCAGGCATGCCCAAATGTAATATTGAGAAGTTCATGACAACGTACTTTGCATAGGTCAGCCATGATAACTCTACTCGTGTGATCACCGTTGGAGACTTCAATGAGGACATTTCAAAACCATACTACAAATGGCCCACACAGATTGTTCGAGAAAAGTGGTTTGAAGCGCCACACCAAACCAGGTCGCTAATCAACTTCACAAAGGTCGCGTATGGATCTAACTATGGCCAAGAATCTAAGATTGTAACCACGCCAATCAGTTTATACCATAGTAATCAAAATGATGTCCTTACTTCCATTACCAAATGATAAAAATAAATAGATTTACCCTTGTTTAACCCTGTGTGATGTACCACAGCTTCTCTTATCATTCGCCTACAGAGTGGAATTTATTTATTTATTTATTTATTTCGTACTGCCAGCCTGTTTTACAGGCCCTAGGCAGGAGTGGGATATACATAAAGGTTTTAACAACTTAATAACATGTGAAACACAATCAAGAAAAAAAGAAAGAAAAGTAAGAAAAAAAGAAGAAGAAAGGATGGAAGCAAGCAAAGCGTCATCTTGTTACAATGCAAAAAAAGTAGAAACAACAATAAATAACAACATCAAAAAATTCTGCAATACACACATATTTGCACAACGGCTCATGCACAAAAAAATAAGGGTGCCCTGATATGATCTGTAACACACAGTCACATAGTCCTGAATGCGCGGCAAGTGGCGTGGCCACTTTACTATATATATATATATATATATATAATGGCATTCATACATGTTAAAAAAGTACATAGCCCTTTCTGCAGTGTATGCCAGTGGCATGGCAGTAAGACAACGAAAAAAATACTTACAGACACAAAGAATCCAATCCAGGATCCCATTGCGCTTCCTAGTGCGTGTGTTGACTAAACAAAGGAGAGGAGATAGAGAAACGATTAAGTTCACCTGGAGACAGGGAAGCCAAGCGTAGTGGGATTAGAGTGCTGTGTAAATGACATTACGTCTTTCATCCGACATAGGTGCATTTCAAACGCTAAAAATAGAAGCGCGAAAGACATACCGCTCTGGCATAAAATAAAATACGAAGTGGCCTTTGTCCTTGCGCGTTTGTGACTCCTCTAGCAGAATAGGAACCGTTAAGCGTTCGAGCGTGTGCCTCGCTGAGGGTTGAAATGCTGGAGTTTTCAAGAGCCGAAACTACGAGGCACTCCATTCTTGGCATCGCAGATAAAATGTTGACCACCTGCGGTTCTCGACGAGCCCCCTATGCTAGGTGCATGGATGTGTTTGCATTCCGACAGACTGCCGGGATTGAACTTGAGAGCCGCTGGCGAACGCTGGCAAGTAAAGCCACTGGCTGCATATTCTTCCTGGATGGCGAGCGGATGGCGTAATTTACTTTATACCAATGTCATTTGGGAATGTCTATATCAGCCAGTCGGCAAGGTGTGTTAATGACCACCTGAGGTAGAATGTTCAGCAAGTAAATGTTTGGAGGGCACCGGCTTTAGGAGTGGAATGCGACAGCATTTAGAGACTCCTTACTACTTTTCATGCTTCCCGGCAACTGCACCTTATGCAACTATAACGTTTAGCGGGAAACGCTGGCGGTAAACGCTGTGCACGAAGGCCGAGCTTTCTGGCAGAAATGCCGCCTCTTGGCTGGGTTGGTCTCCTGTTATTGTTTCGCACTTTTAATATTTCGCTCTCAGAAGAGCTAACGTTAAGGATATGTGCTTTCGGTGTCTTTTATCTATTACATTTTTTGTGGGCTACCGTTCTCAATATTTCAAGGAATAAATTTGTAAAGAATGAAAGCCACGGTATCAGCAACATTGGTGGTAGAAAAGTGATTGGGAGTTCGTGGTTCGAAATCTGGTCCGAAATTCTTTTCGACGCCTGGATTTTCTGCGACACAGGACCCTTAACGCTGTCGCATTAAAAAGGGTACGCACATTTGGTCGTTCACGTTGCGGCATGTGGCTGTGAAACACGACTTCGGGAGACCAAGATTATAGGCAACAGCAAGAGTTGCACGTCTCGGTTGGCTTTGGAGGCATTCTTTATCAAAAATAATGCCTCCATTTGTATTTCCGAAGGTCCGACAAACTTTCACTCATCAGAGTAAAATTTATGCAAGCCACTCCGTGATACGCCGCGATCCCTGTGACTGCGATGTCACCGCGAAGCACGTGCTCTACAAATTGCGCACGCAGCGGCATCTTAACAAACAGTGGCACCCGTCTTTGTCTCATTTGCTCTTTTGTGCCCGTGTAATAATTTCTGCTATACTGCCATAATTATTATGGAAGACCAGCAAGCCCAACGGTCAATCTTCCTGCCGCACGCTAAGACGTGCCTCTGAAAAGCATGAAAAGTTCCAATGAAAAACCAAGCTGCATGCAACTGCGCATAAATTGAGGCCAATGACGCATTAAGACAACTATTTAATAAGCCAAGGGAAAATGTGCGCAGGACTCTCGAAGGGAGCCAAAAAAAAAGAAAGGAAAGCCCAATGCCAGCGTTATTTCAAACATTGACGCAGGAGCCGGCAGCTTCGTGTCACAGTTCGCAACTCTAGAACATATGTAATAATTATTATGGATTTTTCTGTATGTTTTATTACACATATGGGCCTTATACACAACGATTCCAAGCAAACAAAGGCATATCCAACTACATGACATATAGTCGCACTAGTCGCACGAGACGAACATCAACTGCGCCCTTGGATGACCACTGCTTCCAGAGAAATCGGCACTCAATGTACATAGCAGCATAATTCAATACTGTTTCAGCCTACCTTTCTAGAAAGTCAATTTTTTTTTTCTCCGGAGAACCTACCGTTATGTAAAAACGGCCATGGAACATTTCATGTCGTGTTGCGAGTTCGGAACCACATGGCCAGCAAAAAATGCTTCGAGAGTGAGGAGGCACACGGGGCGAGGACATAAGCAAAGAAAGTAAGCATATGCAAGGACCAGAGGCGTCCCTTATAGTTTCGCCTATTCCTATGCAGAAGCTTTCTGTGTTCTGCGCACTTCTGTTGTGACCTGATTAGTTCCTGTTGAATAATGTTTTAGAATTTCTCACCTAACTTTTATTACACTCCATGGTAATGATGGCTTTTTCGTGTGAGTGGTGTTACATCAATTAGGTGCCGTTCATTTTTATCGCAGTTTTATATATGAAAGTGCATGTGTGCCATCCCTCACGAAAGAAAAATTTGAGTTGCACCTCTTCACTAAAGTGCTAAAACCACAGATACCAAATTTATCGCCAGGTCTCGCTCTTCTTTAGGTTCCCCAATGTTTTTCTGAGATTTTTCTTCTGAAACAACTATTCTCATTCTTCAAAAACAAATAAGCAATACTCAACACAGATGTGTTCATTCCCAATCTGTCAAAACTAATCTTGTGCCTTTTCTTCAAGTAGTTGGTCTCCCTTATGCTAACTATAAGCAAGTCTATACCGTGTATTTTAACTTTACTAATGCTTCCGACTTTTTTTTACATAGTTTACTTCTAGAAACTCTTCTATCTAAGGCATCAGATCAAGCCACTTTGTAATGACCAATTATCACCCTCATCAGGGATCAATTATGCTCGGATGGACGCGCCCTTCTTAGTTCCAAACCGTTTCCTCACTGTTCCGAATCATTTTTTTCCTAATTCGTCTGACCGATGGGTTTTCCGGTGCACTTCTTTATGTTTTTATTAATGATAGCGAATACGCGCTAACCCTCTCTGATGTTACTTGTACATTGACGACAAACTTTTCCGTGTCAGTGAAAATTGCAATGACTAAATTGCTGCAGACCTACGTTGATTCCATTGTGCAATGGTGAACAAGCAGTCCTTCTTATTAACTCACAGAAAACACTTGCTTCATTCACTAGAAGCATAAATGACATGGAGCCTGTTTATTATTTAAACAGTTCACCATTGAGGAGACTGTTTGTCCGCTATATAGGTGTTTTGTTTGACTCGGTGTTAGCGCTCTATGCACACGTGTCAAGTGTGGCGAATACTTCGTTTAGGCTATTATGCGTTATCTAAAAAGAAGCCTTCTGTAATGTTAAATGCGTTCGGCTTTTCTATTTCTATCTGGGACGAGCAAGACTTGAGTATTGTTCAGTTTCATGAAACATAACTCTGAAGAATAAAAGAAGAGTTTCGGACGTTAAAAGCCGATTTGTTTATCGACTATATGGTCGGTTCTTGAGGAGCAAATGTTGTAATGATTACGAGCATACCTTGCAGAGGTTCAGCATTGTCCCTACCATGACATATTGTGATCACGCATTCTTATTCAAAATTCTACGTAGTCTAGTTTAATTGAACACGTTAACTTTCGTTCATGTGTTTATGGTACTGCAGTCAAGCTTGCCCAATGCCAGTGTTGTTGTTTTTTTTTGCAAATTCGTGATCTACCTAACCTGAGCCCTAATATCAGTTTTGTAACCAAGCACAAGATAGATACATCTAGATGTTGATCTCTTTATTGCGCGCGTATGTTGACCACCCGACTATTCGTTGCTTGGTTGAATTTTGATTACGTTCATATTCGTTCTATTCTACCTATGTGAAATACCTTTTGGTTCCTTTCCGATTCTGCAAAAGTGCACCAACACCGATGTCATGTGCTGTTCGTACTCACACACCGAAATAAAGAAATGAATAAATGAATGAATGAGGACTCTTCCGCGTCAACAGTTTTTAGGCGTTCCGCGCTAAACGCTGCCGAACAAACAGTTCAACGTAATTAGATGCTTCACATGCTTGTAACAGATCGCGTGCTCGCATCTCATCACGCATGTACGTATATAATAAAGGGAAAATCAGACAATTGGGTTTCCTTTGTAGCAATTGCTCCGAACGGGTGCTTGTCTGATTTTCCCTTGATTATTAACTTCTCTCCACCTTGCGGGTTTCCGCAGAACTAGAATGCCAAACACTTGCCTTGGCTTCGTGTTGTCGACAAATTCGACTTCGCCCTGCCATCTGCTAGCCGCCTCATTACCTCAGATGGTAGAGCGGCTGCCCCGGAAAGGCGGTGGTCACGGGTTCGAGTCCCGGACAAGGACGAATTTTTCTTCAACTATGAGGCTTTTCCTTCGAAGAACCCGTTTGGGTTTCATTTGTAGCAATTGCTACGAACGGGTGGATGTGTGATTTTTCCTTTATTAATTACTTCTCTCCACCTTGCGGGTTTCCGCAGAACTGCTATTGCAACTTCATGTGATCCTCTTGTTATGCAATGAATTTTTGTGAGCAGTTATACATATTTTTAATATTTCTGTTTATTTGTGTCTATATCTTTACCTAAGCTTTTGGTACAGCAGGCTCTTTGTGCAAAGTACCATAGCATGATAGGCAATAAACAATATAGAGCTTTCCGTCTTGTAAAAGAAATGTTATCGGACGCAAATTTACAAGGAAACTAAACAATCCTTAAAGTAGTAGAAAGAAAACGAAAATGAAGGGAAAAAGAACACGAGCAGAGGTTCAGGCTTTGATTAGGTAAGAAAGCTTGGTCCATTGGGAACTTATATGTACCCTGAATAGAGGGGCCCTATAACTCTACCCTTATTTAGTAAACTATCTCTGTCTCACGGTCAATTGAGAACCTTGTGGCTCAGAAAAATTTCAAGCACTGGTTATGTTACTGCCAGTCTTTTAAACATCAGACTGCTTTAGTTGGACTTCATTACAAACGCTTTACAGAACAGACGATCTTGAGATACCGGCCTCCAGCATTTGCAATGGGCTACGCCACAAAAGCGCTACTGTGATTCGAGAGATCAACCACCCTAGATGACTGCCTATCACGCACCGAAAAATAGATGCTAGATCGCATGTATGTATTCGTGCATAGTTTGAACTTTTCTTCTCTCCTCGTTTTCATCTTTCGCTTCCCTTTCCCTATTGCATAATACCCTGCCGGCCTTATGCTAATAAACTGCCGGTATCCCGCTTTTCTTCTTACTCGTGTTCGGATCTCGTATAGGGGCAAACTGAACAGCCGCCACATTGTGACTATATGCTTGCAACAAGCCCTGCCATTGGGTATCGTGCAGACCTTAGGTTTCGGCAGAAAAAAGGATTGATAGTTTTTATTGAAATGACAAACTCCACTGTGAAACAGCTCCCTGGCGCTAAAAAGAGAAAACAGAAAAAAACGACGCGCAGGAAATGGCTGCTGCCCATATCAGCAGGCCCTAATTCAAGATTGAATAAATTCATTGTAAGGTTCACAATGGCGCCGAAAATCTAAAATCACGTTAAACTTTCGTCAGAAAACAACCCGTCTTGGAAAAAAACTGAAATAAGGGGAGAAGGAATGGCTCCACACCAAGCTTTTATGGTCTCACAAAGATTCGTAAAGCAGGATTCCTTTACGGCGTATTGTGATTTCAAGCCTATCGCCTTGCGAGCCCTGTCAACCGCTCTTCACTAGATACTAAAAACAGAACCTTACGTTTTCCACTCAGAACACCTTGTGGATATGGCGTTTAATCTGAGTCAAGACAACGACTGCATGATGCCTTTTGGTGTGATTTTTCTGTTCAGTAATGCGTCTGTGTCTCTCGCAGTTTCTGCGACGCACGGAATGTCTCAACATTTCCTCAGACTGAAAAACTAGAATGATCTCTTCATTGTTCATCTCTGTTGAATATTGCAGTTCTGCCTTTCGGTCACTTCTCATTTTAGCGGCGAGTTCCACAATTAGATTAGTGGAACATCCATTGGTGCCATGCTGTCTGACACTATCAGCGTACTCATCATGGATCGAAAAGCGGGGGCCAAACACTTGGAGCACCAAGTCATATGTGTCTCTGAGCGACATGTGGGGGGGAGGTTCTTTTTACGTGAGGAAGGCTCACGAGATCGACAACATGGTCGCGTATCACCCTAAGGATCCTGCAATGCAGTTTATGCCAGACTTGGAAAATTTCCATTCTCCCCTCTTCTTAGATGACCTCTCGAAAAGAGAGTGATCGAACCTGTCCATTTCTACATTCGCAAAAGGGACTCATACAGGACAATACATTTGTTTCATTTGGAATGATCCTACAAGCCACAACTTACAGCGGTTCGAAGCCTCGTCAAGAGAACCGAAGTAATCAGCTCTTCTCTGCACCTTTAACAGAAGGAACACCGTGATATTAAGAAGCACGGAATCACAGGAAGGCTGTCGACCCACCCCTACCCCGTATCTCGATACCACCTAGTGTTCTGGTGTGCTAAGGAGGATCAAGCTTCATCCGCCGCCTGCACTCCTATCCGAAAAGCATAGGTCATTGTCTCTAAAATTACTTGCACCGAATTCTCAGCGTTCTACATTGGTGAAAATAATGACTTTCTGGAAAGAATTTGTCAACAGAATGATGAATTTCACGACCTCAAAAGAGAACATAGCAATGTGGCAGAACACAGTGGGTTTTTTGACCACCACATTAGCTCTGACAGCGCCGTCTTCTCGGAGAAGGAAAACGGTTACCAGTGGCGGTTTCTTTTCGAATCCTGACACATTAAAAAACGCCTCAAAACATCAATTCTCTTGCCAAGGACTGCGGAACATCTTCACGCACCAGTTAAGCCCCCCCCCCTATAACTTATTATAACTGCTGCTACACCTTAACGCTTTTTATCGCAGGCTCTGCTCAATAATGAAGTATAGCAAAAACATAGATGTTTCGCCACCTATGCAGGTGGCATCATCAGTACAAAAATTACAACAAACGAGAGAACACATCCTATTAATGTGTGGTATGCCGTAATAATCCGGCGGGGGTCCACGGTTAGAATTACAAGCAGATCAATCGCGACGGATAAACCTAGATTCCACAAATTTTCTTGGGCCCTATCGGTGTTCCCATGCTAACGTTGCTGCGTGATCGAAATAGAACATACGTCCTTTTGTCAAGCACACCAGTTCCGTTTTTGGACGTGTGGCGTGCGTTCCTTTCGTAGCCAGTTTAGCCCGACAACAGCGATGGTGCCCAAGAAATTTTGTGGAATAATGATTCAGCCGTCGCAATTGATCTGCATGCATGTCAAACCGAGGCCTCCTTCCGGGTGTCTAGGTACCCTCATACATAAACAGGATGTATTGCATTTGTTGTTACTTGCGCATTGAAGATACCACCAGAAAAGGTGCCAAAACGTCTGTTTTCTTATACTTTATTGTTTAATTAAGCCAGAGATAAAAAAATATTCAAGTGTGAGTTCCCTTGGGTATTGGAACATTCTTTTTTTTACTGCTACACCTACCGTCATCTCACATGAAGAAGGAGTCGGTCGCGCTCCGAAACATCGGATTTAGGAGACATTTCCTGAGAGTATACCTCAATTCTTTATTAAGTAAAGAAATACCAGTCATGGTAAACCGCGACGCACCCCTGTCCTTCCAGCCTTTTGATCGAGAAGCGATTCTACATTTCATTGAAGAAATGCTTTCGCAATGGCAGGTATTTTGCGAGGCGTTTTGTATGTAAGGGCCTCAGGCACTTATCTGGCTTTCCGGTTTTCTGTTTGTTTAACCACCCTGAAAGCAGATGTTGCCAAAATCGGGCTCGTACATCGGTTTGCACGCTTAGGCCGCTGACGCTGCTCAGCAGACATGGACATCGCAGGAACGAGAGAGTTCACAAGAATTTCTTGGTCTGCTCACAAGTAAGCGATATGTCACAGTGTTTGGTGATCAACACGAGTTAGTGATCAAGGCAAAGTGGGCGAAGGGAAAGGCAGGATCAAACGCAGAAAAATTACCGAGGCAAAAACAGCAGCCAGCACTTGCATGACGGCGATGACGAAAATGTACAGAATGTTGAAGAAGCACCACACAATCCATGGCAGTAGCCAACGGTAGTCGGCCTGCAATAGAAGAAGAACATGGTAGCTTTCTTCGCGCAATGTGAATACACGAAACTGCTAAGGAAAGGAAAACGTCCGGATGCCGGTTCGCAGCATGCCCTAGCAGCTGTTTCGCATGTTCACTAAACGCTTAGGGTACAACTGATTAATGTTGGTTGCATTAGAAACGCCTCAAAAGGAGCTTCCTTTACCTATTAGGTTCGAGGGACCTTGATAGAAGTAACGTAAGCTGAAAAGAAGTGGGCTCTTAAATTAGTGCGCTTTGATGCGGTTTTCTGATGAAATATTTTTTGCACTATCATTAGGCGCCAAAGCCATTGGAAAGGTCAGGTCTAACCTTTCGGAAGCAATTTATTTAGTTCTAAGTTCGCTGCTTGAATAAAAAACAGAAAGGCAGGAAAGTAGCAAGAATTGCAGCGTGTACCTTGCAATGAAAGTACTGGTACAGAAACATCGTCTAGGTATTCGTCACCAAGGAACGTATCACAGGATATTTAGTTCCATTTGCGGACTTCGTATTTACCCTCTTGGTGCACAGGTGCGCGGAATCGCAGAGCACACGTACTTGTGATTTGCAGAGTTGCTTATTCCCTGAAGCAAGTAAAATATCTTATTTGCAGAAACGCGTAGTGAAATAAAGTATAATAGTAAAATGCCTTTTTTTGAATAACGTACAGTCGATAGTCACCGGTCGTGTCGAGTGTTGCTCTGTATAGTCCTTATGCAGTTTTCTTTCCCGCTGAAAATGTAATTGTAATTTATTTTCATAATTTCATTTAAAACTGCATAGTCAGCTGCATACTGATCCGTTTTTTATTTATTTATTTTTGCACCAAAAGCAGGCTGTGTTCACGTCGCGTACGGAATGAGGCTTAATTGTGGATTTGGCGCAGGCGACGCCGAATGTGATTCAGTTTCGGCATCCTACACCGTCAATCATAATCGTCATTACCCTTATGGCCACCGTTTATTTATGTCTACTGCAGGACGAAGGCGTGTCCCTGCAATTCTCAGTTAGCCCCCCCTTGCAGCAGGTGATCCCTAGTTATACCTGTAAATTCCTTAAATTCCTCGCCCTAACCTATCTTCTGCTATCTCCGACTGCAATTCCCCCGTTTCGGCCCCCATTCTGTATCTATAATGAACAACTGATTAACAGCCATACGGAATACACGGCCTGCCAAGCTCCATTTTGTTCTCTTAGCTAGAATTTTCGCTACCGCCATTTGCTTCTAAGCCACACAGCTCTTTCACTGGCTCCTAAAGTTACGCTTAAGATCCGTCGATCGTACCGAGGTCCATAATTTGTCGTCAATCTTCTTTGTTAAACTGCACGTTTCAAGCTAGTACCGATAGATACGGTGAGTGCACACCAACACCTGCAGTATCCGGCATCTACCGCAGCCATTAGTGGGACGTTCGATTGCGCTTTACCACAACTAATAAATGGACAGCGATCACATGTATTGTTGTCACCAAATTGTGATATTCTTTTTTAATTCCAAAGAGACCTTTTGAGACATGCCTACAAAGCCTGGTGATTTCTTCCACGCAAAGGAATGCTGAAGATGAATATTTCGAGCAGTGTTTCGAAAAAAGTGTGCACGAATAATGAAAGGAATGTGTCCCTTAGCAAAAGGGAACAAAATCCTTGTTCCTACGAGGTTGTAATGATGAATGCATAATGATTGCACGAGGTATTTGCAAGCGCTTTGAATAGTGATATTAGCGTGCGAGTTGCTTTGTTACTTCACGCGCAATATATTGTCATATTGTTGTGAGTGGAGTGACAGAAATATCTTACTCGATATACGAGTACATGTGACCTGCAGACACCATGAAAATGGCAAAATAATAAATCAACTTAGAGCATCTATGATGAACATTCAGATGAAGTTAAATGAACCGCGACAATCACCTGTGATATGGCTGGTAACAATAATAAACTTTTTCTCGTCAAATGTGCTTTTTTTTTCAACGGAGTTAAAAAGGGCCAAATAGCTGAAATATACAGGGTGGTCAGGTAAACAACCTTTCACGCATTTGCCCATAACGTCCCAATCAGTAATGCCTACTGACAGTAATGGCTTGACTGTAAAACTGGCATGACTGTAGAGAAAAGACGGGGAATGCGGGAGATGGCAATTCAAGACGATGAGCAAAACGTGAACAAGGTGAATGCAGGAGCCAAGGTTTCGACAAGTGGACTTGTCTTCTTCTAGGCGACCATAGCAAAACGTGAACAAGGTGAATGCAGGAGCCAACGTTTCGACAAGTGGACTTGTCTTCTTCAAGGCGACATATGTCGCCTTGAAGAAGACAAGTCCACTTGTCGAAACGTTGGCTCCTGCATTCACCTTGTTCACGTTTTGCTCATTGGCATGATTGTAGAAATGTTACAACTCTAATGCCTTGAATGTTAAAACTGTAATCCCACTGAAATGTTTATTGAAGGCGCTGAGGATACTCGGGTAGATAGATCAATATTTGAGGCGCCTCTTCATGGCAGGCTAACACACTGCGTATAATATCTAACAATCACAGAATTGAAAGAACCCGTATTACGTTGACTGTCCATGGTAATGCGTCTAGCGGCAAACCAATACACAGTTATGTACCAAAATGAGTTATGTAGCTGGCGTGTACTTCAGCGTCACTCCTGGCTTTGTGTTCCCAATGGACACTCAGTGCCATCTACCAGTGCCATCTACCAGTGCCACCACGAAGCCTGCAGCTGGCTTCCGAATTGAGAAACGCACGTGAATTCGCGCACCAGCCCGTGACCTCTGAGAACTGAGAAACGTGCGCTACTCCAACAGGGCTCCTTGGTAACGATTCTCTCTGAACACCATGCCCCATCGGGTGGCGCTGGAGAGAGGTTCGCGCGTCGCCTCCGAGACGAGCAGCTTGGTACATCGGTGCCTCCGAATGCTGAGAATTGTTTCCTCGCTTGCCGCGCACAAAGTGCGACTGACTGGGTGGCCCATTTTGTCGAGATATTCAATGAAAAGCAGCACACACCGCGTGAATTCCTGCGGCAGCTCGCTAAAGCATTGACGTGAGAGGTATTCATTAAAGGCGGCACATCACCAGTCCCCTTGTGCCGTAGCCTGCTAATCCGTGGGGTTGCTCTCATTGAGGATCCATTGTAACGTGAGTTTGACTCCACTTAGCATCCTAAGAATTGAAGGGATCTCTTTCGTCATAGTAGATGGCACATTCCCACTGACACACACCTAGTTACCCATGCTGGCGTCATAGACATTCATTGAAGGGTGGCAAACACCTACCAGTGACCCAAGTTGACATGAAAGAGATTCATTGAAGACCACTACAGACCGAGTGGCCCATTCCCCATGCTCCAAGTCACTGTCAAATAGTTTTACAGCCAACCTGTTAGCCAACATGTCGCTATTCTTCGTGTCCGCGTGCGAGAGCTTTTCTCACACAAAAATATGGGCCGATCTCGTAGACCGTACAAACAAGCAGGCAGCGCACAGCGTGCTGCTCCTCCAAAAGGCATCGCATGACGTCATCACTCAACACCAACATTTGACGAAGAAATCGTCGCGTGGCGTCACGTTTCAACTAATCACTTAATCAGATTACTTCATCAGCCTATTGTCACGTGACGATACCGTCATCACTTAAGGTAACGTTCGAAGTAATGATGTCATCACGCGACCTTTGATGTAATCGCGCCATCACGCGGCGTCGGACATGATTACATAATCACGGTGCATCATCATGGGCCGATCCCGAAGACAATGCAAAGAGATGGGAAGTGCAGAGTGTGCTGCTTCTCCAGGAGCACCACCGCTGCCATTTGATCTGATGGCGACATCTGACGAAGTCATCAAGCGGTATATTCACAACAGGATCAGTCGCACAGCATGGGCAGCATCCGTATTCAACAATATAGAAAAGAGTGTGCAAAAAATTATGCGTGGTTCTGCTATCGCCAACACGAGAGACCAATGGAGCTGGGGGAAGAGCAGCAAAGTAGTGGCAAACCGCAAAGTTAAGTCTAACTCTTGCTGGGCTTCTCCCAGCTCCGCTGGTGTCTGGTGCTTTCGATAGCAGAGTCACGCATATTTTTTTTCCACGGCAAGAAAGAGGACTGCTGAAGCGAGCGCGCGGGTTTTTATCAAAGAAGAATGACGTCACAGTAACTGTGTCCCACACTCTCTCTCAGCTCTCTCTCCCCCAGCTCGGCGAAGCTGCGGGCATCGAGAGAAATCCAGCGAGGTTCTAAGAGCTCCACTGTAAAAGTTACTATGACGTACTACTGCATCAACCCGGGTTATGCGCAAGCGTATGGACGCCACGAACATGCACAGCAAGCACCGCGGCGGCGAAGGACTAGCGGAAAGTGTGCTTACGCGGTCGCGGACGCTAGATTTCGTCTACAGCTTCGCTGTATATTCATTTCACGGGACAGCATGTAGGCGTACATATTTTTAGAGCACAGCTTTTAAGCGCCCTTTCCTTGGTCGAGCGTGGGTGTCTCTGGCGTAACCGCGCGGACGCGCTCGTGCGACTGCTCCCGTGTTAGTCGTTGTCGTCTTCCTCCACAGCTGACTGCGATGCCGTTCATCATGCAAGCTTTCCCATGCTGCCCCCCGCTTTCCTGTCACTGAGGGGAGGCCTCAACCTGAACAAGGACAGCACAGCTAATGGAGAAGCGATCGTCGAGGCGGCCGGACTTACAGCAGACCAAGCGAAGGAAGACATCGTCTGCATCAGCTTCACACAGAATATCGTTGTGGTTAGTACACCGGACACTGATCACGCTGAAAGGTATGTGAGAATCAAGTCCATTACAGTCATGGAGGCGGAATATGAAGCGAGCGCTTATCAATCGACCCCCCACTTTACGTGCCAAGGGGTTATATAAGAGTGTACCTCAATGACAGTCAAAGCGTGATAACGATAAAGATTGCGCATAGATACAACCCAACGGTGTTTGCTGCACAACGTATTAAAGCTACGGGCTCGGTAATTGTGCTTTTCGACGAATTCAGGGTGCCCACCGTCATCAAGTATGGGTCAGCCCTCGTGAGGCGATATCTGTACAGGTAGCAATTTGACATATTTTACGCATGTGTAAGAATTGTGCACATATCAGACGCTTGTTCCGCACCTGATGTTGTGCAGTGCAGGGGAAGTTGTATGTAAGACCCAGGGGAGGATTATATCTGCTCTCACATATGCTAGTTCTGCGGTATAGATCACCCCACAGATGACAAGGCTTGCAAGCAGCGGTAACAAGTACCATATGCAGTAATAGTAAGAAGAAGCCAACGCTCTGAAGTGGAGACCGAGATAGAATCGGCCCAACCGACAAAGGAAACCACTCCGGACGCCGGCAGGCGCTCACGCTCAAGAAGCGCATCAAGATCAAGACAGCGTTCAACATCGAGGGGAAGAAACCGTTCGAGGTCTCAGGAGGCGCAGGTGTGCTTCGTGAAGCAGGAGCTGAAGAGAAAGAAGAAAAAGGAGCCAGGAGCGCCCTGGGCCGAGAAGGTCAAAGGTACTGTGAAAGTCGCAGGTAACGGGGCAATCGCCTCGCTGGAACAAAGCAATGATGCCAGAGTAGAACAGCTAATCAGAGAGGTTGTACCACTAAAAAAATCAAATGAAGAACTTAAGAATTAGATACAGGAAATCAACAAAGAGTTGAGGGCAGAAAGCGGCATTGTGGCATTGTGGCAATAGCTAAGCTGGTGAGTAGAAGTAACAGCCAGGAGGAAGAAGGCACACCAGCGCACAAAAAGAGAGCTGTAGTCCCAGAGGTGGAATCAATGTGCTCGGTTCTGGTGGAGATTAGGAATGTCATTAGGGACCTAAAGGACACGGTAGACAGCGTTAACCTTAAGCTGGATAAAACGTGGAAGTGGAAGTTAATAGGCGAGAAAAGGCTGAAAAACTAGAGGTCCAAGCAGAGGATGAGGAATATATGGCTTCGGAAGTAGAAAGCGCTACAACAGTCTGGGGAGCGCTGGGTAATGCAGTCAACAGAACAGTGACTGGGTGTAGCAA
Source organism: Dermacentor albipictus (assembly GCF_038994185.2). NCBI lineage: Eukaryota > Metazoa > Arthropoda > Arachnida > Ixodida > Ixodidae > Dermacentor > Dermacentor albipictus. The sequence goes on along the minus strand of NC_091822.1, from coordinate 19,401,675 downwards.
TCAGGGGATAACGGCAATAAGAATGGATAGCAGAAATAGACTTAGTGTGTCGCAGTGGAACAGCAGAGGATTTCAGCAAAAAAGAGCGTCACTTGCACAGATAATCAAAACTGTTGAAAATAGGCCGAAATTAATTATTCTGCAAGAAGGTCTAGCGGGGGATATCGGGCTGTCTGGCTTTAACTCGGTCCGCAAAGGCGAGGAACCGGGCAGAGGAATTGCCCCCTTAATTGACAAGAAAGTTCCCCACATGGAGCAAGAGTTAATAACAGGGGCGAGTAAAAGTGAATGCATATTGATGGAAATGGTCCTTGTTCTGTCTCAATATATATATATATATATATATATATATATATATATATATATATATATATATATATATATATATATATATATATATATATATATATATATATATTGCAGTGGGTAATATGCATGTGGCGCTGCGTGGACTGCTCCCGCTGCAGCGCGAGACCCGAGCCCGGGCTGCTGATTCGAAGGGCTAGGACTCATGATTAAGAGCTACTTGCGATCTCTCGAATGAGCTGCAATAAACCCCATTTCATTTGGTGGAGCTGCTGGGTAACCTCGGAAACTGGAACTCCGAAACCGGATGCTACCGACTGCTTCGACCATGCCACAGCCTCCGGCGGTCATCGTTTGTGGTGTGTTGCGCCAGCGTGATCCTGCCATCTTTAGCGGCACCGATGATCGTGACGTGGAGGACTGGTTGTGCATCTTACGAACGGGCGAGCCAGCATAACAAGTGGGATGACGTGACTGCGGTATTGACCGAAGGTGGAAGTCGGACTCCAGTCGTCCCGAAGTAAAAGCCGTTTTATTTAACATATACAACCGATATATATTGTAACGGATACGAAAGGCGCGGACAAGAAGGGAGGAGAGAGGACGACAAGAGAACGACGAGTTAGAGAGGCCGGGCTGCGCTACGATCATGCTGCCATCATCATCCAATTCTCCTGTAAATAAAACCATTTCTTCGCAACTCTTCGTAACAGTTGTGGTGGAAGGTGCGGGGTAATCGACACCCGAAGACGGAGGCAGAACCACAAGTTCTTCCACGGAGCCATCGCCTTGCTGGACTCCCACCGAATTCACCGGAGCTGAACATGTCCCACGACGCAGACGAACAACGGCTCATTCCAACTGCTTCCCCGACAAGTTCTGTTCTGCAACTGAGAAATGCGCGTCCCTTCGCCGGAAGATCAGACGAAGACGTCGAGGAATGGCTCATCCATTATCACCGGGTGAGTGCCGCCAACAGGTGGAGCAGCGCTTCTCAGCCTTCTAAAGTCGTGTTCTTTCTAACGGATACTGCGTTGTTGTGGTTCGACAACCACGAGGAAACATTCACAACATGGGAAAGATTTGCTTCGAAAATCAAAGAGCGATTCGGTGACTCCGCGACGAAAAAGACAAGGGCAAAACAGACGCTCCTGCAACTTGCGCAAGTACCAGGCGAAACCTGTACGACCTACATTGAGGCAGTAATAAAACTGTGTAGTATGGTGGACTCTGGAATGTCCGAGGAAGACAAAGTTGGGCACATCCTAAAAGGAATTGCCGAAGATGTTTACAATTTCCTCATTGCGGAAGACAGCCTGGCTTCCGTCGCTGACATCATTCGGCACCGACCCGCCGTGGTTGCTCAGTGGCTATGGTGTTGGGCTGCTGAGCACGAGGTCGCGGGATCGAATCCCGGCCACGGCGGCCGCATTTCGATGGGGGCGAAATGCGAAAACACCCGCGTGCTTAGATTTAGGTGCACGTTAAAGAACCCCAGGTGGTCAAAATTTCCGGAGTCCTCCACTACGGCGTGCCTCATAATCAGAAAGTGGTTTTGGCACGTAAAACCCCAAATATTATTATTATCATTCGGCACTGTCGCACCTTCGAGCAACTAAAGACGAGGCGCATAACGCCGAAGTTTGGCAGGATAGCCAATGTAACAACAGTTGCAAGCGTGGACAGCAACCAGCCCCTTGATCTTGCATCAACGATCCGACAAATAGTTCGGGAAGAACTCAGCCTGCAGGCGCAAGTGACATATCCAGGCATTCATAGCTTCCGCCTACCACCAGATTTTGAGCCAAACGTGGCATCCTTCTCCCCGTATCCTGCGGCAAGGGGCACTGAGGATTATGAACTCGCATCCCGACAGCAGCCACGTCTCTACGACAGAGGCCCTACTTATGACGCTCGGCCACAACCAGAGAAGCCACGTTTTTACCCCCGATCCCTGCGACTTCTGTCAGGCCGCGACAAGAACAGCACCGACCCTACTACCACGAAGCGACTTATGAAATATATAACAGATTTCAGCAAGCAGCAGAAACACGTTATCAACATGACCTCGAACTTTCTCGCCGTCCGCAGCCGTCTACCATTCGTTTCGAGGAAGGCGCTGTGAACCGCGACCCTCCCGAGTGCTACAACTGCGGTTCCACAGGCCATATAGCTCGGTATTGTCGCCAAGCCCGTCAATCACGTAGGACACCATCGATGTTCTCGCCACCCAGAAGCCGTACTTCATATGACCTGCGGACGACCGATTTGCTTCCATGGGATCACTTCGCACACGAGACCAGACGCAGCGATTCGCCAGCATCTGAGCGGAGTTTGACGCCACCTAATAGCCGTCCCCGTGACTCTCCGTCCCCTCAGCGCCGTTCTTCCTCACCACCGCCGCGAAACTAGCATCTGCGGCCAATGGAGGTGTGGTCGCCGCAAGGTCTTTGCAAGAAATACCTCTGCCTGTTGTGATGTACAAAAACAAAGTGAATGTCTCGAATGACGGAATACCGACCATGGCGTTAGTTGATACTGGGGCGACTGTGTCTGTGATGAGCCTCGCTTTCAAAAACCGTCTAGGCCACAAAGTTATGTTTTCTTGGAACGACGGTATTACCTTTCGTGGAGTAGGCGGCGAGTGGCTTCATGCCCTTGGTGTTTGTGCTGTGAGTGTTTTGTTGGCTGGGAAAGTGTTTGCGTCGGAATTCATTGTTCTTTCTCGTTGTTCGCACGATGTTATTCTTGGTATCGATTTTCTTGAGCAGTGCGGCGCTTCCGTAGACTGTGGTGATGGCGAAATATCATTGAACAAGTTATTATTATCAGCACATTCTGAACATAGCTCGGGTGGTGAAGACAGGGACGCAGACACACTCAGTGTTCTTGATGAAGTGATTGCACCATCGTGGTGCTTGACGCCCGTTCGTGTTTCGGCAACTACTGTTGATGCTGATTGTGTTCACCTTGTAGTTAGACCTCTCCGCATAAACTGCGCTAAAGAAGATCGACTTGTGCCCTGCTCTGTCGTGTGCATGACGAAAGGAGTCGCCACATTGTGGGCGCTGAACTATTCCGCCACGCCAGTTGTCCTTGCTCGCGCTATGAAAATCGCTCTCTTCGATAAAGCCGCATGTAGCTAAAAAACGGCACTAACTACGGACGTCTCTAAAGCTTGCTGTTCTTGCGATAATCGCCATTCTGCAGAGCTAATGCTTGGTATGATCAGCAAGGCTCTCGGTACATCGGAACGGCAAGCACTAGTACAGGTCCTTGCCAGGCATGAGGCTGCATTTGACTTCACGCATGGAGATGTACCCCTTCATTTACCGTCTTCCCACTCTCGTCAAAGAATAGATACCGGCTCAGCACACCCCATCCGCCAGAAGCCCTACGAGTGTCATCGTCCGAGCACAAAGTTATTGCAGAGCAAGTCAAGGCAATGATTAACAAAGGTGTCGTTCAAGAGTCGTCTAGTCCATGGGCAGCGCCAGTAATCCTGGTCCGAAAAAGAAGATGGCTCCTGGAGATTCTGCGTGGAGAACAGACATCTAAACGAAGTGACGAAGAAGGATGTCTATCCACTACCGCGAATCGATGACGTCATTGAGTGCTTACACGCTGCTTCTTACTTCTCAACACTTGATTTGCGATCGGGGTATTGGCAAATACCTATGGGCCCTGTCGACAAAGAAAAGACCGCTTTCGTGACTCCAGATGGCCTATTCGAATTTAACGTTATGCCTTTTGGCCTTTGCAATGCTCCTGCCACCTTTGAAAGGTTCATGGACACAGTACAACGTGGTCTAAAGTGGGAGATATGTATGCGTTACCTCGATGATGTAATCTTTGGCCGCACGTTTGAAGAACATAACGAACGCCTCAGCCTCGTTCTCGACTGCATTGAGAAAGCTGGACTGGTTTTCAACTCAAAATGTGTCGGTTCGGCGAACGTCAAACACTGGTCCTGGGACGCTTAGTCGACAAGGATGGCGTCAGAGCCGATCCTCGTAAGATTGAAGCAGTGAGCTCCTTCAAGCCACCGCAGTCAGCACGAGAACTCCGCTCATTCGTTGGCCTATGTTCGTATTTTCGTCATTTTGTTCCCCGGTTTGCCGACGTCGTTTACCCGTTGACAAGTCTTTTGCGAGAAAATGCATCCTTCAATTGGACACCAGAGTGTGACGCATCATTCTCTCAACTGAAGTTTATACTAACGTCAGCACCTCTCTTGCGTCACTTTGATCCATGTTGCCCGACTGAAGTTCACACTGATGCTAGTGGAATCGGGATAGGAGCGGTGCTTGTACAACGTCACAGTGGCGCAGAACATGTTGTCGCATATGGCAGTTGTTGCCTGAGCAAATCTGAACGCAATTATACGGTTACGGAACAGGAATGCCTGGCACCGTTTTCGCCATACAAAAGTTTCGGTGTTATATTAACGGTAGACCATTCAAGATTATCACCGACCATCATTCTTTGTGCTGGCTGGTCGGTTTGCGTGATCCCTCTGGTCGCCTCGCACGTTGGGCGCTGCGCCTCCAGGAATACGACTTTGTGGTATCGTACAAGAGTGGCCGTCGTCACGCTGACGCAGACTGCCTCTCTCGGATTCCTCTTGCGACTACCGACTGCGGTGCTGAGAATTTTGACTACTGTCTCGCTGCTGTTACTTCTTCGTTCCCTGACGCGGCAGACTTTCAGCGAGAACAACGGAATGATGTTACCCACGATCCGCTTTTTGTCGCCGCCCGTACCTCTAAAGGCAGCGGTCACTTTACTGTCCGTGATAAATTGCTCTACAAAACTAATTACTCCGGGCATGGAGCGCGTTTTCTGCTTGTTGTCCCCGAGAATCTCCGCTCCAACGTTCTACGCGCTATGCATGACGATGTAACATCTGGTCATTTCGGCTTCGTACGAACGCTGCACCGCACGCAGGAACGCTTTTACTGGCCCAAGATGTACGAAACAACCAAGCGCTATGTTGCTAGTTGTGAAACATGCCAACGTCACAAGCGACCGACCACCACAGCGCCGGGTCCCCTTCGGCCATTGACACCGCCCAGTACGCCGTTCGAGCAAGTAGGCATTGACCTTTTGGGTCCATTCCCGTTATCTAACAACAAGAACCGTTGGATAATTGTCTGCGTAGGCCATCTCACACGGTATGCAGAACCTGCAGCCATACCGTCTTCCACCGCTGCTTGCGTGGCGGTCTTCCTGCTGCGTTCCGTAGTCCTTCGTCATGGCCCACCACGTGTCATCACCAGCGACCGTGGTCGCCAGTTCACTGCTGATGCCATCGAAGAGTTACTTCGTTTGTGCACTTCACAGTTCCGTCATTCCACACCGTATCATCCACAGACCAATGGCCTCGTTGAAAGGACCAACAGGACGCTGACCAACATGCTTGCCATGTACGTCTCCTCCAATCATAAGAGCTCGGATGACGTGCTTCCGTTCATCACTTACGCCTACAACACGGCGAAACACGAAACCACGAACAATAGCCCATTTCATCTCCTGTGTGCAAGGTTACCGCGAAGCCCTCTGGACACTTTCTTACCTTTCGTACTGCACAGTGACGATTCTGTATCGAAGACATTGTGTCTCGCCGAAGAAGCCCGTCGAATAGCTCGTCTTCGTACTCTGGCCTCGCAAATTCGCTTGAAAGAGCGATACGACGACCGTCACGTAGAAGTATCGTTGGAAAAAGGTGACTTGGTCCTTCTTTGGACAGCGCAACGCAAGCGTGGACTGTGCCAAAAGTTCTTGTCACAATATTCAGGCCCATTTGTAGTTGTGGACAGCCTGAGCGAACTCACTTACGTCATAGCTCGCCTCCTGTCGGCGATCGAGCAGAACTCAGCTGACTCATATTGCTGGCCTGAAGCCTTTCTACCCTGCTTGTACATCCTGACTCGCCCCACGGGCTTCGTCTGTAACGGATACGAAATGGAATGTAACGGATACGAAAGGCGCGGACAAGAAGGGAGGAGAGAGGACGAAGAGAACGAGGAGGCCGGGCAGCGCTATGATCACGCTACCATCATCGTCCAATTCCCCTGTAAATAAAGCCATTTCTTCGCAACTCTTCGTAACAATATAATGAAGAACAGAAGCGCCCCCTGGGGAATAAAGAACTGAAATGAATAACAAAACTGAATATAACATACTCCCTCCCTTATATTTAGTGGTTAGTTGTTAGTATTAGTAAGGAAAACCTCAAAGCACGCACACTGTACTTATTTACACATATTTACAACCTATGTACGCAATGTCATACCGCCGACTAATTGGTCTGATAGTCTTGGAGCCAGGCCGATGGCCGGCGCTCTCGGGTCGGCCGCGTTGGACGTCGCACAGACGATGGGCTCGTTGACTGCTGCTGCGGTATGCCAGGAGACAGTGCCTGCGTCCTGGGAGAAGGAGGCTGTAGCACGGCAGGTTGCAGCGCATCAGGAGACCGCGGCTGCGGCGTGGCAGGTTGCAGCGCATCAGGAAGCTGTGACGTGGTGGGCTGCAGCGCATCAGGAGACCATGGCTGTGGCGTGGCAGGTGGGCCTGGTTCTGAGGTGCCCCTCTCTGGAACCCTGGAAGGCTTGGAGGCATTCCACGTACGGCCGTCTCCAAGTCGGAAAGAGGCTGGTCCCCTTCTGTTGATCACCTCAGTTGGTGAAGAAAAGGGGCAGTCTCCCTTGAACCGAGCGGACGGTTTTTTGATACGGACAAAATCGCCTATGGCTATCTTAGTCTTCTTGGCGGCTCTCCTTTTGTCCGTGTAGTGCTTGCTGCTTTGCTGCTGACGCCTAACCCTTTGACGAAGTCACGCCAACTCCTTGGCTGGGTCTTCAGCAAATGCTGATGCTGAGAAATCCACGACATCCAGCCTGGTTCGGGGCATGGCGTGCGGAGTACAGCGGTAAATGGCAAGGTATTATGTGACAGCTTGCCGGTGCCGGAGTGGTCGTCTCTCGAGGAGCGAAACTTGAATGAAATTCTTCAATGTGCGACTAAAACGTTCTATTTGCCCATTGGCTTGGGGGCAGTATACCGAAGAATGTGAAAGACTGATGCCTCTGTTTTGCAGGAAAGTTATGAACTCACGCGAAGTGAACTGAGGTGCATTGTCACAAACAATCTCTTCCGGATAGCCTTCACGGGCAAAAACACTTGTTAAAACGTCTTTCACGGTTCTTGTGGACACTTCGCTGCAAAAATACACCTCTGGCCATTTAGAATGGTAGTCAACAAGCGTTACAGCAAATCTGCTGTTGTAAACTGCATGCTCCAAAGGACCAACAATATGTCTAGGCCAAGCTTTTGCCATGGTCACTCAAGCCATTCAACAGGTTGCAACGGTGCTGGTGATGTTTTTGCGGACTTATCTGCCTCCAGGCAGATATGGCAGTTTTTTACTGCCGTTTCCACTTGCTTATCCATTCGTGGCCACCAGAACCGCTCACGCAGTCGCGTCTTCATGCGCGTGATACCCGGATGCGTCTCGTGCGTGGTGCCGATGACCTGAGCCGTGAGGGAGGACGGAACAACGAGACGCTCTCCACGCAGAAGTAGGTTATCGACAACAGAAAGTTCTTCCCGAATGGCGTAGAATGGTTTCGCCTCTTCTGGTATGGACTCCTTTGGCGGCCAGGAACTCAGCACGAATGACTTGACGGCTTCCAGGCAACTGTCGTCGAAAGCGACCTGCCTGAACTCCTCTTTTGTGACGCAGGCTGGCTCAATGAACGAGACAATTTCTTCCTCCTTAGCAATCTCTGCCTCCGAGGTAGGTGCTGGTAGCCGAGAAAGTGCATCTGCTACAGTGTTTGTGGAACTGTCGTCGAAAGCGGCCTGCCTGAACTTCTCCTTTGTCACGCAGGCTTGCTCAATGAACGAGACAATTTCTTCCTCCTTAGCAATCTCTGCCTCCGAGGTAGGTGCTGGTAGCCGAGAAAGTGCATCTGCTACAGTGTTTGTGGACCCCTTGCGGTATTCAACAGTGAAATTGTAGCAAAGCAGTCGTGCACTCCAGCGTGCGATTTGGAGTGGGCGTCTTCCATGTCCTTGTGACGACAGCAAGGACACCAGTGCCTGGTGGTCTGTTCGAATTGTGAAATGATGACCCCATAGGTACGTGTGCCACCGCTCACACGCCCAAATGCACGCAAGAGCTTCTCGTTCCCCGACTGAATATTTTCTCTCTGCAGGCGACAGTGTACGAGATGCGAAAGCGACTGTGCGGAGCTCGTGGCCACTTTGTTGCTGCTGGACTGCTCCCAGCCCACAGTCGGACGCATCGGTCGACACAATAACTACAAGTAATGGATCGAACGTCTGGAGGACTGTACTCGATGAGAGCATTTCCTTGACCCTCCGGAAACTGCTGTCTGCTTCGGCAGACCAGATGAAAGGCTCATTTTTGCGAAGTAAGACACTCATAGGCTTAACAACTTGTGCGAAGTGTGGAACAAACTTGCAGTAGTATTCTACGAGACCCAGGAACGAACGCAGGGTGGCCACATCAGTTGGCACTAGTGTGTTAACTATGGAGTCTACTTTCTCTGGAAGTGGCGAGATACCACTTGCAGTGACCTTGTGCTCTAGAAAGGCAACTTCTGGAACGTCGAAGAGGCATTTGTTGTTCAGTTTCAGACCTGCGTTTTTGATCTTTTGCAGCACGGTCTTCAAGTCTGAAAGGTGTTCTGCGGTCTTGCCAAAAAAGATGACATCTTCAATTTAGAACAACACGCCAGGGCAGCGGTCAAGGATTTTCGCCATCATCTTCTGAAATGCCGCTGGGGCAGAAAGCAACCCAAAGCAAACTCTTTTAAAACGGAAAAGGCCATCATGAGTGATGAAAGCTGTCAGATCCCTGCTGTCAGGGTGCAAGAGAACCTGATGGGAAGTGGAAGCCAAGTCAAGTTTGGAGAAGTGTGTAGCGCCTACCAAAGCGTGAAGCAGCTCCTCTGTATGGGGCAATGGGAAACTGTCTGGAACAATAGCTTTGTTCGGCTCTTGAAGGTCTACACAGATCCTGATGCTACCATCTTTCTTGTTAACAACAATGGGGGACACCCATTCAGAAGCATCGATCCGCTCGATGATGTCAAGGCTCAGCAACCTCTGAAGCTCATTTGATACTGGTGACCGGAGAGAATATGGCAGATGGCGAAGCTTCGAAGTTACAGGTCGCACGCCTTGCCGTGTCTTGATGCGATGCGTGAACCCCTTAGCAAGACCCAACTCTGGACTGAAAAGTGAACTGAACTCATGTGCTAAGGCTGGCGGAAGAGCTTTGTTACGGGGCTGCGTGCTTGACGGTGTGGAAATAGAACAGGGTAGCGGGTCAACAACAGTTGGCTGCGGAGCAACGGACGTGTGTAACCTCCCGAGACCCGGGATGCATTTGGGTGCACAGATTTTCTCCAATCTTTCAGAATAAGTCAGTAGGGTTATGAAGGTGAGAAGTCTTAAGTATTTTTTCAACAGCCCGATAGTTTCAGCTCACTGCGATGTCCAATATATTGGACACTGGGATGCTACCCGGTCTTTTTTTACCAAGCGCGCACGGAATGACGTACCACAGATATTGCGCTCAAACTCGTGCGCAAAAATATTTTAATAGCTCGAAAGGCAAAGTGGTGAATAAAGTACATAAAAAGAGCATTCCTCTGCTCAACAAAAATTTCGCTCTTGTGTTCACTACCTGTGAGCAATTTCAAAACACCTTTTTGCCCTTGGTGATGTAGAAGAAGAGCCGACATTTGGTATAAAAGAACTTTGCTTTCATGTCGCAGCCCTGTAGTCTGCAACGGGCAGCGTTTGAAGTGTCTGCCAGCTTAGAGCAGTGAGCAGTCCTCTTTTCTTGGGGTTCGCGAGGAGACAGTCGAGCCTGCTTTGATGGGGGATGCTACTCGGCTTCGTTCTCACTCTCCGTTTCATCCCGTTTCTTCCCTTGATCCACGACAGTCTCAGAAACAGATTGGCGGAACTGCATGTATTTGAGTATTTCTTTCCGCTGTTTCTTTAGGGAGCGTATGTTCGGCGTATGTCGAGCGCATGTCCGGTACTCCACGCAAGAGTTGCCGAGGCCAATGTCGATGAAGTGAAAGACGGCTCTGATTGTCCACTTGTTGACGCGCACTTTTATCCTGTAGTAACTTATCATTCGGTCTGCCTTGTGAACACCGCCCATGTTGAAGTTGTACATGCGCACAATATCTGGTAGTGGGATATCGATATGTTTTTTTCCCTTACGAGACCACCTGCGACAGGTGTCTTGCGGGTCCTAGCCATGGATGGAAAAGAGAAAAATTATCGGCTCAATTCATCAGACACGCGAGGCCGGTCCCCTAAAGAAAGAAAGACGAGAAAGAAAGAGACGCAATTTCGTCCACAAGCCACTAAATGCCAACAGTACTGGCCTGCTGTTTATAACAAGTGCATCACAAAAGCGCGGTCAAAATAACGGGGTCGAGTCCTAGCGTCCAACGTAATGGACACGCGAAATCAAAGGAAGCGTAAAAAAGGTAAGCGCGCGAACAGTTTAAATTTCTTATTCTGCGCGTACGCTGTTGTATGAACTTTATTATAAAATCAAAGATATGCCCTGAAAGCAGATAGAAATGCGAGAAACAGTGCTTAATTCTCCGGCAGCTGCCGTAAAACGCCGCGCCGCTGAATGCCGCCACTGTGGAACTGTTTTGGCGGGAATTTGAACGATGTATTTTCATCAATGCTGCATAGATGGCGCAAACAGGTGTCCAATAGGTTAGAGAGCGTGAAGTTATGAAGATGAAAGCCTTGTCACAGGAGTACTGTCTCATTTCAGAATGTGCAATATATTGGACAAGTCCATAGCCGGGTCTCAGGAGGATAAGCACTTGAGAGCAGAACCCTCAATGCGAAGATCCAAGGCTTTAATGCCGTCAAGACCGATCATACAAGTTCCTCGGTGAACAACATAAAAACGTAGCGACGCTGTGCGGCCTTTAAACCGAACGTCTGCCAGGAAACAACCTAGCACTGGAATAGGCCGTTGAGAGTGGTCAAACAAACTAACATGCGGAGCAGGCAGGAGCGGAACGCTCTGAAAATATCGACTGAATTCTTGCTCCGATAGGATTGAAACAGACGACCCTGAATCAACAAGGAATGTCAAAGTGTCATTCGCGACTTGCACTTGAATATGAATTCCGCTACGCGCGGAACGTTGCACAGTCAAAACTTGCTCAGCACTGCTGGATGACGAAACATCTTCATGCAATTCAACTTCACGGACTCGGCCTTGCATTTGGCTTAGCTTGCGGTTGCATACCCTTTGAAAGTGGCCCTTGCGACCGCTAAACGAACAAGCCTTGTCATGCGCTGGGCACTGCGGCGCTGACGCGATGTGGTCCCGCGAGCCGCATCGGAAACAATGTGGCGAACCGGAGTGGCTACCCTGTTCTCGGTTCCGCTCAGGGGGGTGGTTCCGCTGCGGCGCACGTGAGCCGCCCGCGCTCCTTGTTAAATTCTGCCCTAAGGTTTGCTGCCGGTTGTGAATTCCTTTTTTTCGAAGTATGCGACGATGGTTTTCGACGCTGCCGCAATGAAATTGCTTCGACCGAAGCAGAAAGCTCCTTTAGCTCTTCAGCCACCTGCTCAAACTGAAGTGCAATTCGAACAGAATTCTCGAATGAAAGTGTGGAACCCTCGAGCAGTAACCGCTCACGTACGTTAGTCGAAGCTACGCCGACAACGAATTGGTCCCGCAGAGCATCATCTTGCGAGGCAAACGAACAATGTGACGCTAGCTCCCGTAGAGCGGCAACAAAGTCATGAACCGACTCGCCTGTGTGTTGGCTGCGACGGTGAAAGCGATGGCGCTCGATGATAACGTTGCGCGACGTAGAAAACGGATGCCGTAATGCGGCGAGTGTAGAGTCGTATTCGTCAAGAGGGGCAACACCAGACTTGTCATCGGCGAGTGCTGCGGCACTTGGCGCTGCCGGTTCTACGGCACTGGTGCCTGCATGTAGCGTCTCATAAATGCGCTGGCCCTCCACCCCCAAACAATGCAAAAGAATAGCCTTGCGTTGCTCCGGCTTGAATGCGGTGGCTGCGGATGCCAGCAAGTACACGCTGAACATCTGCTCCCACTGCTCCCATGACAATGAGGGATGGCCGGGCGTAGGAAGGAAAAACGGTGGCGGAGCAAGCCCGGTGAAGCTCATGGTGGGCGGATACGGACGGCGCAGCCAGCTGGGGGTACGTTCACGACATCCTCGTCGCCATTGCGGTATCGACCGAAGGTGGAAGTCAGACTCCAGCCGTCCCGAAGTAAAAGCCGTTTTATTTAACATATACAGCCAATATATATAATGAAGAGCAGAAGCGCCCCCTGGGGAATAAAGAACTGAAATGAATAACGAAACTGAATATAACAGTGACCAAGTTGCACAACGAGCTGTTTTACTTAATCGGCGTCACGAACCTCTGGTTCCAAAACCACGAACACGATTTTACAACATGGAGCACATTCAAGACAAATTTCGCAGAAGTGTTCGGGCGCCCCGCTGTGCGCAAGCTTCGCGCAGAACAACGCTTACGGGGCGTGCGCAACATCACGGCGAAACTTTCACAAGTTACATCAAAGATGTCATTGACCTCTGTAAGCGCGTGAATCCGTCAATGGCAGAACAGGAAAAGATAAAACACATTATGAAAGGCATTGATAAGGATGCCTTTCAGATGTTAGCGAAGGATCCGCGTACCGTAGCCGAAGTTATCAAGTTGTGCGAAAGTTTTGACTAGTTACGGAAACAACGAATCTTAGCTCGGCGCCCACCGCCTACGGAAGATTCGCTAGTAGCATTGTTTATTGGCGACAACCACGCAACCTTGCTGACGCAAATAAAAGAATTCTTGCGCGTGGAGGTTGCGCGACAGCTCTCGATTTTTTCGACCACGGAGAAGCCTTCTCAATATTTGGCTCCAGCGATCCGACTGGTAATTCAAGAGCAAGTGACAGAAGCTCTTGAAGTCAGCCGGCTCCCGTGGCCACGCCTCTGACGCATGCTGAAGCCGTTGTACGGGCGTCTCGTCTGCCGGGGTTCTCTCCTCCGCCTTCAGCGCCTCGCGAGCCAGTGTTCTCTCCTCCGCCTTCGCCTCGCCAGCCGGCGGCTCTCTTTTTCAGTGCACAGCAGCAGGGTACATATCCTTGGCGCACTGCTGACAACCGCTTAATATGCTATGCCTGCGGTACACCGGGACATGTAGCGCGTTTCTGCCCCCGGCGCTTTTCAGCTTTCGTGCGCATCCCACGACCACCCCGCTCCCGCTTCCGACCATTCCGTATGCCTCAACGACCACTACCGGAAGTATACGCTGCTGATGACATACCAGTACCGCAGAGCTGTGGCTCACCTTTCCCTTGTCGGCGTTCACTCTCATCCATGCGTTGTTGGCCCAGTGCCAGTACTACAGAGGCGGAAAACTGATTTCCGCAGTTCCTGAGGCACGAACTGCGTCTGCGTCGGAACATCAATGTCCTCTTTTTCCCCTACTAACGTTATTGAAGTGTCCGTTGATGGCATCAAATCTCTTGCGCTTGTCGATATAGGTGTTGCTGTATCCGTGATTAGTGAGAAGCTTTGTCGTGCACAACGGAAAGTGACGATGATGCCCTCGGTACCATTGCTTAGAACAGCCAGTGCACAAGTTCAGCCAGTCGCTATGTGCACTAACAGGGTGCTGATTCGAGATATTTTGTATTCGACTGATTTCTTTGTGTTGACGTGTTGCTCCCACGACGTGATTTTCGGTTGGGATTTTCTGTCGCGCCATCATGCCGTCATTGACTGTGCACGTGCTGAGGTTCAGTTCTCCGTTCTGTGCGATTTGCCATCTCACGACTTTCAAGTTCATGATCTTAGCAGAATCTGTGTAGCTTCAGATACTGATCTTCCTCCTCACAGTATTGTATTTGTCCCTCTTTCATGCGCATTGCTTGCCGAAGCGTCGGTCATGTTTACACCCGCTGCCGTGTTCATTTGCCACCAGCCTATAGTGTTGCCTTTCACCCTCCTCACGGTTCACCATGGTGCTGCAGAAATACTGATTTCTAACACAAATTCGTACACTTTGGCTTTACACTGTGGCGAGACTATTGGTACCATCGAGACTGTAGACGCTGACGTTATTGTGCATTCCCCTGTTGCCGACGACGTGGATACTGCCAACCTAACAGCACTGACACGCCATGTGCCAACTAACCGAGTATCACCGGACATTTTTTGTCGCTCTATTGCCCATGACCGCAAGCCGACAAAACGTGAGCGGCTAATAACTCTAATAATAGATTTTCGCGCCTCTTTTGACTGGAACCAAACATCATTAGGCCGCACAAGTACCGTCTCTCACCACATTGATACGGGACATCATGCACCATTATGCCAGCGTCCGTACCGCGTGTCATCCACCGAGCGTCGTGTCATCACTGAGCAAGTTGAAGACATGCTGGAACGTGGTGTTATCAAGCCATCCTGCAGCCCTTGGTCGTCTCCCGTATTACTCATTAAGAAAAAGATGGCTCGATTCATTTCTTTGTAGACTATCGTCGCCTCAACAAGATTACACAAAAAGATGTCTATCCTCTACCGCGCATAGATGACGCCCTGGATTGTTTACATGGTACCGAATTCTTTTCTTCTTTGGACTTGCGATCCGGCTATTGGCAAGTGCCAGCGGAAGAATCCGACCGCTCGAAGACAGCTTTCATTGCGCCTGATGGCCTGTATGAGTTTACTGTAATGCCATTCAGCCTCTGCAATGCGCCCGCGACATTCGAAAGGATGATGGACAATATTCTGCGAGGCCTCAAGTGGAAGACTTGTGTGTGTTATTTAGACGACGTGGTAGTTTTCGCCCCTGATTTCACCACTCACCTCTCTCGTCTACGCGAAGTCCTTACTTGCCTTGCCACCACTGGCCTTCAACTTAACTTGAATAAGTGCCACTTCGGAGCCCACCAGCTGACCATACTTGGCCATGTCGTTTCCAAAGACAGCGTCCTTCCCGACCCTGACAAACTTCATGCTGTCGCAGAATTTCCGCGGCCGACTACAGTGAAAGAGCTCCGCAGTTTTGTCGGTCTTTGCTCTTATTTTCGAAGCTTTGTGCGCAATTTTGCCTGCATCATTGCTCCCCTGACGAAGCTCCTGGCCGGCCCTGGTGACCTTCGCGATTGGACTGCGGCATGCGACCAAGCCTTCACCACTTTGCGTCGTCTGCTTACCTCACCGCCTGTTCTGCGCCAGTACGATCCGAGTGCACCGACCGAAGTTCATACGGACGCCAGCGGCGTTAGTCTTGGAGCCGTCCTTGCGCAACACAAGCCTCGCTATCCGCAATATGTTGTTGCATATGCGAGTCGTGCCCTCGCGAAGGCAGACTCCAATTATTTTGTCACGGAAAGAGAATGTTTGACTATAGTTTGGGCCTTACACAAATTTCGCCCTTACTTGTATAGCCTTTCGTTCGACGTTATGAGGGACCAGCACGCGCCTGCTGGCTTGCGTCACTGAAAGACTGGTCGGGGCGTCTTGGACGTTGGGCTCTTCGGCTCCAATAATTTTACATTCGAGTCATCTATCGATCCGGGCGTCAGCATTCTTATGCAGACGCGCTCTCCCGATCGCCCATGCGATCCGTAGAAACGCCACCCTCATCCATAGAGTGCCCGGTTGCTACGCTTGCTGTTACTGACATGCCATCTAAGCAGAGAGATCCATGGATTGTCTCTCTCATAGACATTTTTCACAGTTCTTCAACGGCTACATGCCCTCGAGCCGTTCGTCGCCAAGCCACCCATTTCGTGCTACGGGGCACCATCTTGTACCGCCGAAGCTATCAGCCAGACGGTCGCAAATGGCTGCTAGTGATCCCTCGCCATTTGCGTTCCGACATACGCACGTATTACCACGCCGACCCATAACAGGCTCCTGCTGGCGTCCTGAAAACCTATGAGCGGCTCCGCCAGCGGTACTTCTGGCGCGGCATGTATTCTTATGTCCGCAAATACATTCCGTCATAAGCAGCCTGTCAGCGACGCAAGACATCTCCTCATACGACAGGCCCTCTGCAACCTTTACCGTGTCTTGCGCGTCCTTTTGATCGGGTTGGCATTGGCTTTTATGGGCCTCTTCCATGCACTGCTAACGGAAATCGTTGGATAATTGTCGCCGCAGACCACCTCACAAGATATGCCGAAACTGCTGCACTTGCTTCGGCTGCTGCTCGCGACGTACCGCATTGATCTTACGGCATTTCATCTTACGGCACGGCGCACCGCCAGGACTGCTCAGTGACCGAGGGCGTGTCTTCTTGTCCTAAATTGTTAATGAGCTCCTCGCCACGTACCGCACTATTCACCGCACCTCTACGGCGTATCACCCACAGACTAACAGTCTAACGGAACGATTCAACCGCACTCTTGGTGACATGTTCACCATGTATGTTGCATCTGATCACTTCAATTGGGACGATGTCCTCCCTTTTCTGACGTACGCATAAAATACCGCCGTTCAGGCTACCACAGGCTTCCCAACATTTTTCCTTCTCTATGGACGTGAACCATTCACTACCCTCGACACCGTACTACCACATCATCCCGATTCCTCTGAATTCACCCATCTTTCCGAAGTTGCTCGCCATGCTGAAGAGTGCCGGCAACTGGCTCACTCATTCACGTCGGATACCCAAGGAATCCACAAAGATCGCCACGACAACGATCAGCCCACACAGTCTTTCGCCGTGGACTCTCACGTCTGGCTCCGGCTGCCCTTCCAAGCTCCAGGCCTTAGCCCAAAGGCTGCGCCGAAATATCAGGGTCCGTAACGGATCATCGCGTGAACATCGCCTGTAAATTATGTGGTCGAACCGGTGACGTCATCTTCGGACAAACGCCGCCGTGGCTGCGAGACGGTTCACATTAGCCGCCTGAAGCCATACCACGATCCCCTTATTGTGTCATCACCTTAGGTGGCCAGGATGGCTCCTCTTCACCGCGGGGGCAATTGTAGTGAGTAATATGCATGTGACGCTATGCGGGCTGCCACCGCTGCAGTCCGAAGGGCTAGGACTAGTGATAAAGAGCTACTTGCGATCCTTCGAACGATGCGCAATAAACCCCATTTCACGATATATATAAAAATATATATATATATATATATATATATATATATATATATATATATATATAAAAATATATATATATATATATATATATATATATATATATATATATATATATATATATATATATATATATATATATATATATAGCAGAGCAAGAGAGATGAGACAGAGCTTCAGAGCAATATGTAATAAGGCCATTTGGGTAGTCAAAATTGCGCGCCACATAATAGAAGACTTGAACGCCCCACACCAATCTTGGGTTACCACTGGAGTAGTAAGAAAGGGGAAGGAATCTGGCATCTCGCCACGGATTTAGGCCTCTCTCATCACGGACCCAGCCTATCCTACTAGGTGTGGCACTTCCACGTGTAGCGACACTACCCCGGACTTATCCTTCACTTATAACTTACCTAGGGCAGACTGGATCAACTCTGGCACAGATCTAGGAAGCGACCGTTACTTACTACACATTGTAATGGTGGAAACGACGGGAGTGGCGGTAAAGCATTTCACTTACATAGACGGGGATCCATTTAGAAAAATCAGAAAAGACAGAACAGAACCAGAAAGAAAAGGGCGCATCAGACTACCAGAGTGGGTGGCTCAGATTAGGGACGACTTGATTGCAGCAACTAAGACTACAGAGACAGAGGAAGAGATCCAACAAATTGATAGTAGATTGCGCATTTGATCGAAGCCAAGAAATCAATTTTACAAAGATGGAAATCACAACGCTCAAACAGAAGACTTAAAAAACAAATTGCTCAGCTCAATAGGAATATCGAGGAGCACGCACAATATTTGCAGAAGCAAAAATGGGATGAGGTGTGTAAATGTGCAGATGGAATGGTAAAAGGTGGATGCGATTGGAGTCTGCTCAGGCATCTGCTCAATGAAAAAGGCACTAAATCGAATAGACGTAAGGCAGTTGCGAAGCTAGTACACCAAGACAGTCAGACTGCAAATGCAGCGGGCATAACGGAACTATTGGCAGCTAAATACTTGTCTCTCAAGAAAGATAATCAGGATTTAAGTTATTTTGATTACTTAGGTGTAGAATGCAAATATATGGATCAGGAATTCACTGAAAGTGAGGTACGCACGGCACTGTATGATTTGAATAGTTCGTCAGCAGCGGGCCCGAATGGTATCTCAAACAGATTGCTTAAGAATTTGGACAACCTATCAATAAAATATCTGACCGCATACATTGATGAATTATTGAAAGATGAGGTACATCCAGAAGAATGGAGGACGGCCAGCAGTATCTTAATACCAAAGCCGGGCACAACTCAACTTGAATAACCTCAGGCCAATTTCATTAACATCATGTCTAGGGAAGACAGTAGAGCATGTCATATTGAACAGGTTAGCAAAATATTTGGACGACAATGACATTCTACCGTATAATATGATTGGTTTCAGACCAGGCTTCTCCACACAAGATGCCATGTTCTTAATAAAACATCAACTGCCATTAGCCAAACCAAAGAGCACTCGAGCTCTCTTGGGGTTGGATGTCGAAAAAGCTTTTGACAGAATTAAGCATTGAGCAATACTTGAAGCCATTTGCGAACTCGTATTGGGCAGAAAACTCTATGAAGTGGTCAAAACCTTTCTTGGCAATCGTTCAAGTCACCTTCGATTTGGGGTTATTAAATCAAAGAAGAGGCATCTCGGTGGCAGAGAGACCCCGCAAGGGTCGGTCTTGTCACCTATGCTTTTCAACCTGGCCTTGTCAAAAGTGGCAAAAGGATTAAAAGGGATAGAAGGCATTCACTTTACAACTTATGCGGGTGATGGGACTATTTGGACTTCTGAAAGAAGTATGGGACAGGCGGAAAGCACACTTAGAATTTATGAGGTAGATTTAATTTTAGAAAACATGTGGCTCAAATGCTCTGCTGATAAGTCTGAGCTCCTTGTACTCAGTAATAGGAGAAGGGGTAGAAAACCGAGTAGATATGTTCCCGAGGAAGAACTCAGGTTAGTACTGACCACGAAGGCAGGCGAATCTATTAAGCAAGTAGAATCCATTAGAGTCTCAGGGTTATTCCTGGAGGCAAACGGGGCAAACGGAAGAGCAATACAACACATCAAAAGCAAGACTGAGGAAGTAATAAGATTCCTTAGCACAATCACCAACATACACACTGGGTTGGGAGAGGAGAACACCATGAGACTGGTTCACGCTTTCGCCTTGTGTCACTTCTCTTATATGTGTGTGGGGTGCTCAGTTGGACACAGATAGAGCTAAACAAGTTGAACAGACTAATTAAAAAGCTCGTCAAAACAAGATTAGGTTACTAGTTAACAAGCCGAATAAATTATTGAAACTGAGGCTCCACAACACAATAGCCGAGATAATTGAAGCTCAGCGAATTGCCCACAGACACAGGCTCTCTGGAACACGGTCAGGAAGAGCAATACTCGAGATTGGCGCCGAAATGTATCCAAAATTTCAAGTGAAGACACAGTGGATCTAAATGATAGCATTAGACAGATTACCAACACGACTCCTTTCCCCAGAAGTATGCACCCGGTGCACAACCGGGAAAGACGAAAGGCAAGGGTCAAAGTTCTCCTGCAAGAGATAGAACACGACACAGAACATACGGCCTTTGTAGGTGCTGCATAGGTCAGAAGAAACAAAGTCGTTACGGCGGCAGTAGTCGATGCAGATGGTTTTACTCGGGATGTTATTGCACTCATGACTGACACGATAGTCAGGGGACAAGTAGCGAAAGCATTGACTTAAAGGAATAATAGGTGGACGCGAATTTACAGTGAATCTAAAATGCAATTAGACACTCTACCAAAAGCTCTGTAACCAAAAGGGCTGCCCAGCTATACGTGAGATGGACAGCCAAGGGATCGAAACCCGCTGGTTTTCTGCACATTTAGGGTCTGTCGATCAGTCCCACAAAAATTTAAACGAGATGGCTAACGCAGCTGCACGAAGACTTACTATCCATGCACTAGGCGACCAGGACCGTAATAATATACAGGAGGAGAACAAGGACCAATTACTTTCACATAATGAAATCACGAAGCACTACTTCATGAACAGAAGGCAATTTACAGTGTCACATGCTAAGCTCAATAGAGATCAAGCGGTGACAGAGATTGTTACAGAGAAGAACGTAACCGAGTCCAACCTTTACTAACAAGCTATATCCGGAAAGACAGATACCAATCGATTGCTAGAAGTGCAATTCCCTCATTACTCTGGATCAGATGCTTTGGCAGTGTCCTGTGTCTTTCACAAACTGTGACAGGGAAAGAGACTGGTGGCGATGAGTGCTTCACAACGGAGTTCTTTTATATCATGCACAGGCCGTCCAGAAGATCCTTCATACGGCGGTAAAGTTAAACCTTACTGTCCCGACGTGGGAGCCGCCTGCGTCAACTTAGGGGTTCATCGTACCATGTCATACCATTAGATTTGCAGTTATTTTTGCAACCGCTCGCGTACACCCGATATCCTGTCTCCTTAACCTCCTTACCTTTCCTCTCTTAAATTTATCTTTTGGTATTGCTGCCATCTCTAAAATATTACTACAGCTTTCCCCCCTGAAGTTATTCCAAGCACCAGCTATTTTAGTCGAAACGCCAGTCGATTTAATCCCAGCGCTAAATAATTTATCCCGGCGCTAGTTGATTTAATCTAAAGTAAATATGCATTTGCGGAGGTGGCATAGAAGTTCAAAATAATTACGAAATATTATTGTTTTTCGCCGATCAAACATAATTGAAGAGCTTTCTTGAAGAGTATTGTCATGTGAGTACAAAATGCCTTCCCGCGCCATATATAATCGATATATTGCACTGTTATGAACATTATATTACTGTCATGAGCAGGTCATGCAAGACGTAGCTATTTGATGTCGTTGCTGACATGCATTGAAGCAAAGGCCCACCCAGTAACAAACTGCTGATTTCCAAAGCTGATAAAAACAGGCTCAAAAGAGCCTCCCGTGACCTCTCGTCAGTTTCTTTTCAACAAGGCCCGTTGACATGGATATGTAATAAACGAGTCTCGAACAATCTCTGCGATTATAACCACGTCACGCGTCTGAGATCACGTGCAATAGGGTATTACGGGATCTCACGTAACATTCGCTAGCATTTCCTCAAGCCGCTAGCCTCATTCTCAAGCGGCTAGCCTCATTCTCAAACATAGTGACATGGATATAAAACGATCGGGCTTAGAAGGAGCTCTGTGAGAGCACCGACGAAAACCACGTGATAAAGGATGTGACGGGACTTTGCGCAACTTTCGGAAGCCCATGTGGGATTCACAAACACAGTGAGATGGGTGTCAAACGAACGAGAATAGCAAGAGCAATGGGATGGTACACACGCAGCGAACGTGAAATCACGTGGGAGACGTTGTCCCATGACCTTACGTTTATTCCGCTGGTCTACGCGTTACTCCCAACCAAGCTGACATGGATATCAAACGATCGCGCTTTGAAAAAAGTCTGCGATGGTACATGTTTCGCCTACTTCAGACCGCGTGTAAAACAGTCACGTAACATCAAGTAACTGCAGCCAGAACATGGGTTCGAATGGGTAAATGAAAAGTTATGGAATTGTGTGCACGCAGTGAACGTCAAATCCCGCGGGAAAGGGTGTCAGGTGACCTTACGTGTGTTTCGCTACCCGATGCATGATTCTCAACCATACTGACATGGACACCAGACGATCGGGTTTGAAACAAGGTTTGCGATGGTATGTACTTCGTGGACTTCAGCCCACGTGGAAAAAAGTCACGTGACATCACGTAACTTTAGTCAGACCCTGAGTAATTACCACCCATGCCAACATGGATATCAAACTAACGGGAAACTCAAAAGCTAAGCGATGGTACGCAAGTAGCGAACGTTAAATCACAAAGAAAAGGGTCACTCACAAGGAAAATTGCGTCCCTGGGTCTCACGCATCTTTCATTAGCCTATGCGTGATGCTCTACCAACCATACACACATGAATATCAAACAAACTACGTGCGTCAAGCCACGAGAAAAAAAAAGTGTCACGAAACATTAGGAAACTTTCACCAGGTTCATGGGCCTTTGCCAAGCACACTGACATGAATATGAAACGAACGGTCTTCGATGAAGCTCTGTAATAGCACCCACGCAAGACAGGTCAGACCAAGTGGTAAATCATGTCACGTGACTTAGCGTACCTTTCGAAAGGCCATATGTTATTCACAAACACACTGACATGGATATAAAACAAACGATGATCTCAAAAAGTATGAGTAGGTACGCACGTTGCGAAGGTCAAATCCGATGGCAAAAGGTGTCATGTGCCCTTATGTACCTTTCGCCAGGCTCATAGGTCATTCCCCACCACACTGACATGGATATCAAACCAAATGGCTTCGAAAAAGCTGTGCGATGGTATGCACGTGGCGTACTTTAGACGACGTGAAAAAGAGCCACGTAACATCACCTAATGTCGAAAGCCCACGGGTAAGTTCCAACCATTCCGACATCGATACCAAACGAAGGGAAATTGAAAACGCTACGCGGTGGTACTCACGTAGTGAGCTTCAGACATGGTGGTGAAAGGTTTCGCGTGACCCCACATATCTTTCGCAAGCCCATGAGTGCTTCGCAATCATATTTTTCATTTATTTTCGTCTCCTTGGACATGGATATTATACGAGCTGTCTTCGAAGACGCTCTCAAATAGTGCCCACAAAGAGGACGCCAGACCACGTGATAAAGTGTCCCGTGCCCTCGCGGGACTTGCTCCAGTGATTCAGTGATTCACAAACATAATTACATCACATGGACAGGGTTTCGGCGACCTTCAACAGCGTCTGCTTGTAGTTCCAACCCGATTGAGCATTGGAGATGGTCTGGCAGGAAAAACGATATGATGTAAAAGCAAATACCAGCAGTTTAATTCATCGTTACGGGTGAGCGAACGTTCAGCGTGCGTGCCCCTTCACGCATTGGCAGAGAAGACGTGTTCGTGGCGTCTTGCTTACCTCCTTAGAAACGCTACACCATCCAGGCAACCTCATTCTCTCGTGCTCCTTGGTAGAGGGCCTAGTCAGCACACTGGTCAGCCCACACAAAGGAATACGGAAATAAAGCACTCACTGGTATAGTGGGGGTGAGCGTTGGTCACATCGCGTCAACACACTGGTCAATCCACTAACCAACCCGCACAGTGGAATTCGGAGCGACAACACTGCCTGGCGTAGATGGGAAGAACGTCGTACAAAGGAGAGTGAGATTTGCACGGGTGCATAATTTCACCACTCACTAGCAGCGGAAAAGGTTTTCTTTTTTCATGTTGAGGAGCGGGATGATCAGGCATGCCGTCTCAAGCGCTTGGCATCCGTAACATTCATCGCCGCACACGGTCAAGTGCTTCTTTTGCCACGCAACACCACGGAAACAAAGGTGAAAAGCGTGCCACATGACTTCATGTAACTCTGCATTGAACGTGACTGGCTGCTGAACCGATTGACGTAGATTTCACGGCGAGAGTAAATTACCTTGAAAGCCATGTGGTACTGTTAGAAGACATGAATTGATAAAGCTTGCCATATTTTTTTTTCTTTCCTCGCAAACACGCACGCCTAAAATACTTTACAATTCTTGCTTCGGCAGTTGCTCTTCACACATTAGCAATGATAACGAATTATTCCTATAGTCTCGTTGCTGGGAACACTGGACTGCTTTGTGCATTATCATTGCGAAAAATTCCTCACTATGTGAAAAGAGGCACACGCCTTTCCTAATCCTGGGTGAGCAGAAGCATGACTACGCGTAATAGATAATGACGGTCGTTCCTATTTTGTTTTAAATATTCGCCATGCGACATTGGCTCGAACAAGTTTAGTGCCTGCGTCCACCGGAATTCGCCACTCGACGGAACGGAATATGTGAACAGAATAAAAACAGTGAGACTTATCCTGGTATTTCCTGGCATGGCAGCATCGCAGAGTCCAGCCTTTAAATCTGTTTCTATTTATTCTATAGGTGAGGAGACACTATGGCAAGTCATTTCGTAGTAACGATGTCTGCGTAACTCTGCTGCCGTACGCGCGGTCGCTTCGTGAACCCTTTTGCGAACTATTTGCTTTCTTGCGCTTGTTGTTACGTCTGGGTGGAGATGTTGAGTTGAACCCAGGCCCTACACTAGATGACATAGCAGAACAGTTAAAGGTAATTGCAGGGGATATTCAAAAATTTAGGTTAGAAAAATCTGCAACAAACACTAGACCTAATGCAATTGCCAAGAAACTTGAAACGATAGCTTGCATTGAAGAACATCTCCGAGAACAATAAACGAATGCCTAAGTTAAAAAAAGCATTAATTAAAGAAAAATTAGACAC
Source organism: Dermacentor albipictus (assembly GCF_038994185.2). NCBI lineage: Eukaryota > Metazoa > Arthropoda > Arachnida > Ixodida > Ixodidae > Dermacentor > Dermacentor albipictus. The sequence goes on along the minus strand of NC_091822.1, from coordinate 19,376,813 downwards.
CCATTGATCATAAGAATTTCTACATAGGAAACAGAAACGGAGTTTCCGTTGTAAACCTAATGGCTATGGAAAAGGAAGTAGATCTGGAAAACCGGAGCTGTCGGTCCAACCTTGTCCTGTACAATCAAGAGACATGCTTCTTCAATTGGTTGAAAAGAAGGTTTTAGATGGCATACTTCAGATAAAAACAAAGGGAATCGAAAGAACCGACCGCCTATGTAAAAATAAGCAAGCTGATACTTCTATACCTTGACCCCTAATTCTTAAACTACTCAACTATCGAGACAAAGTTTCAATCCTGAAGCACTGCACGATTCTCAAGGTCTCAGGTTTCTCTATCAGTGAAGATTTTTCTCGTAGTATTCGAGAAATAAGAATGAAGCTGTGGGATCGAGCGAAAGAATACCGGGATAGGCAGGACAGGGTGTCGCTATTCTACAATAAAGTGCGTGTAAATGGTCAACTTTTTCTTGGTATAGTGACCATGAAACTTTAGTTGCAGTCGGAAAAAACGAAGAAAGGACGGCTTCCAAAAGACAGTCACTCGAAGTCTACAGAAGCAACCCTGTTTAATGTGAACGCATGAAATCTTGCAAATGAAATAAAGCAATTCGAAGCTCTTGTGTTAGAAGTTAAACCTGACATTAATGCTGTCACGGAAACATAGCTTCACGTAGACCATGAAGTCTCCCCACCGGGATATGTGACTGTGCGCAAAGATAGGGGAACTAGGGACGGGGATGTTGCACTTTTCTTTAAGAAAGAATGCGATGCACCATTTTACCAGATTACCCAGATATTGAGGCGATGAGATATTGAGGCTGTAACTACAGCATATTTGTAGGAGCTATCTACAGACCCCCTAACGCTGAGACAAGCTATCTAGAACTCCTTCTGGAGTATATGCACAATCACATGACGTCATATTGGATAGGTTGTTCAACTTTAGCCTCAAGCAACTGGTACTCGTCCCCACACGTATCCACGGAAAATTCAGTTCTATTCTAGACGTTGTTCTTGTTAGTGACCATTTCCTGAATGACCAGACTTGCACCGAAAACTTAGAAGGCATATCCGATCATAACTTAGTCTTATCAACACTGCCTCTACTTGGTCTCTAATGACACCACGGCCCTGTAGACAATGCTCTTGCGTTCAACAGAGCAGACAACGCAGGAATAATCCCATATCTCACTCACGAATTTCTCGATTTTTCTATCATTGCTCGGATAGAAACTTATTGATAGATCTTATATGGTTGCGATTCAAAGCACACGTCACGCATTGTATTTAAATATTGTCCCAATTGAGGGCAAATTTACAAGAAAGTATAATCCATGGATCACATGGAAAATAATTCACGTTAAACGTAAAATTAGTAGTGTGAGGAAAGCTAGGAAATCTGGCTTAGCAGGTAATTTCAACGCTCACATTCCCGCGTTATCTGAAACACTGAAAAACGAGATATGGGTTTTCCAAAATGCACTAATTTGATAACACTCTAGCAAAGTTCATGAAAACGTCACCAGCAAAATTTTGGCGTTAAGAAAATTGTAAGCATAGCGATAAAAAGGCCTCTCCTTCAATAGAAGCAAAAGATAAGGCGGATCAATCAATCACTACTTCTAGTTCATTTTTACAATCGATAATTGACAAGTGCAACATCCCCTGATTATCCCATCTACCAAAAATAAATTGCTAGAAACCCCTAGAAGAAACCGAAAGCGGTGTGCTGTATCTGCTATTAGAATTTGATGAAGAAAGAGCTGTGGTCCAGATGGAATACCGGACGCTTTTCTCAAACGGTATGCAGAACCAGTTAGTAAGCATATATGCTTAATATTCACAAAATCTATCCCAGATTCACAGATTCCTTCTGAATGAAAAGTCGCAAAATTATTCCCAGTGGATAAATGCGGTGACAAGACGATCCCATCAAACTACAGTCCTATTTCCTTGACGTGTACCAGCTGTAACATGGTGCCTCATATAGTCCTCAAATTTATTACAAAGTTTGTCGAAGACAATTATCTGCTCACCCAACCAGCACGGCTTTCGGAGAGGCCTATCGACCGTAACGCAACTAGTCGAGATAATGAACGACTTCGCCGAAGGCATTAACGAACACTCCCAAATTGACTAATTTTTGTGGATTTCTCAAAGGCGTTTGATCGGGTTTCCTATGAAAAGCTAGTTTTCCAGCTGGTCCGCAAACTTGGGGATGGGCCATTGACTCGACGCTTTCCGGCCGTCAACAATTTATACAATGCAGTGATCACGTTTCTGACAAATTAAATGACACATCCGGTGTGCCCCAGAGATCCATCTTGGCGCCGATAGTATATTTGTTGTTTATAAATGACCTGGCAGTCAATATTAAAGCAAATATTAGGCTATTTGCAGACGACTGCGTATTGTATAACGATGTTAAAAACTACAGTGACCAAATTGAGTTGAACGTTGCCCTGAATGAAGTAGTAAGTCGGTGCTCTAACTGCTAAATGTTGAATAATTCAGACAAAATACTTGCGATGTCAATAACAAAAAAGAAAACAAGCTGAGCATTTCCTTCGGGTTTTAATAACGTCACGCTCCGAAGTGTAAGCCTGTACAAATATCTTGGTGTAATAATAACTTCTGATCTCAATTGGACAGTTCACGCGGACCTATAAGCACGAAAGCCTTGAAAAAAATTTTCCTTAAGCGGACGCTGTGGCACGCTAACCATGACGCTAAGCTTTTAGCATACACCACATTTGTCGAAACCATTCTACAGTATTCCAGTATAATTTGGTTCCCTTTCACAAGTAACGGTATCAGCATGCTTGAAAACAGGCAGCGCAAAGCAATTAGGTTTATTTTTACCAGCTATCGACACCCTGATTCCCTGACAGAATTGCTACGCCATGCAGGTTTTCCCTCACTCCAAAGTTGAGCTAAACCTCACCACCTGAAGTTCTTATATATGATACTGCACAACTGTGTTAAGATAGACCACGCAAGATACGTCGAAACTACACAAAAAGGCACCTAGGTCATGCACATCATCTCTCACTCCAAGAATATTGGCACGCACTAGTTACGCCATAAGTCGAGGAAAAAGAAGTGTGCGTGGTAGCTGCTGCAAAAACGAACTGTAAACGGCCATTCGCTTAAAACTGACTGACTGGCTTTTCCTCTCGTGACAAACTGGTGGAGGTGCCGGGTACGCATCCTTCGTATGCCTACGGGTCCTGAACCAGAAGCTACCGACGCCAGTACCTCGAGGATGGCAGAAATCTATCGAAGCAGCCGTCGCCTCCAAGGTCTTCCACCGCAATACAGTTCCCTGGCATGCTCCGTGAGGAAGTTCTCAACTACCGCAAGCCAAATCAAGGGGATCCCAAATGCTGCCGTACCATGCATTCTCAACGCGCCTCACACGCCTAACCCGTTCCATGGTGACGCCTTTGAGGACGTTGAAGACCATTTCGACCGGGTCGCCGCCTTTAACGACTGGGAGGTAAGTTGAAGAACGTCTACTTTTCCCTTTTAGACGCGGTGAGAGTATGGTAAGAGAACCACGAAGCCTCATTTACCAGCTGGCAGGAGTTTTACCGACTGCTTTGCGAAGCCTTCAGCACTCCCGAAAGGAAAGAAAGAGCCGAACAGGCACTGTCTTTGAGGTTCCAAATGCCAAACGAAACCGTCGCCATGTTCGTCGAAGACATGACGCGATTGTTCCGTCGGGCCGATCCACTAATGCCAGAAGACAAGAAGGTGCGTCTGTTAATGCGAGGCGTAAAGGAACAGCTTTTCACGGGCCTCGTGCGCAATCCTCCTACAACAGTCTGTCAGTTCGTTCGTGAGGCAACAGTCATGGAACGTATGCTTCGGCAGCGGCTCTCGCAGTATGAACGCCAGACCACCATGACTGCTGTATGCTGTCTCGTACCTGCAAATGATGTCAGGGAGTCCCTTACCGACCTAATACGACAACTTGTTCGAGAAGAACTGCTGAAGTGCTATGCATCGGCTCCGGCACCTCCCACTGCCGCGGTTCTTACGGATGTCATTCGGGAAAAATTGGCAAAGTGGTTCATTCCTCGCCACCAACACGACCCGAACCTCCCACGTTCTCGTACGCGGATGCTCTTCGGGCTTGCGCGCCGTTGACGGGCCGTTTTTTGCAGCCGCCTGCTGGGATTTCTCGACGCTTCCCAAGTCCGATCTACCGCACGAATCCACAGGCACCCTTTCATCCTGGTCCGCGCAAATATACAGTATGGCGCGCCCCCGACAACAGTCCGTTGTGCTATCACCGCGGGGAGATTGGTCACATGTATCGCGACTGCCAGTACCGACGGATTGGTCTGCGGGGATACCATCCCGATGCCCGTTGCCCGCGCTATGGCGAACGCCCGCACGACATCGAGCAATACATAGAAAGTAAGCGGCTTCATCCTGCCCCACAGCGAAGACAGTCACGGTCGCCTTCACCTCATCGGTACGCGTCACCAAACCGTGCTCGACCCACCTTTGATTCCGCTGGAGTCAACGGTGGAAGCCGGCACCGGAGAAACTGAAAACAGCGACCTCCGGGGGTGAGGCCGCTGTCATGCGAACCGTCAAATATCCTCCGCCGACGCCATCCCCTCGCGACGTACCGCTGACGCCTTCATTTGAAACTGCAAAAAGAACTTCTGCTGCTATTACTGCTTCCATCGACGGTTATCCAGTAACTGCACTTGTCGATACGGGAGCTGACTACTCGGTTATGAGTGCCTCACTGGCCACTCGGCTACGCAAGGTGCTGACAGCGTGGGACGGCCCACATCTGATTACGGCCGGAGGACGCCTAGCGTCACCCATTGGACGATGCACCGCCAGACTTGCAATTTCTACTTCGACTTTCATAGCGTCTTTCCTTGTGCTGGCCAAGTGTTCTCGGCTAGTTATACTGGGCATGGATTTTCTCCAGGAATATGGGGTGATCATTAACCTTCGTGACTTGTTCGTGACTTTTTTAACTGTGTTTCTTCGGATTCAAGTGTGGAGGATGAACATCACCGCGCGGCTTTACGCGCGGTCGATGACTGCGTGACATTACCGCCTCGAAGCAGCACCTTCGTCCTCGTTGAATGCCCCCAAGACCAACTAAGAATACGCATCGCCGAAGGTAACCTCACCATATTGCTGCATCGCGAAGTCGGCGTCGCACGAGGTCTCGTTGAGCTCCAACATAGGCAAACAACGATTCTAGTTACCAACTTCAGTGGCGAATACAAGCACTTTGCGAGGCATACCACCATGGCCTACTTTGAAACGGTGGCCGAGTCAAACGCCTGTGCTTCGGTAACGACAATCTCTATTCCGGAACCCAGCGATATGGACTTGACCAGTCACATCAACGTCAGCCCACAGCTAGACCAAAACGAGAAGGAGAGGCTCCTCACTCTGCTATCGTCATTCAGCGACTGTTTCGCCACCACGTTGGAGGTCAAACAGACTCCTTTAATCAAACACAGAATCATCACTGACCCAACCGTCCAACCTGTTCGCCAACACGCTTATCACATGTCGCAGAGAGAACAGGATGCTATTCGTCGTCAAGTTAAACAAATGCTCGACGATGATGTCATTCTACCATCGACAAGTCCTTGGGCTTCACCTGTTGTATTAGTTGAAGAGAAAGACGGTTCACTACGATTCTGTGTCGATTATCGCAAACTGAACAAGATTACGAAAAAGGACGTTTACCCACTTCCTCAAATTGACGACTCCTTGGATCGCCTGCGGCATGCCCGTTACTTTTCTTCAATGAATCTGCATAGTGTGTACTGCCAAATTGAAGTTGACGAACGGGACCAGGAAAAAACGGCGTTTCTAACACCCAATGGTCTCTATCAATTGAAGATCCTCCCTTTTGGATTGTGTTCCGCTCCGGCCACATTTCAACGCATGATGTACACAGTTTTATCTGACCTCAAGTGGAACTCGTGTTTGGTCTAGTTAGAAGATGTAGTTGTTTTTTTCCACCACGTTTGAACAACACATCCAGCGGCTTGAGGCGGTTCTTCAGGCTATCCGCACCGCCGGCCTCTCCCTGAAGGCCGAAAAATGTCACTTTGGCTACGAGGAGCTCAAATTTCTAGGTCATATTGTCAGCAGCACCGGTGTGCGCCCTGACCCTGACAAAGCCATGGCAGTTGCTCTGTTCCCGATACCGAAGACAAAACACGATGTCCGCCGATTTTTAGGGCTTTGTGCGTATTACCGCCGTTTTGTACCCAATTTTTGTGAAATTGCCGAACCTTTGCAGCGACTCAGCAAGAACGACGTCACATTTGTTTGGGGCCCGGCACAATCCGACGCCTTCTACGACCTTCAGCGACGTCTACAGACACCACCAATCCCTGGTCACTTTGACACCGAGGCTGACACAGAAGTGCATACTGATGCTAGTAACGTTGGTCTCGGAGTAACACTCGTACAGTTTCAAGCTGGTGTTGAGCGCGTTATTGCGTATGCCAGCCGAACCTTGTCTGCTGCTGAAAAAAAACTACTCAGCAACTGAAAAAGAATGTTTGGCAGTCATATGGGCTATCCAGAAGTTCCGCCCATACCTGCACGGACGCCCCTTCCGTGTCGTCAGCGACCACCACTCTCTCTGCTGGCTGGCGAATCTCAACGATCCTTCAGGCCGTCTCGCAAGAGAGAGCCTTCGGTTGCAGGAATTTGATGTGACCATCGTCTATAAGTCTGGCCAGAAACACACTGACGCCAACTGTCTCTCCCGCGCCCCCGTCGAGCCAGCGCCACCAGATACTGACGACGATTCTGGTTTTCATTGTACTCTTTCGTCTTTAAACCTTGCTCAACAGCAACGCCAACATTCCGAGCCCCAGCCCTTTATTGAATACCTTGAAAGAAGGCGCCCACAAGCCCTACGGTAGTTCGCGCGTCACTTGTCCTCTTTCTGCCTACGTGGCGACATCCTATACAAGCGGAACTTTCACCCTACGGCAACCGTTTTCCTGCTCGTTGTTCCCGCTACTCTCCGCGACGGCGTTATATGTGCATGCCACGACAAACCAACGTCCGGGCATCTTGGTTTCACGCGTAATCTCGCGAGGATCAAGCAGAAGTACTATTGGTGAAAACTCACAAAACCGTGAAGCAGTACGTCAGAAGTTGTCGAGATTGCCAGTTCCACCACTGAAACCAGCCAGTCTGCTTCAGCCTGTCCGACCTCCTTGTTCACCTTTTGAACAAGTCGGGATGGATTTACTCGGCCGATTTCCCAAGTCTTCGGCCGATAACCGCTGGATCGTTGTCGCCACCGATTACTTCACTCGATACTGCGAAACACAAGCTGTTCAGCGAGCAACTGCTTCAGATGTTGCTAACTTCTTTGTCAAAAATATCGTCCTTCGACACGGTGCTCCCGCTGTCGTCATCACAGAGCGTGCTACGGCCTTCACTGCCCAGTTGGTCCGAGATATTCTACAGCTGAGCGGAACAACGCACCATAGGGCAACTGCGTATCACCCGCAGACTAACGGTTTAACTGAGGGTCTCAACAAAACGATTGCGGATATGCTTTCCATGTATGTTGCCATGGATCATAAAAATTGGGACGAACTGCTCCCGTATGTGACATTTGCGTACAACACTGCCCTACAAGAAACCACCGGGTTTCCTCCTTTTCGTCTGGTCTACGGACGCGACGTCACCACTATGCTCGACGTGATGCTCCGACCAACTTCGTCTCAAGCTACCGCAATAGATACAGACGCCTTTGTTGAGCGTGCCGAAGCAGCGCGGCACCTTGAGCGGCAAAGAATTCTATCCCGACAAAGTCAAGATGCTCGTCGGTACAACATATGCCATCGAGACCTCACATACAAATCGGGAGATCTTGTATGGGTTTGGACCCCTATACGTCAACGAGGCCGGTCAGAAAAATTATCGCGCCGATACTTTGGACCCAACATAGTTTTGCGTCGTCCAAGTCCTGTCAACTACGAAGTTATTCCAGCCGACACTTCGCACCACTCCCGTAGACCATGTTCCTCTGACATTGTTCACGTTACCAGGATGAAGCCCTACCATTCGCGGTGACTCTCATCCACAAACTTTGTGATGCAGCCCCTGTCGTCACGTTCGTTGTCTTTCTCATTTATTTTATTTTCTCCTTGTGGCATTTAACATCTCCCCAACTTTATTTAGTTATTTATTTATTTTTTGGAGGGAGGAGTAATGGCACGCACTAGTTACGCTAGAAGTCGAGGAAGAAGAAGTGTGCGTGGTAGCTGCTGCAAAAACGAACTGTAAACGGCCGTTCGCTTAGAACTGACTGACTGGCTTTTCCTCTCGTGACATTATTCGTGCAACAGCAATACATTCTATTATTCTTTTCTCCCTAGATGCATTCGGGAATGGAATACTCTTGGCCAACTTGTAGTTGAACAGCAAGGAATTGATGATTTTCTTGTGCTGGTACATAACTTATTTAATACGTACTCATCATTCTGATATCATAGTATTTGTTTGTGTTCTGCATTCGATGATTTCCTTTTTATATTGGCATGCTTGTCAATATTCCTATTCAGACTTATTGTTGCAAGTATGTTTATTTCTTCTTATTTGTACTTGTTAGCAAATTTGCCATTGACGACTACTATTATTGTAACTGTTTATGTGTAAACCTTTCTTCTTTCTGTACCCCACTCCTGTAGTAACCCTGTCAAAGGGTTGGCAGTATGTTTAAATAAATAAATAAATAAATAAATAAATAAATATTTTTCTACATCACACAACGCAATTCTTGAACTCGTGTGGCCGTTGTACTATATCTTTCCTAATTTTATCTAATATTTTAGTTCGCCATTTTTACCTATATCTTCGCTTCGCGATGTAAGAATGTAAGAATCCTCGCTTCGCGATAGCAAGAATGCGTCATATCATAGCACACTGTGTACATCAAAAGCACACAAGTCAGAGAATATTCTCACCTGCATCGCTGCGCTTTCTCGTGAAAACATTTTCGAGATTTCTCCACAGCACATGCCGCTCATTTGGGGCAACTTGCTCAGTTGACCAAAGTGCGCGCAAAAAAAAATATAGACAGAGTGCCGGTATTGCAACAATCAGCCTGGCAGGCACCACCGAACTTTAGCAAACATGTTTACCTAACATGTCTATATCAATTTGTTATCGCTTACCCCGACTGCCTGAGCTTCCTAACAGCTTCATTTCCGAACAACAAAAACCTATCTCTGGGGTGAGCTTGACGTTCTTGATTGGAAGTGGAAGAAAATACATAATAAGTTTTATTAGCACGCACTGCCTCAGCGATGGTTGCAAACATTTCCCTTGAAGATCCTGACTCAGTGTGCAGTAATTACGCACAATATAGCGGAGCATTCGGATGAACAAGTATATTACAACAATTTGATAGCATCGTTAATGGGGCAACAGCAGCTGCGGAAACCAGATTTTTCAGGTATTTTAGTCGTCCTGTGCGTGTGCGAGGAAAGAAAAAAATTATGGCAAGCATTACCACTTCATGTCTTCTATCAGTACCACATCACTTTCAAGGTAAATTCCGCTCGCCGTGATATCCACGGCAATCGGTTCAGCATTTAATCGCATTCAACGCAGTGTATAACAGCTGTGTCTTACCAGTACTCACGTACGGAGCAGAAACCTGGAGGCTCACGAAAAGGGTTCTACTTAAATTGAGGACGACGCAGCGAGCTATGGAAAGAAGAATGAGAGGTGTAACGCTAAGGGATAAGAAAAGAGCAGATTGGTTGAGGGAACAAACGCGAGCTAATGACATCTTAGTTGAAATCAAGAAAAAGAAATGGGCATGGGCAAGACATGTTGTGAGGAGGGAAGATAACCGGTGGTCATTAATGGTTATGGACTGGATTCCAAGGGAAGCGTAGCAGGGGGTGGCAGAAAGTTAGGTGGGCGGATGAGATTAAGAAGTTTGCAGGGACGTCATGGCCACAATTAGTACATGACCAGGTCAGCTGGAGAAGTATAGGAAAGGCCTTTGCCCTGCAGTGGGCGTAACCAGGCTGATGATAATGATGATGATTATGATGAACGTATTTACGTGAAGTCACGTGACGCATTTTTCACCTCCGTTTTCGTGGTGTTGCGCGGTAAAAGTCACACTGGCTATTCGATTCCCATACGTTTAGTATACATACCAGTATGTCTGTGAATCACCCAGTGACTGGAGAAAGCTCCGTGAGGTCACATAATACTCCTTTTCCCGTAGTCTGACGTGCTCTTCGTGAGCACCATCGCAGAGCCTCCTAGAAGCCAGTTCATATGCTATCCATGTCAATATGGTCGAGAAGTATCTATGGGCATGCAAAAGTTGTGCGAAGTCAGCAGTGTGCTGAACGGGACTGAGTGGTTCATCTTTAGAATAAAAAACAGAAACAGCGCGACAAACGACGAGCGAGTAAAGAGCAAAGGACTGAGCGCTGTCCAGCGCTCAGTCCTGTGCTCTTTATTCGTTAGTTCTGTGTGATGCTGTTTCTGTTTGTTTTTTTTATTCTTATGTGAGGTCGCGTGTACACTTCCCCACCAGCTCTGAGGTGCGCTACGTGGGCACAACCATATAGCCTTCCCGACTCCAGTTCGTTTGACATCCTGTCGGAATGGTTGGAAATTAGCCATGGGCTAGCGGAAGTTACGTGATGTTACGTGACTATTTTTCACATGGTATGAAGTACGCGACGTGCGTATAATCGCAGAACTTGTTCGAAACCCGATCGTTTGTTATCCATGTTAGTATGGTAGGGAATACCGCATGGGGCTATCGAAAGATACGTGAGATCACCTGACACACTTTTCCGTGTGACTTGACTTTCGCTACGCGGGTACCGTGGCATATCTTTCGTAATTCCCATTCTTTTGATATCCATGTCCGCATGGTGTTTAGGTACCTATGGGCTAGCTAAAGTTACGTGATGTCACGTCACTCTTTTTCACGTGGTATGAAGTACACGAAGTGCTTACCATCGCAAACCTTGTTCGGAACCCAATCGTTTGATATCCACGTCTGCATGACTGCGAATCACGCATGGGCTAGCGAAAAAATACGTGAGATCAGGTGACACCCTTTTCCATGTGACTTTACTTTCGCTTCACGGGTACCATGGCATAGTTTTTACAATTCCCACTTGTTTGATATCCATGTCCGCATAGTTTTTTAATGACCCAAGGGCTAACCAAAGTTACGGGAGGTCACGTGACTTTTTTTCACGTGGTATGAAGTACACGAAGTGCGTGCCATTTCAGGCATTGTTCGAAGCCAGATCGTTTGATATCCACGTCATTATGATTACGAATCACGCACGGGCCAGCGAAATGTACGCGAGTTCACGGGATAGCGTCAGCCACGTGATTTGACTTTCACTGCGCGCGTACCATCGCATAGCTCTTGCGATTCCCGTTTGCTTGACGCCCATCCCATTGTGTTTGTGGAGCACATGTGGGCTTCCGAAAGTTACGCAAAGTCACGCGACATCCTTTAACACGTGGTCCAGCGTACCCTTCATGGGTACCATCACAGAGCTCGTTCGAAGCCCGATCATTTGATATCCGTGTCCCTATGGTTGAGAACGAGGAATATGCTGGATAATGTTACGTGAGATCCCGTAACCTCTTCTTCCACATCATCTCAGATGCGTTACGCGGTTATAATCACAGAGATTTTTCGAAACTCGTTCATTTGATATCCATGTCAACGGGTCTTGTAGAAAACAAAATGATCAGAAGTCACGTGACCCTCTTTTCAGCCTGTTTCTATCAGCTTTAGTAATCAAAGGTTTGTTGCTGGATGCCCCTTTCTTTCAATGGATGTTAGCAAAGCCATCAAATAGCTACGTATTACATGACCTGTTCATGGCATTAATATTATGCCCATAACAGTACAATATTCAGATCATGTATCGCACGGGGAAAGCATTTTTTATAGTCACGTGACAATGCTCTTAAGGAAAGCTCTTGAGTTATGTTTGGTCGGCGCAAAATTATAACATTTCGTCCTAATTTTGAACACCCTAGAACACATCCGCAAATGCATCTTTACTTTGGATCAAATTCGCTAGTGTTAGGAGTAAAATACAGGGTGCGTAGATAAAGTATTTGGCGCTGAGATTAAATGTGCGGCAGCTGAGTTAAAATCACTGGCGCTTGGCCTAAAATAGCTTGTGCTTGAATAAATTTGATGGGGAAGTCTAGTTGATTCGAATGTTCGAATATCCAGCTAACAGGTTATTTAAACCGAATATCCTCAATATCCGTTTTTTTTTTTAAATCCGGATAACCGGATAACCCGTTTTACAGACCGGATTCACTTCCCTCCGGTTAAGACGGATAGCCAGTTTGGCGCATGTGTGCAAGCACTAGAAAGTATTCGTAATGGCATACGATAGGACGTTCAATAGTGGCAGTGTTATAAAAGTGACTTGTAAATGAATCATTACGAATGGTGGCGCATATGTTCTTGGAAACAAAGTTTCCAGATGAATCTTCTACTAAAATAGCATTGTTAGTTGTTGCGTTTATTATTTGCCAATACTTAATAACATTTGTTTTTAGTATTTGAGGTCGTTCACTGGACCAGTAGTTCTCTTGAGCAGTTTTAGACCTTGTATGTAAATATCTGAGGTGTATTAAGAAGTTGCCCTGCGTGCTTCAGTAGGTGACGATTTTACCAAATGGTAGAATTGTTTTTTTTTAGTTGGATAAGCGCTTTATATGACCCGAATACCATAGCGCTTGCACATTTGAAGTGATAGAGCGGTATGTACTTCTCAGTTAAGCGGTTATCTGTGCGTACAAACTCCAGTTGGATTTGACTGAATGACCATCGAAAGTTGTTACGAAGTCTTAATAAAAATGAGACAGTTAATTATTTATTGCTATGAAGTTAGCTTCCCGATAGTCACGTATGTTTTTTTTGGTGTTTGGTCTTTTCATGGAATGGAAACTTAATTACAAAATTGAGCGAGAGGTGGTCACTAATTCCAGGTAAATATGTCATATGAGATGCGAGGTCAGCGCGAGTTGTAAGTACCAATGCGATGATATTACATTGCACTGAATTATTTGAAATGCAGGCGGCCAGATTAACTGTGTGAGAAAATAGGGAGCATAAATTACAAAAGTCGTCAGCGTGTTGCAACAACGGCGAAACACGTAATGGCAGGGTGTTCCACACTATGTTCGGAACGTTAGAATCCTCTAGCAAAAACAGAGGGTGCGATGGAAAACGAGAACATACAATGTTGAAAGCGGCATTCATATCGTTAATAAATGCGTATGGTGGAGAAAGTGGTCCATAATCAGTGTGAAGAATCAGTTACCTCGGGTTAATATATGTCATGTTATTTCTAGAGCGCTGTTAACTTGGATACGTGTTGATGGCACGTCTTTTAAAATCACGCGCCTCCTCCTCTATGCTCAGTGCCGTCACAGCAGGAAACTGTTGCATCATGAAATACATCCGAATCAAGCGCATGCGAGGGGGGGAACCAGGCTTTTGTTAAGGCGCATATTTTTGCACTGCATGTATCTATCGTGGATGAGAGAGCACTACGTTTATTAAGAGCACTTGTGGCGTTAGTAAAGAGTACTGCTACTTGAGATGATAGCGACGATACGTTCTTCTGCCTTTCCTAAGGTTAAGCACGCAGCGCAGCAGTGCCCTCAAGCCACATGTATCCACGTCGTGAATGCAGTCGAGGTCAGGGCTTTAGCTGCAGCAGTCCTTATGCATGAACAATCTTTGATAGTGCAATGTTAACTGACTCTTAGTAAAAATGATCATTTTTTTCTCGAGAGAAATGGGTGCTGAGGAAGGAACCCTCGCTTTGAGAAATGTTCTGCTCTTTCAGCTAGCTGAAAAGCGAAAAAATCTTTTGTTTGGCGTCGAAGACATGACATGACATGACAAGAACTTTATTTGAGTCCTGAGGGACTGAGACCTCGGGGAGCCAAACCGAAGGCTCCCGAAGATCAAGTCGGTGGCTCCGCCCACGATGGAACCGGGAGATCAAGTCCCGCGGCAATGTCGTGGGCCCTCTGGACAGCCTGGAGTTGAATGTTGAGATTGCTGCTCTTGAGAGAGTCCTGTCATTGTTCTTTCGTGATGGGTGGAGAGGCGTTAAGGGCTGGGCACAGCCAGAGCATGTGGTCAAAGGAGCATGAGTCATGACCACATTTGGGGCACGACTGTGAGTGTTCAGGATCTATCCTGTGAAGAGACCGAGGAGTGGGATATGTACGGGTTTGCAGGAGTCTTAGTGTGGTAGCCTGAGGTTTATTCAATTTGGGGTGAGGGGGTGGAAATGTCCTCCTGCCTAGTCGATAATGAGAAACAATTTCGTGGATCTTTGTGGATGTTGACCTCGTTCCAAGCCTGGCTACCCGCGACAGCGCGGTGCGTGAAATCGCGCGCTCTCCGGTGGGCCTGCTCGTTAGGATTACATCCAAGCGGGTTAATTGAGCTGTCTAGACGGGCTGGGAACCACGAGATTTGGTATCCTCCTTCGGTACTCTCCCTAGTCCTTTGTAGTGCTTTGATCACAATACTGTACGCCTGTTCAGATATGAGGGCGGACGAGAACGATCTAACCGCGGTGCGCGAGTCCGAGAAGATGACAGCGGGAACTTTTGAGCTGTGAAAAGCCAGAGCGATCGCCGCTTCCTCCGCCACATGAGCAAACTTAGTATAAACAGAGGCTGCATTGACCAGGTTGCCCCCCACGTCTACCACCGTGACAGCGAACTTATCCCCACTGTCATATCTGGCAGCATCGACAAAGAGGGCATCTAGCTTCTGCTGATTGATCCTTTTAAGGATGGACTTGGCTCTCGCGAATCTTCTGCCTTGGTTATGCACTGGGTGGATGTTTCGCGGGACGGGGTCAACCATGATGTGAGCTCTGGTTTCCCGGGTCAAGCTAACTTTGGTCGCCGGTTCATGTCTGGGTTGGATTCCTGCTTCTTCTAAAATCTTAATCCCTGGCTTAGTGGATGAAAGTCTCATTATCTGAGCCGCTGTGTGAGCTTCTATTAGCTCATCGATGGTGTTATGAAGTCCTAGCTCCAGCAGCTTCTCAGTGCTTGTGGACTGCGGAAGGCCGAGCACGCGCTTGAGGCCGGTTCTGATTAGGGAGTCGAGCTTGGCCTTTTCCGCTTTACCCCAATTAAGGTACGGCGCGATGTAGGTGACATGACTCAGGAAGAATGCCTGATAAGCTCTGAGCAAATTATCCTTTTTAAGACCGCCTCTTCGATTTGAGACGCGGGCTACAAGTCTTAGGACATTACTAGCCTGTCCAGTGAGCCTGTTGAGGGCCGTCGAGTTACAGCCCTTGGCATCAATGAGGAGACCTAGTATCTTGACCGAGTCCTTCCTCGGTATGGGATGCCCATTTTTAGCTCGAATTTCTACCGGCAGAGTTTCCAGAGGCGCAAGATTTCTGACCCCCTGTCTGGACTGGCGGTATAACAGTAGCTCTGATTTAGCGGGGGAGAGTTCAAGGCCTGTGTTTGAAAGAAAATCTTCGGTAGCCTCCAACGCGCTTTGTAACGACTGTTCGAGCATGGCTAGCGATCCGCCCGGCGCCCAGATCGTAATATCGTCAGCATCAATGGCGTGACCCACGTTCGGAATTGCAGCGAGGCGAGTGGAGAGTTTGTGCATGGCTATATTAAATAAGAGTGGGGAGAGGACTGAGCCCTGCGGGGTGCCGCAGGTGCCTAGTTCGTAGGGTCCTCCCGTGAACATGCCTAGTCGAAGGTGTGCCTTGCGATCAGCGAGGAAGGATCTGGTGTAATCATGAAACCGCTGGCCCAGGTTGAGAGACGAAATCTCTGCCAGGATGTGTTTATGCGCGACCCTGTCGAAAGCCTTGGAGAGGTCCAGTGCGAGGATCCCTCTCACGTCGCGAGTAGGGTTATTAAAGATTGCTTTCTTAAGCAAAAGCATAGCGTCCTGCGTGGACAACGCCTGTCTAAAGCCGATTAGATTGTGTCTAAATAGCTCCTTGTTTTCAATATGTTCAGTGATCCTGTTATGTATCGCGTGCTCCGCAACCTTGGCGATGCATGATGTAAGGGAAATAGGCCGCATATTATTTATATGTGGAGGTTTTCCTGGTTTGGGTATGAGTACCACTTTTGCGGTACGCCAGTCTATCGGGACCTGTCCACTTTTCCATACCTCATTTATTTTGGCCGTGACTATCTCGATTGCCCTATCGTCTAGGTTCCTAAGGAGTTTGTTCGTGATTCCATCTGGTCCCGGGGCTGATCTGCCATTTAGATTGAAGAGAACGTGTCTGATCTCTGACACGGTGAGAGGTTCGTCTAGATCAGGTGCCGACAATCCCATGTAGTTCAAACGCTCTACTGGGCGATCCGCGTCTTCGGCGAGGGGGAGATAAGTACGTGCTAAGTTGTTGGCTAATTCCCTGTCGGTGAGACCGATTGCGGTTTGCTTTTTAATGAGCCTATCCGTTGCAAGTCTAAGAGTGTCCTTAGATTGTTTATCGTTGAGGAGACTTTTAAGTAAGCTCCATTTGCTACCTCTTCGCATACGCCCGTCCGTTTCGGTACACGTCTCATCCCATTGCTGCCGGGCGAGCTGGGCCGAATAGGTTTCGATCTCCTTGTTAAGAAGCGCGATTTTCGATCTGAGTCTACGATTAAGCTTTTGGGTCTTCCACCTGGCTGAGAGGGCGTGTTTAGCCTCCAGAAGGTGAGCAAGTCTCGAGTCCATTTTAGGAACTTCAACATCCGTAATGATTTCTTTGGTTGCTCCTTTAACCGCCTTGTTCAGATTATCTAGCAGATCTGCATAAGTTTCGTCTGGCGGGACTGTTTCATTTCGGATTTTTCGAAACAGGTGCCAGTCCACATACTCATATCTCGCGGGTGGTCTGGGTTTGACACGCAACATAATTTCAAGTATGTAATGGTCACTGCCTAGCCCCTCCTGGAGGTTGTCCCACGTGCCCTCGATACCTCGGAGGAAGGTGAGATCGGGAGTCGTATCTCGACTGACCGAATTACCGGATCTGGTGGGGAGCCTCGGGTCTGTGACGAGTATTAAGCCGAGCTCTGCAGCGTTGAAGGCCAAGTTTGTCCCTTTTGCACTTTTGTAACTGTACCCCCATTCCGTATTGGGTGCGTTAAAGTCACCCGCGACAACGAGAGGCGCGTTTCTCGCCGCCCTAGACGTGGTGCCTAGTAATGCTTTAAAGTCTCTTTTCCTATCCGATGGTGCGCTGTACACGTTGAGGATGAAAATTTTAGAATTGATTGTTCTGTTGGGTACGATCTCTATTAACTGGGCCTCGAGGCCCGCTTTGTACGCGCGGACCTCGTGCTCAACGAACGAGATGTTTTTTCTGATTAGGGTAGCGATACCTCTGCCCTTTTCTCTCCTGTATGCTACCGTGCGGTACCCCGAGAGGGAAATTTCAGCTGTACATAGCGTTTCCTGTAACAATATAACTTGCGGCTTGTCCGCAATAGACCTGATAAACTGTCCTAGTGGGGCCTTGCGCCTCTGGAAACTTGCGCAGTTCACAAATTTTCCTATAATGGGACGGCATATGTTCAGTGAAAACAGACCAAGATGGTACGCTCCATCAAACGAGTAGGTGATGTAAGGTTCCAACACTTCTATTCGCACTGTTGATATTTAACTTCTATTACGCTTCAGGTTTCTTTAGCGTTGATAGGGCCATAAAAGGTTAAGCTGCCACGCCTCGTTCTTCAAATTTATCAAGTCGTGTTTGGAAGGAATTACTGCCGAGTGTTAAAAAGCCAAACACGTTGTGCATTTCAGTTAATTATTTGCCAAGATGATCCAAGTTTGGCGATTTCTCCTTAAGTTCTTATCGTCTTTTTTGTATTCCTGTCATCTTGTATTCTTTGTCCTTTTGTTTATTTCTAATAGCCTTCACTTCAGCAACCCGCTTACTTAGCGCTTTCGAACCTTGCAGGGAGCTAGCATGTACACTATTTAGTAATCAAACAGCACTTTTACCTGTACCGTGAAATTTTTTGCTAAGGATTCCATCTTAAATTAGTTATCTAAATGCGTGTTAGTGCCGGGGTTATTTTCTACATAACCTAAATGCAAAAGCAACAAGAGTATACAACAGTCACGTATTATTTCACAAAAAAAATGTGAGCACGGAAACACCATTAAGTATGGATCGTCACGCGTTTCAGCCTAGAGTTCACTTAAAGCACACCTGCATGGTGAAAAGAAGGTGATTGGGAGCCGTGCAAAATGCACTGCTTCACTTTCCACTGAAATTCAAGTCGATGCGCCCGCTGCTTAAGTGGACGACACAGACTGTTGGCGAGATCAATGCGGTTGGAAGCCCGAAGACGAGCCTCGCCGTTGCGGCCACGCCACAGAAATAGTCTTGGTCATGTCCGTAGCCCGGGATTTGCATTGTCGGCAACGTCGTGGCATGAAGTCGTGAACACACGTGTGCAGCTGATGACCAGTGTAAGAGTTCGGGTCGGGAATATCGAAAACGGAAGCTGGCCCATGCCGTAGTCCCACTAATTCAAGCTAAGGACATTGTTGAAGGGAGCTTGTAGAAGGGAGGAACACGTTCTCATCGAGAACGAAAAGTACTGGGCTCATTTAAAAAATCTACATGAGGAGTAGACAAAGTTACTTCCAGACAGTCTAGCACGACTGAATTGAAGCACGCCAGAGGAGCCAGAAAAATCCGCTTAAATTTCCTCTGCCCTACCTAGGTTCCTAGGTCTTGGAAATGTGCCGTCACAGCTTTCTCGAATCGGAGCGTCCAAAGTTGCCGGAGGATCCACGTTGAGGCGAGGATGCGCACAATCACTCCGGCAACATCGTTCACTGTACACACAGAAAGGAGGGGAGCCTCGTAGACAGGGATTGTCACGCTTGACTCAATCTGGCGCGTCTTGGTTCCTCGGATGACGCAGCAATTAGCTGCAGCGTCTGTCAAACGACCTTGGCGGGTAGCAACGGCCGTGAGGAAAAGGCGTAGAACGCCTTTTTTTCCAGGAGGTTCTTGCTGCTTTCGTCGGGGACAGCGACGGTGTGCCATTCATCAACACCCTATTCGCCAAGCACGTCTCGCTCGGGCGGCGCCACCCTGTTCGTCCGAGAGGACGCATTGTTAGTTGCTCTAATCATTCGTCGCAGAAGGGCAGGAAATGCTTGACGGTCATTTCTCCCGCTGGCCACGCCTAACAGCGTAACAGCGATCGTAACAGCGCCTCCACGCGGCGGAAAATCTCAACTGGCCAGGGCTGATAACCGCTAGGCAGGAAGAGAATGGCTAGTGCCAAGGGGGATGACTTGTCTCGCAGCAACCAGCTGCGAAATGCTGACATACAGCTCAAAACCTTTCATAAATAAAGGCAGCGGCAAAGCGAACCCCCATACACGGCTCTGCGCAACGATGAAGTATCTTGGACCTCGCTTTAGACCCGAAATGCTTCAAAGAAAACGTGAGTGGAGAAACAACAAATACTGCCTGTCGCTATGCAAATTGTGAAGGAATTTCGGGCCGACAAGATTAGCAGTCAAGGATTGAGTCCTGCTAAATTAAAACGGATCGTATTGGCTTCAAAAAAAAAGAACGACTTATTGGAGATCCTAAACGCAGAACGACCTTCAAATTGGCCTGCTCAAACCACCATCATTGCTATGCAACTGTCCCTTCTTGTATCAAACAAATAAGTTTTACTGTTGGATGGTGAGGCTCCATCGGGGCAAGCGGCCGTTTTTCGACGACATTTATTAAGCCATGGCAGAGGGGAGTGGCAGGTCTCGAATATTAATTTCGCTCCGTACAAGTAACGCGACAACTTCGAGGGGGGGGGGGGGGTCCAACCTAAACAGGCACATTCCTTCTCTGAAGCCCTATAGGCTTCCTCATTTACAGTTAGTTTGCGGCTGGCCTAGCAAATAGGATATGCCTCATTATCAACATATTGGCCTCGAGCTCCACCACTGGAAAAGCTGGCGCCACCGTCGGCGTGACATGTTAGGAGGGATCACGTGGACATAGCGGCCGCGTTGGCTGCTTCGGGAGCGCCGAAGCGAGCTGAAAACGAGTTTAAATTCCCTCGTACGCTGCGGTCCTCATTTAGTGGCGAAATTTTCCCGCTTCGAGTGTCTCCTTTACAACGCTTGAAAGCACAACAATAAGTAGTGGCTGCCTTTGAAGGCGCGCAACATGGTAGGCGACTGCTCGGTGCAGCAGGGCCGAACGCACGTAACGGAGGCCGGTGTGAGCCTTATTCACACGTAGCCGCAGGACAAAAAACTGCGTGAAGCTTGACTCGCGAAACATAAAACCGCCAAACAGTGATCGGCTACAACTCGGGTATGCAGCGAGCACAGACGCGAGGAAGATTTCTGCTACGGCGCCCGGTCTGCGATGTTCTGAGGTCGCGCACTGAGACGCTCGCCCGAGTCCCCTGCCCGACTAATGTCATGACGGTTTGGTCTATGAACTTGTCGATGCTATAGATACTGGCAAGTTGAGTGGAGCGGAAAGGCAATGGTAAGAAGCACATTAAAAAAAGCATGACATATGGTCATGTTTGTGTTATGAATTATAGCACTGGATTACAAAAAAATGGAGCAGCGGGAAACGGCACGCTGAGAACACCGATAAACATACAGTGCGACGCAACTCGAGAAATAATATTGAAAGTTCAAAGAATTTAGAAGAAAAAAAAGATTGAATCGTCGCGACGGCACATCACGTAGGCGTCGAAGTCTCTACAATGAAGTTCTTTTTGAACAGCTCTGATAGCACCCACGCAACAATGGTTGCTTGCATACTGTCAAATGCTCATATTCTGCGGCCTAAAGCTCATAGCACGGTGCGAAGACGCGCGCGCGGGGAAAGCGAAACAGTGCGCGGACAAGCATGCAGACGCGCAGTCGGTTGCTGCGAATCTACGCGATCGTGGCATTGAGGCTTCGTTCTATTACGCTCCATTTAGTTATACAAACACTATAAGAACATATTTCACATAGCATGCTCTTAGCGTTTACCTACCTTTCACGCAAGGAGCCGGTTCGGGAGACTCTATCGCGGCGACCGCGCGCAGTGGCGTTCACTGTACGTATTCGGTAAAGAGATAGCGTCTGTAAACGATTGTGTGCTATCAGTTTGCCCAAGATTATTATTTAGGCAGTAAAAAACTTCTCTCGTTTCGAAAGTACTTACAGAAATGTCCGGGAGAGCTCGCGCGTGGTGTTTTCAGTGAGCGCTGACAGCAAAACCTATGAGGAGCGCGCCGCGTGATCCCTCATACTGCGCCAGCGAGGCGCTTCCGCTAGATGGCGACTCCGTAACTCCTCGCCGCCAATAGTGTGACAGAGCAGAAATACGGACGGGAAGACACGGAGTGGACAGCTTGGATGCTCTGTCCTATCCTATCCACTCCGTGTCTTCCTGTCCGTACTTCCGCTCATCGACACTACATGATGGACCAACTGGCCCAACAGTCTACGCTCATTGTCATCGCCGACATCACTAAGTACCAAGCACATTTTTCTGTCACTTGAGCCACACTGAACCATCATTTCCTTTGTATCGCCTGGTGCATAAGCACGTGGCGAGAAACTAAACATTTTCAAGCGTTGAAGACCTTCACATTCTCCTCATCTCAGTGTACGTTACTCTGGGCTCCCTTTCAAAGTGCGCCCGTTAATGAACTTGCTATTTGAAAATAATTCGGAATGTACCGTTGATAGTACGCAACAAGTCCGAGGAATGAACGAATGCCTGTTTTCGTGCGCCCCGGTAAAAATTCTTCATTCAATTCAGTCTTTATTTTTTTCTCTTGAACAGAGAAGGAGACAGGGCTAAAAGCTCGTAAGCTTGACAGAGGTCCTGCCCCCTTTATCAACTTTGCAGTGCAGTACACAGGCAGAGATTATCAATTCTCCAAATAAACACTGAAACAAAATATCAAAACACTTTATAAAAAGCAGCGCTATGTATTACAGCACAAAAATAGGCATTAGAAAAACAAATATCTGGTCATGGGGAAACGGAAAAAAATAATAACAGGTATAGGTTGAAACCGAGTGCAATATTACGTAATCTTGCTAAGAAAAAATCGCTTAATAACATCACTTGAATGCTGAAAGGGGTCAAACAATTCTTTGTTCAATTTATTTAATAATACAGGAACAGTATAACAAAGAGACAGCTGGGTATAAAATGCCCTAGGCGTCGGCACTAAACAAATTTCTTTATGTCTAGTCTGCAGGATATGCGTGTTTTTCTCAAGTTTTGCCAGATAACTAATATAATGTTCATCACCTTGTGAAGAGCGTTTATAGATCATTAAATTCTATAATTGTATAAACTATAGACTATAAACTATATAAACTATGAGCTATATATAAACTATATTCGAAGCTGCTGTGTGCTTGGCCGGCCATCTCGTGGCCTGGCCGACAACATGACCCAGATAAGTCTCCTGCGAACAGCCAAACCTACACTTTTTCGCCTTCATCGTTGACCCTGATTTCCTCAACCGCGAGAACACCTATTTGAAGTGCGATACGTGCTGTTTGCAGTTGTCAGAAAAATTGCGACGCTATCAATGTATGGCAATGGGAACTCCTGCAAGTCCTTTATTACAATATCTATTAACTTAGAGAAGCTCACCAGCGCGTTCTTCAGCCCGAAGCTAGGAACGATAGAGCGAAAAGTACCTATAGGTGAGATAAATGTGCTGTAGTGTGTGGCACGTTCTTAAACGGGAACTTTCTGGTATTCCTGCGTGAAATCTATAAGAAAAATGTATTTAGCAGCAGTGACTCTTTGGATTCGTTCCTCAATGTCGGTTGTCGGGTACACCTGATCCCTGGTGACGGCAATTAACTTCCTCTGGTCGACACACGGACGAGGGTCCTTGTTAAGGGCTTCCACAAGTATTAGGGGTGACGTGTAGTCACTCTCAGTGGGCTCACTAACTCCCAACTCTAGAATGCGCAGTACTTCTTCCTCCACAATTTCTCTCAATCGTGGAGACACTCTATAAGCCTTTTATCTTTCGGGTTCAGTTAAAGTCAGCTCTATTTCATGCGTTATTAGTTCAGTTATACCCGGCCGATTGCTGAATCTATCGATATATTCCTCTAACAGCCCCTTTATCTCGTCTAGCTGCTCGGGTTTAAGAGCGCCCGTGCTTACCTAGTCTTCTACAACTTCTTCAAGACTGATTTCTAAATTAGAGGTCGCCTTTCGTTCATTAAACTCTGTTACAATGTCATCCAGCTCCTTGATTATAATGTTACCGACTCTGTTCCGCTTCACATTGGGCTTCATCAAATTGCACTGGTATATTCTTCCCTTCTTCCTGCGACCGTGCGCTTTCAGAGCAAAATTAGTATGTGAACGTTTGTGCAAAACTTTAACGGGTCGGTGCCAGTGAACTTCAAGCTTGTTCTTTTTTGAAGGTCGGGGGATCATTACCTGGTTCCTAGCGTTAAACGTTCAAAGCCTCGCATTCCTGTTGTAAAAGAGTTTCGCATTCTTTTGTGCCACGCCCATGTTCTTTTCGACTAGTTCTTTCACTTACCCATTCCAGTAGATTTATCACGTACTTTACCGCTGTTTGACTCTCTCCTCTTTCCTCCCGAATCTCTTTCGACATTCTCAGCGGCGAAAGGAGTGTCCTGCCATATACTAGTTATGCTGGCGAGACCCCCGTAGCCTCTTGAGGACCCATTCCCAAAGCAAACAAAGTAGCCGGAAGACATTTCTCCTAGTCCTCCTGGTCTCGATACAGAGTGCCCGCACAACACGCTTCTGCACTGAATGTCAGCTCTTCTTGCTATATGACTACGTGTGATAGACGGAAATGTGTATTAACTTTACCCCGCACTTTGTAAGAATGTGGAAGTCAGTGAGCTGGTCAATACCGACCCTTAATCCACCTCAACACTACCAAAAGTGCGTCTACTACCTCGATGGAGCTTAATCCTTTAAGAGACATTGGCCCCTGGAAACTTTGTGGGCGGACACAACATGGTAAACAGAAACCTAGCTGTAACCGGACTTTGTAATTGGTAGAGGCCCTACCGTCTCTATCACAAGTCGGCTGAAAAGTTCTAACGCGGTTTAGCAGAGTTTCCATGTTTCTTCTCGTTTACCCGAGCGCTGGCAGGCGTGGCATGATTTCTCAAAGTCTTCCACGTCTTTGAAACAGCCAGGCCAGTATTATTACAGAAACAATCTTTACTTCGATCTATGTGTGTCTAGGTGGCAAGACCAGCCCTTTCCAAGGCAGAGACCCCAAAGGTCCTCCCTGTACTTATTAGGTACGACTAACTCACCCAGAATCCGGCCAGTGCCAGTACAACAAGCTGCCTTTCTCGTGCATCGTCACGCTGCGCCTAGCAATGCCTGTTTAGCTTTTACACGTAATTTAGCTAGGCAGAAGTAAGTCTATTTCTCGGCTGCCAGTGACTCTATCTCGACGCGAAAGAGCTGGTCAAAGTTCGTTGAGTCCAGTGACAGTACCGAAACTGTCTCGCTTGCGACTACGTCAGCTGACCCTTCCTGCAGGCTTTAAATTTGACACATGCCTTGTGATCCGCTCTCGAAGAGTTGGTCAGGCGGCCAGAATTTCCTCAGCTGCTTTTTCATACCTCGAGCCTAGTTCGGTTTCTATTGTTACTTCTGCTGGAGCAGGTTTTGCATTTTTAGAGTAAAGCGAGGCGATTTTACGAGCTTCAGATCGCGTCAAAGCCTTTACTAGGCCTTCTCCAAGTTTCAGCCACTTCTCTTGCACAACCTAATCCCACCGTTTCGAAAAAAATGAAAGGGTACTGCAGCCACAAGAATTTTGAAACTGCAGCTTCGGTCACGAGCTCCCCGAAAGGCGCAGTGATCTAGACTTGCGCCATTGGCAGACGTGCTGTATTCTTCCCCGACCTGTTATTTCCACACCATTTCTCCGGCGAAGTCATCTACCATCACGTAAGATGGTAGATCATCATCATCAGCCTGGTTACGCCCACTGCAGGGCAAAGGCCTCTCCCATACTTCTCCAACAACCGCGGTCATGTACTAATTGTGGCCCATGTCGTCCCTGCAAACTTCTTAATCTCATCCACCCACCTAACTTTCTGCCGCCCCCTGCTACGCTTCCCTTCCCTTCGAATCCAGTCCGTAACCATTAATGACCACCGGTTATCTTCCCTCCTCATTACATGTCCTGCCCATGCCCATTTATTTTTCTTGATTTCAACTAAGATGTCATTAACTCGCGTTTGTTCCCTCACCTAATCTGCTCTTTTCTTATCCCTTAACGTAACACCCATCATTCTTCTTTACGTAGCTCGTTGCGTCGTCCTCAAATTAAGTAGAACCCTTTTCGTAAGCCTCCAGGTTTCTGCCCCGTAGGCGAGTACTGGTAAGACCCAGCTGTTACACATTTTTCGCTTGAGGGATAATGGCAACCTGCTGTTCATTATCTGAGAATGCCTGCCAAACGCACCCCAGCCCATTCTTATTCTTCTGATTATTTCCGTCTCATGATCCGGATCCGCCGTCACTACTTGCCATAAGTAGATGTATTCCCTTACCACTTCCCGGGCCTCGCTACCTATTGTAAATTGCTGTTCTATTCAGAGACTGTTAAACATTGCTTTAGTTTTCTGCAGATTAATATTTAGACCCACTCTTCTGCTTTGCCTCTCCAGGTCAGTGAGCATGCATTGCAGTTGGCCCCTGAGTTAATAAGCAAGGCAATATCATCAGCGAATCGCTAGTTACTAAGGTATTCTCCGTTACCTCTCATCCCCAATGCTTCCTAATCCATGTCTCTGAATACCTCCTGTAAACACGCGGTAAATAGCATTAGAGAGATCGTATCTCCCTGCCTGACGCTTTTCTTTATTGAGATTTTGTTGCTTTCTTTATGGAGGACTACGGTCCGTGTGGAGCCGCTATAGATATATTTGAGTATTTCTACATACGGCTCGTGTACACCCTGATTCCGTAATGCCTCTATGACTGCTGAGGTTTTGACTGAATCAAACGCTTTCTCGTAATCAATGAAAGCTATATATAAGGGTTGGTTATATTCCGCAGATTTCTCTATCACCTGATTCATAGTGTGAATATGGTCTATTGTTGAGTAGCCTTTACGGAATCCTGCCTGGTCATTTTCTTGACACAAGTCTAAGGTGTTCTAGATTCTATTTGTGATTACCTTAGTAAATAGTTTGTAGACAACTGACAGTAAGCTGATCGGTCTATAATTTTTCAAGTCTTTGGCGTCCCCTTTCTTGGTAGATGGTAGATGACTGGTGGCGGTACTGGCTTGTAGTACAGGGAGTGATTTTCCATTAAAATGCAGGTCATGGAAAAATGGGCCTAAAAGTTCAATGTTCTCGCCTCTTTCACCTACGTAGCAGAAAACTACCCTAGGCTACCCGTAGTTCGCAACGACGTGCCAGCGTTTGTGACATGTATAGCAGCGGATTGGTCTAAAATATTCCAATTCATTTTTCGGCATTTTTGTACGGTTTAGGCATTTGACTTCTTGCTCTTTTCAGATGGCCTTTTCTCTGCGTCTACATGCTTCGATCATGTCGTCCGCGATCTATTTTTGAACGAAAATCGGTTCCGTTGTTCATTTTGACGATCCCAAATTCTTTCCTCGGCGTTCAGCTTTCTAAGCATTGCGTACTCTTCGACTAATTCGGCCGTTCTTTCCACAGTGATTACGTTTCCTATGTCGTGCAACCACGGCTTCACAGATTGTGGGATGTTTTGGTAAAACGGCTCTAGAGACATGCATTCCATAATCATACCTCCACTCGTACGCTTCCGCACTTTTTATCCATTGGACTAGGTTTGCCTTCGAGCCATATGCCAACTCCCGATATGCCTCACTATCATTCTTGTGCGTGCTTGGAAGCCTTGGCATAATCATAAGCATCTTGCGCACGGAGTCTGGCAATAATTTCAGCTGCTTCGCGTGGCAACATAGACAGCAACTGCTTTGGCCATGTAGTCGGAGCGAAGTTCATCTTCTCGCAAGTCCTCTGAAACTTTCCTATGAACAACCCTATGTTGTTCCCGACTACAAATAGATTTAAAAGCCTGTCCATGCGGTATGATTCTGCCTCACTTGATCGTTCCATAGCGCCATCACTCCCTCAAGACAACTCCAAATGTTTTCTGTAATTCTGCGTTTTTCTTAACTCGCAATACTCTGTTTCCCGTTTTTGTTTCTCTCACTGTAATTTCTCCCTTGTCTTAAAAAGTTGCAACCCAATTTCAATGTCCTCCTTACTTGCCTATCCGAAAATTATGTTTAATATTTCCGATTGAATGATTTGTTTTTGTACCACTAGGCCAAGTTCCTCACAAACAACAAAGAATTCATCTGCCAACATTGTCCTCAAATCCACGATTTATGTTTTATAGCCTTCGTCCTGCTCGCTAAAAACAACTACGTGCACAACGTATCTCACAATCAACAATCCAGCTTATTTACTTTTCTAAACTGAATAACCACAAAATGGGGCTAGAGTCAAAGCGAAAAACCGTCATCATCATCATCCTCATCATCATCATCATCGTCATCAGCGGCATCATCATCATCATCAGCCTATTTATGTCCACTGCAGGATTAAGGCCTCTCCCTGCGATCTCTAATTACCCCTGTCTTTCGCCAACCAATTCCAACTAGCACCCGCAAATACTTTCATCGCACCACCTAGTCTTCTGCGTCCTCTACTGCGCTTCCCTTCAATTGGTAAAAATTCTGTCTGCCTAATGGTTCAACGGTTATCTAATCGGCGCTTTACATGGCCTGCCCAGCGCCATCGTTTTCTCTTGATGTCTATTAGAATATTGTCTATACCCGTTTGCTCTCTGATCCAAGCTGCTCTCGTTCTGTCTCTATAGGTTATGCCAAGCATTCTTCGTTCAGTCGCTCTTTGTGTGGCGCTTAACTTGTTCTCAAGTTTCATTGTCAGTCTCCAAATTTCTGCCCTATACGTTAGCACCGGTGAAATGCACTGATTGTATTCTTTCATTTTCAATGATAATGGTAAGCCCCCAGTCAGGATCTCACGATGTCTGCCGTGTGAGAGCCTACCCATGTTTATCCTTCTGTGAATTTCTTTCTCATGGACAGGGTTCCCTGTGATTAGTTTACCTAGGTAAACGTACTCTTTTACATACTCTAAAGGCTGACTGGCGATGCCGAATTTTTGTTTCCTCTCCCTGTTATTCATTATTATCTTTGTCTTCTACATATTGATCTATAGCCCCACTCTTACACTCTCTGTTAAGGTCCTCAATCATTTGTTGTAACTATATTTGTAGATGTTTGTTGTAGATATTTTCCAGGGTATTTACGTGGCCGGTGTGTACCCGTTGATTACGTAATGCCTATATGACTGCTGGTATGTCTACAGAATCAAATGCTTTTTTCGTAAGCTATGAAAGCCATATAGACAGGCTTACAGTACTCTGCCGATTTCTCGATAACCTGATTGATGACATGGATTTGATCCATTGCAGAGTATCCTTTCCTGAAGCCAGCCTGTTCCCTTGGGTGACTAAAGTCCGGTGTTGCCCTTATTCTATAGAATAATATTTTGGTAAATATTTCACATAATGCTGGGAGTAAGCTAATGTGCGTATAATTTTTCAGTTCTTCAACGTCTCCCTTTTTGCGGATTAGAATAATGTTTGCATTCTTCCAGTTTCCTGCGACCCCTGCCGTCGATAGACACATCGTATAGAGAGCCGCCACTTTTCCTAGCATTATGTCGCCTCTATCTTTGAACAAATCGACTGTTATTCCATCCTCTCCTGCCGCTCTTTCCCGTTTCATGCCTTGCAAGGCCTTTCTAAACTCATCTCTAGTTATAGGAGTTTCTGTATATTGTTCATTATTGTTTCAAATTGAGTACTCCTGAGTCATTTGGGTACTGTACAGTTCAGTATAGAATTATTCCGCTTCTTTTATTATAACTTCGAGATTGCTAATGATATTGCCCTGCTTATGCTTCAGTGCAAACATCTTAGTTTGTCCTATACCAAACTTCTTTCTCACTGATTTCCGGCTGCGTCCATTTTTTACGGCTTCTTCAGTCTTTCTCACGTTATAATTTCTAATATCACCTATTTTTGCTTTGTTGAGCAGTTTTGACAGTTCCGCGAATTTTATCTTATCTTTTGAGTTCGAGACTTTCATTCTTTGTAGTTTCTTTATTAGGTCCTTTGTTATATGAGAGAGCTTGCCTACTGGTTGCCTTGGTGCCTTGCCTCCCACTTTATTGCTGCCTCTGAAGCCAGCCTCCTTACGGTTTCA
Source organism: Dermacentor albipictus (assembly GCF_038994185.2). Classification (NCBI taxonomy): domain Eukaryota; kingdom Metazoa; phylum Arthropoda; class Arachnida; order Ixodida; family Ixodidae; genus Dermacentor; species Dermacentor albipictus. The sequence continues at coordinate 19,347,401 of NC_091822.1, read as the reverse complement.
TTCATTACCTCTGTGTCATTATCATCATCTCTCTGTTCTAACGCTACATAGTTGTTTGGAAGTATCAGCCTAAATTTGTCTGCTTTTACCCTTGCTGCCTCTAAGTTGACCAGTTTTTTCTTGACCAATTTTACTCTTTCTCTGTTCAGATTGAGGTGAATCCTATCCCTCACTAACATATGATCATTGCACATTATCCTACCTATCACTTCTATATCCTGTACTATGCTGGGATCGCCAGAAAATATGTAATCAATTTCATTTCTTGTTTCACCATTAGGTCTTTTGCAGATCAGCGTTTTCTTGCTACGTTTCCTGAAAAAGGTGTTCATTATTCTCAGCTAATGCGTTTCTGCGAGTTTTACCAGCATCTCACTTCTAGTGTTTCTAGAAACAATACCATAGTTGCCAATTTCCCAATAACCCGCCTGCTTTTCCCCACTTTTGCATTAAAGTCACCCATTACTACTGTATACCGAGTTTTCACTTTTCTCATCGCTAATTCAACATTTTCATAAAACTGATCTACTTTCTCATTGTCGTGACTGGACGTTAGAGCGTAGGTTTGTGCTACCTTTAATCTATGCCTCTTATTGAGATTGATTACGACTACTGCTACTTTCTCGTTGATGCTACAGAATTTGTCAATATTGCCCGCTATGTCCTTAAGGATTAGGAATCCTGCTCCGTATCGCTTCTTATCAAGGAGACCTCTATGTCAGAGGACATGGCCGTTGTTTAGCAATGTGTAAGCTTCACCAGTTCTTCTAATCTCACTAAGGCCGATAATATCCCAAACCATGTCTGATATTTCCTCAAAGAGTCCTCCTAACCTATCCACACTCGAGAGGGTTCGGGTATTAAACGCTGCAAGGGCCAGTTTCCATTGGCGGCCTGTCCGAACCCAGAGATTCTTAGCACCGGCTGCTGCGTTACAGGTATGATCGCCGCCTTGGTCAGGCGCTCCACAGCTGCTGGGGACTGAGGGCCATTGGGTAACTGAGTGATTCATTTCGGAGGGAGGTGGTGGACTACTGCACCAGGGAGGCCGCTTTCTGTTTTGGGGAGGGAGTGTCTTGTTGAAGCTTGGTGGGCCTTCCTAATTTGGTTGTACCTGGATTAGTATAGCCCCACCCACTCTCGGCATCTTTCGCTGGTGTGAGGCGTCACTCGAAGCCTGCAGAACGAAGCACTCATCAAAGACACATCATCACGTCGCAAGATACGTGTCACTGTTTCCAGCCAGTTGCAGAATTTGGGGTCGGGCATGTCAAAAGGGGTAGCTGGGCCATGCCACCGCCCGACTCATTCCCGTTAAGGACGCTGTTGAAATGAGGAACAGATTCTGATCGAGAACGAACAGCCCTGGTTTCATTTACAACGTCTACACGAGGAGTAGAAAACGTTCCGTCTGCACAGTCTAGCATGACTGGATTGAAGCACACTTGAGGTGCCGAAAAAGTCCACTTAAATCACTTCGGTCTTCCCTAGACTCCTAGGCCAGGAAAATGTGCCGTCATACATTCGTCCACACGTAGCGTCCAAAGTCGCCGAAGGATCCGCGTTCAGGGCGAAGGTACGCACAACCACTCGGGTACTTTCATTCACTGAACACACAGAAAGGACAAAGAATGTCACGCTTGACCCACACTAGCGCGTCTTGGTTACTGGAATGGTCCAGCGATTAGCTGCAGCATCTGTGAAACGACCTTAGCGGGCAGCAGTGGTAGTGATGAAACGGCGTGGCATGCCCTTTTCCACGAGTTTCTTTTTCCCATCACCGGGGATGGGGGCAGTGTGCCATCCAACAAGACTATACACCAAACGTGTCTCGCCTTGGTGCCGCCGCAGGTTTTTCCAAGGGGACGCATTGTTAGCTTCTCAAACTGTTTGGTCGTAGTAAATAGAGGAGCAGAGGCCGGAAGGTCACTTCACCCGGTTGAAGTTCGCAACACCAGGAGATGACGATCGTTAGCAAATTCTCCATGGAGAAAATATGTGATTACAAGTCCTGCGAAAAGCACTGTTTCCGTGTCCACTAAAAGACAATTTGATGCGTCAGTTGCTTATATTGACGACAGAGTCTGTTGGCGAGGCCGATTCGGTTCAAAGACCGAAGACGAGTCTCGTAGTCACAGCCACGCGGTATACATATTCTTGGTCACGCCCCTAGTCCAGCATTTTCATTGGAAGAAAAGTCACAAGAACACATTGTGAAGAACTACGTGCAGCAGATGACCATGTAATCAGGAGCTTTAGCAAATTTAGCATGATGAAAACCCCGAAATTACGAGCCCTGTGAAACGTACTGTTTCCGTGTCCACTGAAAGTCAAGTCCACGCCCCAGTGGCTTGAATAGACGACAGGAACTGCTTGCGAGGTCGTTGCGGATGGAATCCAGAAGATTAGCCTCGCAATCACCTCCACGCTGTAGAAATGCTCTCGCTCACATCTGTAGTCCTGGATTTGCATTGAGGGTAGCTTCATAGAACACGTTGCGAACAACCACGTGCAGCCGATGAGCAGGGGATCGGTAGCGCTAGCAAATTTTCCAGGGTGAAAATCTAGTGATTAGTCACCGCGCAAGACTCACTTTTCCGTGCCCACTGTACCCGTGATGAGACTAACTAGCATTTCCTGATAACTAGTCCAGCCGGATCGTCCTGGGGTTCCGCACAGCTTAGAAATTTCCTCCTTGTTCTCCTTCTCACCCCGTGTACGGCACATTTGTTCATCTGTATGCTGGATTTCTCTTTCCTACGTCAGTGACCACATCTATCCATCAGCGGTACGCCCAGTAGTTGACCAATCTATTCTCCAGAATTCGTGCAAAGCATGCGAGATGATGGCGTGATAAAGACGCCAGCACAGAAAAACAAAATCCATAAACCTACGCTGAACCTACAACTGAAGCTTATTGCGAACAAATTCTGCGGGTTGCTGCCATGCGTACGTAAATAATGAGCAGTTATAAACAAGCCAGAAGACCTAGCGACAAACATGCCCTATAGGCCCTTGGCACGTGCTTAGTGCGGTATCTTTAGAGATGGATACAAAAATTTGAATTCTTCATCAGTGATAATGAGATGCCAGAAATAACAGATTATCATAATGCACCAACTTACCCAGCAACCCACCTTACTCAACGTACCAGACATCTTCAATACTGAAAACCCTTAATAATACTTGATGTTTGACGCACGACCTGCACGTTTCTCTTACTGAACTCCACTCGACGTTCTCTTCAGCAGCCCTACATCCGATTAAACTTCGCCTGACATCGGAAGGATGAGACGATCTCTATCTATGGTCGCGACACTTTTGTGTCCATTCCCCGTCTCAAGTCACGTTTTATCGAAAGCCCTCTACTTGGATACTCCATCCCCACTTTTGACTGCAATGGGACAAGTTCCTGCACATCAAGCCGCCACTTCACTTCTAGTTGCAGGGTACAGTGGAACGACTCCATCTGTAGAGTGGTGCGAACGGCCAGCCGCGCTGCAATATTTCGTACATTTGCGGGCTTCTTTCACGCTCGGGAAAAAAACCTTTATGCAGCAAGCATTGAAGAACAGAAAGGTGTATCAAGAGTTTTTGATGACGTGCTCCAATTTTCTCCTTGACAATTTTTCATCTAGTTATAATATTCGAGAAATTGCTGAAATAATTAAGACTAATTGTCCCATTAGGCGGTGTGAAAAAAGACAGTTTGAGCACGTCCAAGGAATGACAAACAACGTTACCTTTGTTCTCTCCAACTACGTGGCATTTGCATAATTTTGAAATCTGGCGGAAGTTTTCTGGACACCCTGTATATTGTCATGTGGTAGTGAGCATAAAAAACAGAGTAGCAATACTGTGAAAGACGAAACTAGCTTTTATTCGGCGAACCTGTGCCCACAAGTACAGGCTACCCTTAAAGAACGGCGACAGCGGCTAACACAGTCGGCGGTCGTCGAAATCTGAGCAGCGGGGCAAGCGCGACAGCTTTTATACATCAACCATCGAACGGTACAGAGTAATTCCTGGTGCTCGCGTGTCTTCCAGAAAGTTGTACACCATTGGCGTCGCGAAAACACGCATTCAGACTACGCAACTTTCGGAGACAACAGACAGGGGATAAAAGCATCGATAACATTCTAGAAACTTCCGATACATGCAGCCGCGTCCTGCACTGAGCGATATCATTTCTTAATCGGTAAAAGCGCTCACCCGTAAACAAAAAAAAACTAGTTCACGTGCGAATTCCCCCCTCTCAAAAGGCATCGGCCTGATGCTACAGACATAACAGGAGCGTGAAACAGAAAAGGGTATTTATTTGACAAAGCAACAAAACAACAAAGAAACAAACTGCAAGGTGACACAGTTAAAAAAAATGTACAAAGTTCAGCTATGCGAAGTCCCCAAAGTTCATTAGCACTGGTGCAACGGCTCAAGTCACACAACATGAAGTACTTCAGGTCATGAGCCGCGCCGCTGTGATAGCGAAATGCCATCTGGCAGGACTTCACAGTCGAGTGTGCCAACGCGTCGGATGATCTTGTATAACCCGAAATAGTGGCGTAAAGGCTTCTCGCTAAGTCCTCGTCGGCGTATAGGGGTCCAAACCCAAACACTGTCCCTGGGCTGGTACTCGGCGTAGCGTCGTCGAAGGTTGTAGAGTCGGCTGTCGGTCCTCTGCTGGTTCTTGATCCGCAGGGGGGCGAGCTGTCGGGCTTCTTCGGTACGCTGGAGAAAGGTGGCGGCGTCAGGATTCTCTTCGTCGCTGACATCGGCAGCATGGCATCGACAGTAGTCGTCGCATTACTGCCGTAAATCAGCTTAAACGGCGGGATCTGTGTTGTTTCTTGCACCTTCGTGTTGTAAGCAAAGGTTACGTACGGCAGGACGGCATCTCAGGTCATGTGTTTGACGTCGACGCACATTGCTAGCATGTCGGCGAAGGTCTTATTCAGGCGCTCCGTGAGACTATTCGCCTGCGGGTGGTAGGCAGTTGTCCAAGTCTTCCGCGCTTATTATTCCATAGAAGGCATCGTCATTATCATCATCATCTTGCAGCGGCAGATCAATGGGGACGCGTGATAGGCAATCGGCGTCAGAGTGTTTTCGCCCGGACTTGCAGATTACAGTGATGTCAAATTCTTGCAGCCTGAGACTCCACCGCTCCAGTCGTCCTGAAGGGTCCTTTAAGTTAGCTAGCCAACAACGCGTGATGGTCGCTGACGACTTTGAATGGCTCGCGATATAGGTAAGGGCGGAATTTTGCTCTAGTCCAAATGATGGCGACGCATTCCTTTTCAGTCGTAGAATAATTGCCTTTCGCTTTCCACAGCGACCAGCTACCGTAAGCTATCACCCGTTCAAGTCCGTCCTTCCTCTGGACTAGGATGGCACCAAGGCCTAGGCTACTGGCGTCAGTGTGGATTTCGGTCGGTAGCGGTGTCTTCGTCGAAATGTGCAAGTACAGGTCGCGACTGCATGCGTCCTATGAGTTCTAGAAATGAGTCGGCCTGCGGCGTTTCCCACTTGAACTCGAGATCACATTTGGTTATATGTGTCAGCGGCTCAGCGATACGTGAAAAGTCCTTGACAAAGCGCCTGTAGTAGGCACACATGCCAAGGAATCTACGCACTGCCCTCTTGTCGATGGGCTGGGGAAATTTTGCAATGGCAGCTGTCTTTTGCGGATCGGGGAGCACACCACATTTGCTCATGGCGTCGCCTAGAAACAAAAGCTCATCGCAAGCGAAGCGGCCCTTTTCCGGCTTCAGAGTAAGCCCTCATGACTTGATGCCTCTAGCACTGTCGCAGGCCACCTAAGGTGATCGTGGAAATTTCCTGCGAAAACGATGACGGAGTCCAAGTAAACAAGAAAGGTCTGACACTTCAGTCCTGCCAAGACCGTGTCCATCACGCTCTAGAACGATGCAGGCGCCGAGCACAGTCCAAATGACGTACACTTGAACTTATAAAGGCCGTATGGCGCGATGAAGGCGGTCTTTTCGCGATATCTCTCGTCGACTTCTATTTGCTAGTAGCCAGACTTCAGGTGCATCGACGAGAAGTATTTAGCGTCGCAGAGCCGATCCAATGCGCAGTCTACCCTTGGGAGGGGGTACACACGTCCTTCTTCATGGTCTTGTTCAGTCGACGATAATCGACGCAGAAACGTAGGGTTCCGTCCTTTTACTTCACCATGACTATAGGAGGCGCCCACGGGCTTTTCGACGGCTGGGTGATGTCATCGCGCAGCATTTCGTCGACTTGTTGCCTAATAGCTTCACGTTCTCGCGTCGAAACTCGGTAAGGGCTCTGGCGGAGTAGTCAAACGCACTCCTCGATGATTATTATGCGATGCTTTGCGACTGGTGTTCGTCGAATCGTCGATGACGTCTAAAAGCAGTCTTTGTATCGTCGGAGAAGAGTTCTGAGCTGTTTCTGCTAGCTCATGGGTAGACCTAGATTCGTGTCAAAGTCTGGTTAGGGAACTATAGTTGTCGCGGTGGATGTGCCAGGATCCGAGAGGACAAGCGCATTTCTGGTTTCCCCAATTTCCTCGATATACGCGACCATCGTGCCCTCGCTGATATGCTTGAACTCCTGGCTGGAGTTGGTTAGCATCACTTCAGCTTTCCCTCCATCGAGTCGAGCGATCTGTTTTGCGACGCAAACTTCACCAACGAGCAGTAGACGTTGGTCGCCTTCGATGACTCCTTCTACGTCAGCGAGCGTTTCGATGCCGACCGAAATAGCCATCCTGGAGCGAGGCGGCATGGTCACTTGATCTTCGAACACACTCAAGGCGTGGTGACTACGTTGCCTTTTCGGCGGTATCGCTTGATCTTCGACAGCGTTAATGACTGACTTCAGGTCGATGATTGCGCCATGTTGGTTCAGGTAGTCCATGCCGAGAATAACGTCTCGTGAACGCTGTTGGAGGATAACGAACGTGACAGGGCAGGTGTGGTCATTAACGGTAATTCTTGCCGTGCAGATTCCAGTCGGCGTTATCAGATGCCCTCCAGCTGTCCGGATTTGAAGGCCTTCCCATGCATGCTCAACTTTCCTAACTGGGCGGTGATGGCTCCACTCATGACGGAAAAGTCGGCTCCTGTGTACACTAAGGCGGTGACTGCGTGACCACCGAGAAGCACGTCTAGGTTGGTGGTTCTTTGTCTTGCGTTACAGTTAGGTCTTGGCGTCGGATCACGGCAGCTTCGCGTTGACCTGCGGCTGGTACGTGGCGTCTTCAGGTGGTCTTTCGTCGGCGTATTCTTTGCTTCCAGGCTTCGTCGGGACGGCGGCGTGTCGTTGTTATGTCCTCAAGGTAGACTTTTCCGAGTCTTCATAGGCGGCGGAGGATCTTCATCAGCTTGAAGAACAGCAACTGCACCTCCATCGGTTGCTGGTTTTAGTTTTCTGAATATGGGCTGACGGACCGGCCCCGGGCTGGGCCAGTATATGGACGACGCTGCGGCGACAGGTAGCGGCTTGGTGATGGAGAACGGGATGGTTGTCGAGGGCTCCACTGAATGGCGGCGAGAAAGTCAGCGATATCGCCAGGTCGTTCACCAAGCTGTGGTCGTGAGGCGTTAAAGGCGAGCCCTCGCAGTCCTATCTCCCGGTATGAGCATCGGTGGTAGACGTGACCCGCTTCTCCGCAGTGGTAACAGAGCGGGTGGTGTGGTGGTCAGAAGAGCGCCAGACGTCGGTCTTCCTTGGAATGCTGCGCAGGGTGATGGGTCGGTGTGCTGGCCGCGACGATGGTGGACGACGGAACTGAGCCGTCACTGGGCCCTGCCGCGGGCGTGGAGGGGGAACATGACGGCGGGCTTCAGCGGCGTACGTCATAGCTTGCGGCTGACTCTGCGGCGATTCAGGGGCTACCCCCACTTATTGTTGGAGCTCCTCACGTACAACGTCGGCAATCGCAGCCACTTGAGTCTGCGACGAAGGGAACAGCTTCTGAAGCTTCTCCCGCACGACCGCTCTGATAGTCTCGCGCAGGTCGTCGGTGGCCAGTGATTGAACTCCGGCGTAGTATGTTGAGCTCGTGCGGCGGTTGAATTGCCGGTTCCGCATTTCCAGTGTCTTCTCGATGTTGGTGGCCTCCCGTAGAAACTCGTCGACGGTCTTCGGTGGGCTTCGTGTCATTCCACCCGAAAATTCTTCCTTCACACCACGCATGAGTAGGCGGACTTTCTTCTCCTCGGGCATTTGCAGGTCGGCATGCCGGAAGAGACGGCTCATATATTTTGTAAAGATGGCAACGCTCTCATTAGCTCGCTGCACTCGGTTGTCTAGTAGAGCTCGGGCTCGCTGTTTTCGCATGACGCTTGTACATGTCTGCAGGAAGCCGCTGCGGAATAACTCCACTTCGTTAAGGTGGCTGCTCGATTCTCAAACCACGTTCTGGCGGCATCTTCCAATGCAAAAAACACATGGCGCAGCTTGTCGTCACTGTCCCAGTTGTTAAACTTAGCGACCCTCTCCTATGTCTCAAGCCAGCTTTCCCGATCTTCGAATGTTGAACCGCAGAAGGTCGGAGGCTCCCTGGGCTCCTGTAGCATGATGGGTGACGCCGGGGCTGCCATTGAGGATGACTTGGCGACGATCTTCCAGGTCTTCTCTGGCTAAACTCCATGCTCGGGGGGGCAGTCATTCCAGCCTGAGGCTACCTCACTGGTTCTGGGCGACTTTGGTGTTGTCTTCTGCGTTCGGACTTGTACCCCGGCTTTGTGGGGGAGTCCGATACATGAACGCAAAGCACCTCCACCAGATGTCACGTGGTAGTGACCGTAAAGAAAGCAATATCATTCAGCTGAAAGACGAAACTAACTTTTATTGAGCGAACCTGTGCCCACAAAAACAGGCTACCCTTAAAGAACGACGACAGCGGCGAACACAGTCGGCGATCGTCGAAACCTGATCAGCGAGTCAAGCACGGCAGCTTTTGTGCATGAACCATCGAATGTTCCAGAGTAATCGCTGGTGCCTGCGTGTCTTCCAGAAAGTTCTATACCATTCGCATCGCGCATACACGCAATCAGACTACACAAAGTTCGGCGACAGCAGACAGTGGATAGAAACATCGACAACATTCTAGAAACTTCCGATACATGTAGGCGCGTCCTGCACAGAGCAATAACATTTCTTAGACGATAAAAGAGCTAACCCGTAGAACGTAAATGAGTTCACGTGTTAATAATGTGTATATCACCCGCTGCCATAATGAGCAGCTTAGGGCGCACTACAATAATGTCAAGAACGGCACCAACAGACCTGCAAAAAGTGCTTTTACACTCCCAAATTTGATAGTGGTGCTGTTCTCACTTGTAAGTTCAAGCAATGGCCGAGGCTCATTACTGAGGTGAAGATAGTATGCGGAGAAAAAGAAAAATGTGTAAGTATAGCTGTCGTGCTGTTGAGGGAAGAGAGCTACGCTCTATTGGATAATAACTAGTGCAGGGCGCATGCTCCAGTTTCGCCTTCGTGACTATATATATATATATATATATATATATATATATATATATATATATATATATATATATATATATATATATATATATATATATATATATATATATTGTCGCGAAGTACTTTAGGCAGTAAGCGTTCGCGACTAGGACGTTGGAGCAGCGAGAGGTAGTGTAGCTGACCGAGCACCGAAACAAGGTTGTTCTTTCTCGTCGTCGTTGTCTCTCTCCTAGCCACAGCCCCACTGCTCCCTATTTTACAGTACAGTTATCTCCCCCGCGGAAAAGGAAGCCGTCCCGGTGACCTACGGGTAGGACAGCACAGGCGGATCATAGTTGGGCTTGAGACGCTGGGCATGCACAATTTCGCGTCCACGACGGCGATGATCCAAAGGTAGCTCGAGGGGTTCGACAATATAATTGACTGTAGACGTTTGTTTGATCACGCGGTACGGGCCTTGGTACTTCGACGCGAGCTTCGGTGACAGTCCAGTGGTAGAGGCTGGAACCCAAAGCCACACTAGCGAGCCAGGAGCATAGGATACAGGACCATTGGAACTTTCTCGATGGTGCTTCTGGCGTTGCTGGTCTTCTGACGTAAATATACGGGAAAGCTTGCGACACTCTTCTGCGTGTGCAGCGGCTTCGGATAGGGTAGTTGTTTCCGTGGAGTCAAGGCGGTACGGAACGATAGTATCCATTGTGGAAAAAGGTTCGCGTCCGTACAGGAGAAAGAAGGGCGAAAATCCCGTGGTAGTCTGCGTGGCGGTGTTGTAAGCGTAGGTCAGAAAAGGTAGAACATGGCCCCATTTGGTTTGGTCAGATGCAACGTACATGGCCAGCATGTCACCAAGAGTACGATTAAAGCGCTCGGTCATGCCATTAGTCTGCGGATGATACGCAGTAGTGGTGCGATGAATGATGCGGCATTCTTTGAGGAGAGCCTCGATGACGTCGGAGAGGAAGACGCGGCCTCCGTCACTGAGTAATTCCCTGGGAGCTCCGTGGCGAAGGATGATGTGGCGCAGGAGAAACCAGGCGACGTCACGTGCAGAAGCGCTGGACAAAGGGGAAGTTTCCGCATAGCGCGTAAGATGGTCAATGGCCACGATTACCCAGCGATTGCCATGTGATGTGGTTGGCAGAGGTCCATAAATGTCGATGCCTACTCTATCAAAAGCACGTGCTGGGCAAGGCAAAGGCTGCAATGGGGCGGTTGAACGACGAGGGGGATCTTTACGGCATTGGCAAGCCAAACAGGAGCGGACATAATGATGGATGAATCGATACATCCTCCGCCAGTAGTAACGAAGGCGTAGACGCGCGTATGTCTTCAGTACCCCTGCATGCGCACACTGCGGATCGTCGTGGAACGCTGCACAAATATCCGAACGCAGGTGTCGCGGGATGACAAGCAACCATTTGCGGCCGTCCGGGAGGTAGTTGCGACGGTACAGGAGCCCATCGCGAATGGAGAAGTGATGTGCTTGGCGACGTAATGCGCGATTGTTAGTGGGTGTCGATGGGCTGGACAAAAAACGCAGCATGGACACAATCCATGGGTCTTTCCTCTGCTCCAGAAGAATGTCCGTGGCAGCAAGGGAAGACTCGGACAACGAGGCGTTCGGGAAGCTAGCCTCGTCTGTTAGTGGCGAACGAGACAAGGCATCCGCATCCGAATGTTTGCGGCCAGAACGATACAGTACGCGAATGTCGTACTCCTGCAGTCGAAGGGCCCATCGAGCAAGACGACCGGACGGTTCTTTTAAGGACGACAGCCAGCACAGCGAATGGTGATCAGTGATGACGTCAAACAGGCGGCCATAAAGATACGGACGGAATTTGGTTATGGCCCAAGTTATAGCAAGGCACTCCTTTTCTGTGACAGAATAGTTCGATTCAGGTTTAGTGAGTGCACGACTGGCGAAGGCAACGACGTACTCATCGAAGCCAGCCTTTCTGTGAGCGAGAACGGCCCCAAGGCCAACGCCACTGGCATCCGTGTGTATTTCAGTTGGAGCACTGGGGTCGAAATGTCGCAGGATTGGCGGTGACGTCAAGAGACGACGCAGCTTTGTGAAGGCGGCATCGCAATCCGGTGACCAGGTTGAAAGGTTGTGGCCACCATGAAGAAACTGCGTTAAAGGTGCTATTATAGTGGCAAAATGGCGGATGAAACGGCGAAAGTATGACGCTAATCCAATGAAGCTGCGCAGTTCTTTCAAAGTCGTTGGTCGGGGAAACTGGGCAACAGCCTGTAGTTTCGCCGGATCAGGAAGTACACCTTCTTTCGACACGACATGGCCGAGGATGACCAGCTGCCGGGCAGCGAAGTGGCACTTCTTCAAGTTAAGCTGGAGGCCAGCATCGGCGATGCACTGTAAGACGCGTTCAAGTCGAAGTAAGTGGGAAGGAAAGTCCGGTGAAAAGATAACGATGTCGTCCAGATAACACAGGCATATCTGCCATTTAAGGCCGCGCAAGATGTTGTCCATCATTCTTTCAAATGTGGCAGGCGCATTACACAGGCCAAATGGCATCACGGTGAATTCAAATAAACCGTCAGGTGTGACGAAGGCCGTTTTCGGACGGTCTGACTCAGCCACTGGCACTTGCCAGTACCCGGATCGTAAGTCTAAGGATGAGTAGAATTCAGTGCCTTGGAGGCAGTCTAGCGCGTCGTCAATACGGGGTAGCGGATAAGCGTCCTTGCGTGTGATCTTATTAAGTCGCCGGTAGTCCACGCAAAAGCGAATTGTGCCATCTTTATTTTTTACCAGCACTACAGGAGAAGCCCAGGGACTGTGCGAAGGTTGTATGACACCGCGTTGGAGCATGTCTTCAACTTGCTCAGTGATCACGCTACGCTCCGTGGCGGATACACGATACGGCCTGTGGCGTAAAGGCGCATGGTTGCCGGTGTCGATGTGATGGACAACAGTGGAAGTACGGCCTAAGCGAGATTGTTGTAAGTCGAATGACGTGCGAAAGCGGTCTAGAAGATGGACGATCTGGGCGTGCTGCGCTGGAGTGAGGTTGGGATCAATACTCTGGTAAAATGTTGGGTCACATGGCGGCGTGGGAGGAGAAACTTGAAAGGCCATAGCGTCAACCGGAGGAGAAGCCGGGTCGTCAGGCACATCGGAAAGGAAGCTTGGGTCGATTTCGTCGGCATAACCAAGACACTCATTGTGGAGCAGCCTAGCAGGGCAAGGAAACAGGTTCGATACATAAAGTGCGCTCGAACCTTGTCGAACGGCAAGAAGGGCAAAAGGAAGCAAGAAAGGATGGCGGCGAGCAACAAGCTTAGACGGCGTGAAAAGAACTGTGGAGTCGGAAAACCCAACGCAGGAAACGGGCACAAGTGCGGCAGAGTATGGAGGAATCTCGGTGTCGGCGGTGACGAACACCCGACTGGCAGTGTCATCAGTATCGTCAAAAACGTTGGTGCCGAATGGCGACAGCGCGAGTTCAGCACGGGCACAATCGATAACGGCATGATGAGAGGACAGAAAGTCCCAGCCTAAAATCATGGCATGGGAGCAGCGAGGCAGAACAACGAACTCAATATGGTATAAAGCGCCGCTTATGACAACACGCACGGTACACTTCCCTAAGGGTTCAATCGGCGCAGCGCTTGCTGTACGTAATGAAATGGCTGAATAAGTCGTCGCGACTTTTCTGAGGGTAAGACGAAGCTGGTCCGAAATCACTGATATTGCTGCTCCCGTGTCTACAAGCGCATGAACGGCAATGGCAATGGCTTCTGCATAAACTTCAAGGACGTTCGCAGGAAATAAGTGAGGTCTTGAGGAGTTCGCTAAAATCGCAGTTCTTGCCTCGGGAACTGCGGTCCTTAGTTTTCCTTTCGGATAGCTTCAGGACGACGGATAAGCGGCGACAGAGAACGCCGACGGGAAGACGGAGACCGACGGATATTGAAGGGTCGGGAAACAGGAGACCAGGCTTCGAAGGGCTCAGCGGCAGGAGCAAAACGGGACGGAGAGTCGAAACCGTTACTTTGTGCCCTCGGAGAATCCGAAGAATACCATCCACGCCGGCGGCAAAGCCGTGCTACATGCCCAGGTAGGCCGCGCGAATAACAGATAGGCCGATTGTCATGGGTGCGCCATGGATTGAGAACAGCGGGCGGAGACTGTTGGAAATATTGGCGAGGTGGGCGCACGGGCTGCTGTGGCGGCCAGTAGCTGCTTGGGGGGGCAGGAGAATATGTTGCAGCAGCTTGCGGAGGGGAGGGAAAGGCGCTGGTTAGTCTGGATTGATTGCCTGCAGAAGGAGGCCTTGGATTAGCGACAACGGCAGCGTACGTAAGTGGCACAGGCGTAGGAGGCGGTTGATGAGCAAGTGGTACTGCGTGAGCGACTTGTTCTTGTATCAGGTGACGGAGATCTGGAGACAAGCGCGGCTCTGAGGCTGGAGCGATTGGCAGAAGAGAGAGTTGGCGCGCCACTTCTTCTCGTACAAATTGCTTGATTCTGTCGAAAATGCCTGAACTGCAAGGAGCAGAAGGGACACCATCACTCAGAGCTGAAAGCGCGACGTCCGGAGCGAGAGCTCGGCGCGTAGAAAGCCGCTGTTTGCGCAGCTCCTCATAGCTCTGGCAAAGCGTTATGATGTCGTTGACCGTCTGAGGATTCCTTGCCAAGAGCATTTGGAAGGCGTCGTCGTCTATGCCTTTCAAGATGTTCTTGACCTTGTCATCTTCGGTCATATCTGGGTCTATACGCCGGCACATGTCAACTATATCTTCAATGTAGCTCGTAAAAGTTTCGCCCTTTTGTTGTGCACGACAGCGAAGCTGTTGTTCAGCCCGAAGTTTGCGCACAGCAGCGCGACCGAATACTTCTTGAAGTGCCGTGCGGAATGCTGACCACGTGGAAAAGTCAGCCACATGGTTGCGGAACCAAAGATGGGTGACACCGGAAAGGTAGAATGGGACGTAGCCAAGCTTGTCAGCTTCAGACCATTTGTTGTGGGCACTCACTCGGTTGTATGATGACAGCCAGTCCTCTACGTCATGATCGTCAGTTCCATTGAATATGGGAGGATCCCGTTGGCGTGGCGCACCAGGACAGACGACCGGAGGCGGTGCCATGGGTGGCGCGGTAGGGCTAGTCTCCTCAGGCATGGGAGATGTGACAGGGATCGTCCGGCTCCGGAGTTCCAGGTTGGCAACAAGTCCAGCACCTTCCACCAAATGTCGCGAAGCACTTTGGGCAGTAAGCGTTCGCGACTAGGACGTTGGAGCAGCGAGAGGTAGTGTAGCTGACCGAGCACCGAAACCACGACCTACTGGAACTCCAGACCTGCACAGATATCCGGCTTCTATGGGAGCAGCTTGCGCCCACTTTCGTTCAACCGACGGCCGTACGTGGCGCTTTTATAACCTGTTCGTCTGCTACGCGGTGGGCGGCTGTGCGGCGTTGTAATTAGTACGGCAGCTGTTGTGTTGTGACGAACTGCTTGTCTAGTTGATGATTTTTGCTAACACAGTGACAGTGATGTCACAAGGCTTTGATCGGTCACTTGGCTCCAAAAGTTGACTGCCCGAACCTAAAAAATGTCGGAGCGTGTAGTCCGCTGCTCTCTAAAATGCCGTTCAATAGCCGCTCCTATTTCTTTTTCAAGCAGATTATTACAAATCACATTGTGTATGGAGTTTGCAACGTACACAACAGTTTCATTGTACACGTTGTAAAATTCGCGTCTGCGCTCATTAGAAACTTGAAGCCACTGTAATGTTCGACGACAGAACGATTACCACTCATTTTAATTAAAAGTTGTCCGTGAATGCGTCGCGAGTTCAAAAAGTGAATTACGCACACAGCTTCACTGCGTACGTATTTTAAGCACCACCGTTATGCTGCCGCCGTACCACGCAGAAAAGCTAGCTTTACAGTTTTAAAAGAGTTCCGTGACACGATTTTTAAGGCCTGCAGTGCCGCATGTTTTAAAGCACTGAGATCGCTTAATTTTTTTCAAGCTTTCTACTGAGCTAGACATCCACCGATATTAAGAACAGAATATGCTCACCTTCCCTTGAAACAGAATCGATCAGCCTATTGCACATATCGGGCGGAGGACTCAGTCATGAATACTTTTACTATACTTTTACAAGATCATCTTCCTTTCACTACGGCACACAGCAGTAAATCCTTATGTCATCTACGACATTAGGCTGTCTGTAATCAACTAAAGAAAGTTAAATTATCCTATTAATCTTTTTAAACAATTTTCCCAGTCTCTTAAGGAGGCTAGGAAAGGGAAATTTATGCCGTCGATCTAGCATTGCAGCGGCCACCTATGCTCGTTGTTTACATTTCTTGCACCGCTCATCCTCTTCTAGTTTCACTATTCAAACGCAAAGGATTCGCAAATATGTTTTCTTTTGTATATTTGTGAATTTATTCATTTACCACCAATACAAGCGCTTTGTGCCTGCCGAAATGGCAAGACAAGCGCTGAACAGATCGCAGAAGCAGACGACAGCGAACAGGTTATAACTAGCGCCACTCTGCTCGTACGTTCTTTCCCTAGCGGCAAAAGGGGCGAAATAGAACAGGCGTGCTGGAGGAGGGAGATCTGTGCAGGTCTGGAGTTCAGTAGGTCGCGACCGAAACAAGGTTGTTCTTTCTCGTCGTCGTTGTCTCTCTCCTAGCCACAGCCCCACTGCTCCCTATTTTGCAGTACAATATATATATATATATATATATATATATATATATATATATATATATATATATATATATATATATATATATATATATATGACGACAGGGTAAAACCAATAATAGTATGCGCTATTTGTGCATTTTACTTTCTGTAGTCTTTTGCCCCGTAGGTGCATTTTCCCAACAGAATTCATGTGTCCACTGGCTAAAATGTCTGCACCGACTCCCTACATCGCCTGGTGCTCTGTTGCTCGAACATTTTTGGCAGAAAAAGCACCGCCGTTTTTTTGCAAGTATTGTGACTGCCATCATACTTTTTCTAGTCCTAGTAGCCCATGAGTACATACAGGTTATTGGTTGGGTGAGTTCGCTAGTATTTCATGACAACAGTCTTTCGAGCACAAACTAAGCGAAGGTGACAATATATATTAGATACATGCGCTTGTGTCTCTCTTGTCACTTCTCACCATCCTATAGTTTTTAAGCAAAAGCCTGCAGCCATGAGGTAAAACTTTCGTCGTTGCTTTTTTTTCGCCTTCCGCAATAGGTTGGGCAAGGCTGCAAGTCTTCTGGCAGTCCTTACCAAGGACTGTCGCTTTGCGGGTAGATCAGGTGAGAATCAGCCTGAGTTCTACAAATTTCCATGTAGTTTTATTTTTCGTTGCACTCCATATATATCATGGCATATTTGGGTACTTTCTGGTACGGTCGTCCTTGTGGAGTGTCGTTTTCACGAATTCCTCTGCAGAGTATAAGCCGGCACACCGAAATCTTCTGGCGGTGCTCGAAAGGAGTCGTTCCGCATATGGACCATTTTCGTTGCTCTTTGGGTGTATTTTTCGGTTATTGCAGCACTTAATGTCTTACCCTCTGTACATCTGGACCACTCTAGACAAGAGAAGGGAAAGTATAAACAATCTCAACCGGCGATTTTCTCCATAAAATTTGTTTGAGTGCAACTTCGTTGGTTTGCGGCTGCCTTTGAATATTAAACAATAGTTTTACTACAGAGAAAATTACACGTACGACGTGAAATTTCGTGTAAGCGTAGACAGTGAATAGAAGGGATACAGCCTTGCCTTTATTGATAGACAACAATTCCGGCCCTGTGGTGTACGCGTCTGAAAAATCAAGTGAGCTGACTTCTGCCTCTTAATGCAGGGCTTCGAACTCCCGGACGCTCAGTGCATATTACACCCCACTAGTATACATCGCCATAGCAATTTGTATTTATGGAAACTGAACAAATAGTTTAATTTGTCGGCATAATACCACGCCACTCATATGGGGCTGTTTCGCCGTACACTCAAAATGACGGACTTCCCCCTTTTTGTCATTTTGACCCGTGCCAGCGTGGGTTAGTCAATTGGTAAGCAAAAAAGCCCTTTGTGATCTTACTGTGAAAAAAGAAGATTGCTGCTTACCTTTATTACACCAATGAGAAGGATGACCGAGAAGAAGATTTCGATGCAGCTTTCTGTTATCATGGCTATTCCTACATAATGGGGGTCTGCAATAACAAAAAAAGAGACGTCATGGACGTTGGTAACATAAAATCACGGTTTGATACCTTCAATATATGTCCTCTAAAGTACATCTATTCTAAATACATACATATGACATGCATACATGCATGCAAATACCCTAAATACATGCATCTACCCTAAATAAAATGTCACAAGCTGTCATGAACCACACCTGCCGAGCAAGCGTGGTTCATGACAGCTTGTGACAATATATTATACAATTATGTTAATAGTAATATCCTGCTTCCATACAACAGACAGACATTTCCGAATAACGAAGTTTCTAAATCGAATCGAATTCAAAAGAAAACACTTTTGAATATCGAATGAAATAGTAAATATGCACTCAGTTCTAAAGGAAGTGTAAGATGGTCTTGTGTGCACGAGGTATGGCGGTTCTACATTGCTATAAAAAGGAAAAATGCTGAATCTTGCATTTACGATTATTAAAAAGACGGAAGAAATGGAAGTTCTCGTGCAAGGGGAGAACATTTCCCAAGAAGAATTTGAGGCCGGCACAGGCAGGAGTACCGTCGGCTCGAAAAAGCAAGCCATTGAGAGATCCAATACGAGCAGAAACTGAAACAGCAGTTAATCAAGGCCAGCCGCATGCCATATCTACCGAAGGGTGATTTCAAGATTATCATCCGCCCAAAGGGAGGCCTCAAGATTGGCGAATTAGGAGCGGCCCGAGTAGCTTCGTGCGTCTACCAAGCTGCTGGCATACCCGGGGAGCACAGGGAAGACGACACCGTGTGCCTCAACGTACAACAGAACATCATCGTAGTGAGTACCCCCAGTGAAACCAACGCAGACAGATACCAAAGAGTCGAGCGCCTCGTGGTCAACGGCCAGGCGTATGAGACCAACGCATATGAATCGGCACCCGACTTAACTTCCAAAGGAGTCATCAGGGGTATACCTCTGATGACAATGCCGAGACATTGACGACCTTCAGATAGGACCAGTAAAATATGTTGCTGATATTGTAGCCCCCGCAGTTACACACATATTCAACCTCTGCTTATCTACATCTTCCTTTCCAGAAAAAATGCAGACCGCCAAAGTAACCGTTTTATTTAAAAAGGGCGACCAAAATGACTTAGGTAATTATAGACCTGTATCCATACTTCCTGTTTTTTCTAAAGCATTAGAAAAAGTTATGCACTCCAGGTTCACTAAATTTATTGACCAATGTAATTTGCTCACTCCATGTCAGTTCGGTTTTCGCAAAAATAAATCAACTGAGCTAGCACTTCTACATCAAAAAGAATATATTCTGTCCCAATTTGATAACAGAGCTTTCGTAATAGGTATATTTGTAGATTTTTCAAAGGCATTTGACTTGGTGAATCATGAATTACTCCTAAAGAAGTTATGGTACTATGGTATCCGAGGCCAGGCTGCAATGTTAATAAAATCATATCTTTCGCAAAGAAAACAAGCAGTTAGCTTACATAATGTACTATCAGAGGTAAAACCTATTATTTCTGGCGTCCCTCAAGGCAGCGTGTTAGGCCCACTTCTTTTCAATATATTCCTGAATCACATTGTTAACATTAACAAAAATGCCAAATTCATCATATACGCTGACGACACGAGTATTTTTTTTGCTGGGAAAAACATTCAGGATCTAATAGTGTCTTGCAATACAACAATGGTCACGCTGGAAAAATGGTCGAAATCTAATGATATGCGCGTGAATGAAAAGAAGACAAAAGCCGTAATATTTCGCCCGAAAAATAAGCCGGTTTCTATTCACAGTCATATTCTATATAATTCTCGACCTATAGAAATAGTTAATCATTTTAAATGCCTTGGAGTTATATTTTCTGCAACCATGTCATGGGAACACCAAGTAACTCACGTTTTCAAACAACTGGCTAGAGTAGTGGGCATGATTGGTTGCACACGGCACATTCTTCCGACGTCACTCAAACTAACTCTTTATCACGCACTTTTTTATTCTCACGTAAATTATTGTCATCTTGTATGGGGAACTGCAACACATTCTTGTCTTCGCAAAATACACATGCTGCAGAAAAGGGTCCTTCGCTACGCCTTCAATGTTAGCTATGGGTCACCCAGCAAAGGTCTCTTTCTTACAGCCGGTGTGGTCCAAATCTATGAATTATACCGATACCGGTTGAGCATTTCTTACAAAACAGAAATAAAAAATGGTACAAACCATATTCGACGATTGGCAAACTTGCAAGAGAAAACCACTAATTACCCTTTCAGACAACCCGAACAATGGATGGTGCCAACAGCACGCCTAAACTCCGGGCAAGAACGTTTGCAATTCACACTCCCTTCCCTTCTGAACGCTTATACATCTGCACATTTTGACTTATTCACCTGTACTCATAAGGTATTTACAATTTTCATCTTCAATTGTGCCAAAACAAGCATTTGCTTCTGTATCTAATATTTCATGTATGAGAGTGTGATAAGTAACAACAATCTTTTTATCCCTGTGTTTACTCAGTACGCTTGAAGTGCTCTTGCGATGTATAGCATTACATTTTTGTTCTTTTGTTTCGTTTATACGACACCTGAAGTTGAGTCGTTGTTTGTCTTCTGCTGCTGCCTGTAAAATGGGGGCTGCGGCTTTGTCAAGCTGTATTTTTACAGCTTTTTCTGCAGCTCCTCTGTCCATGTATCTTTGAGGCAGAAATAAACTTTATTATTATTATTATTAAGATTCACCCCGGGACATCACCGCCCAGGTCGTTACCCCCAAGAATCATACGGCAATCGCTGCGAAACGACTCAGCAATACCACCACGGTCATCGTGCTGTTTTCCGGACTGAAAGTTCCCTCCTTCGTCCGCTACGGAGGTGCTCTCATCAGGTGCGCGTTGTACAGAAAACAACTTGACCTGTGCTTCCAATGCGGCAGACTGGGCCACCGCATGGACGTGTGCCCCAGTCCGCAGGACCGCATCTGTAGAGGCTGCGGCACGGCCAACCCAGGTCTCGACCACCAGTGCAACCCCATTTGCCAACTTTGCGGGGGTGAGCACTTAACGGCCGATAAGGATTGCAAGGCTCGCTTCAAGACGCCATATATAGTCAAGAGACGACGCTGGGAAAGACAACGACAACATGAAGAATTTCTAGCATCGGAGGCTACGAAGGAATCTGTTGGACGCCCTTCCCGAGATACCAGGCCCCGTTCACGCTCGAGGGCCCACTCGAGAACCAGAAAGTCCAGATCACGGAGCCGCACACCCGGACCGGCCCGAACCAGATCCAGGAGCCGTACGCGTTCGCGTTCCCGCTGCAGCGGAGGCGGCCCAGCGGAGGCGGCGGTAGAAGAGGCCACCAACAAGGTGAGCTGGGCAGACGCGGTCAAAGGCTCGTCGCGCCGCGGCGGAACTGAGGAAACTGCAGCTTCTAAAGAAATAGCAGAAATGAGACGGGAAAATGCGCAGTTGAGAGAATTAATCTCACACCTCACCAGAGAAATCCAGGAACTTAAGAATAGTCGAAGGGTGGAGATATCTCCCCGTCTGAGTACTTGCAGTGCAGGTGCAGCTGCAGTAACTCCTAATAATAGCATGGAGGAGGACGACAACCCTCCGCCACCTAAGAGAAAGGCTCCAGCCGTTAGCTGCCAAACCGGATCACAACTGGCAGACCTAGGACAGAAATTAACAGAAATGCAAAATGTACTCAAAGAACAAGCGGAAGCCGTCGGCAACCTCACGCTGGCGGTCTCGACCATAATGTCGAGAATTGACAAATACGAAAGCAACGTGGCCAACCTAAGTCTTAGAGTAGCCAAGCTGCAGCCAGTTACCACCACAGGGGCCCCCTAACTGGGGTCGCATCTAATCAATTCCATGACACCCCTGTAAACAACGCAGGAGCGTCTCGGGTCGTCCAGACCTCCAGCCCTCGACCAGACCAAAATAGGCAAGCACGGTAAAAGAGGCGCGCTGACGATATGGCAGTGGAATTGCAGGAGTTACGCCGCAAAAAAAGCGGTCCTGCAACAACGCCTTAAAAGCAAATCGAAACCCGATGTAATAATGCTACAAGAGACACACGAATCAGCAAAACTACCCGGTTACCAAGCCATCGGTCCCCCATCCGGGGAGAACCAAGCGGTAACTACTTTGTTCAGGAAAGGCTTAGTGGTCGTTCGTCACGACCTTAAGGTAGCGCAGATTGAACAAGTATTCGTAGAAATTATACCTAAAAGCAAGAGCAAAAGCAGCACGTTTATCCTCAATCTATACAGCAAGCCAGCGCACATAAGACAGCGCTTTCTAACCCTTTTTAGGAGGGCCACCGACATCGCGGGCTCCCATTCCCTACACAATCGGGGGAGATTTTAGCGCCCCGCACGGAGCGTAGGGCTATGCCTATACGAGAGCCAAAGGCAAGGCTTTATGGCAGGATATACAGGAAACAGGCCTGACCCTCATCACCGACCCTAGCTCCCCCACCAGAATGGGAACAGGGCTGACAAGAGACACTACGCCCGATCTAACATTAGTGAAGAACGCAAGAGGAGCGAGTTGGAACAACACGTTCGAAGACCTTGGTAGTGACCACAGAATTCTCGAAACGAAATTATTGGAGAATTTAAAGGTCGAACCCAACAAAACCTTCAAATGGACGGACTGGGACCAGTTCCGCAAGAATCGAGCCGGAATGACGCACGCGCCCATCACACATTCAACAATGGGCCGAAAAAGTGATGACTGACGTCAATGAAGTTACAAAGACCATGACGCCAGAACTTCCCGTCGAGAAGATCGACAGCTGCCTGGTGCACATGTTGGAGGCCAAACGATCGCTTCAAGCCAGGTGGCAGAAACAAAGACACAATAGGAAGTTGAGGAAACGCATAGCGTTACTCAACAAACAAATAGAAGAACACTGCAAAACTCTTAGTAAACAGCAATGGGATGAGATCTGCAACGAGATGGACGGACGGATTGGCACCGGTCACACATGGCGCCTGCTCCGACACCTTCTAGACCCGACCAAGACCAAGGAAACCATGCGCAAGCTAATACACACACACACCAAGGACGAGGAAGAAATCCTTTCCGAACTCTGCGACAGATACGCCTCGCACAGCCCGACTATTCAACACGGGGAATACACGGGAAATCCTAATTTCTCTCTGAACAGAGACTTTGGTGAGGCGGAAATCCGGGCCGCTTTGCAAAAGCTGAACAGCAAGTCGGCCCCGGGACCGGACGGCGTAACTAATAAGACCCTTCGTAACATGGACAACGAGACCATCTCCGAACTGACCAAGTACATCAACGATTGCTGGACTCGAGGATGCATCCCTGACCAGTGGAAAAGAGCAAAAATGGTGCTCGTCCCCAAACCAGGGAAATCCCCAGATCTGACCAACCTTCGACCAATATCCCTTACGTCGTGCGTCGGCAAGTTGATGGAGCACGCCTTCCTCACCCGTACCAACGCACACTTGGACGACGTGGAAGCGTATCCAGACACCATGCTCGGATTTCGAGCTCATCTCTCCACGCAGGATGCAGTGTTGCAAATCAAGCACCAGATACTCGACAACAAGACAAGAGGTACCAGGGCCATTCTAGGATTAGACCTCAAGAAAGCCTTCGACAATGCAGCTCACGCAGCCATACTACGCAGCATTGCCGCACTCAATCTAGGAAACCGAGCGTGCAGCTATGTTAAGGATTTCCTCACAAACAGGAAAGTCTCCTTAACGCTGGGCAAACACGCATCCGAAGAAAGGAACATAGGCAGCGTCGGCACCCCGCAAGGCTCGGTCATCTCGCCGATGCTCTTTTATCTCATTATGATCGGCCTCCCCGAGCGCCTCAACGCCATGGAGGGAGTGCATCACACAATATACGCGGACGACGTTACGATCTGGGTGTCCGAGGGAAGCGACGGAGAAATCGAACAGCGATTACAGACCGTGGTCGAGGTGGTGGAGGAGTACCTCGTCGGAACCGGTCTCGTCTGCTAGCCAGAAAAATCGGAACTCCTCCTCTACCGCCCGACGCTTAGGGGAAGACCTCCTAAGGCTCACATCCAGCATGCTGCATACTAAGAAATTTGCATACGCACCAAAGACGGACAAGAAATACCCAGGGTGAAGCAGATTAAGGTGCTCGGGCTCATCATAGAATCGAATGGCAACAACGGAGAAACGGTCAGGCATTTGGAGGCTAAGATCACGAACACGATGAGGCTCATCAGAAGAATCACCAACAGACATCAGGGTATGAGGGAGGCCAACTTCGTCACTCATACACTCCTTCGTTATTAGCCACATTACCTATGTGGCCGCCTACCACAAGTGGTACGCGGCCGAATATGCCGAACTGAACACCAAGATGCCAAGAGCACACAAGATGGCACTGGGCCTTCCAGACAGCACCAGCACGGAACTGCTGCTACAGCTGGGCGTCCACAACACGCTTGAAGAGTTAATTGAAGCACACCAAATCTCGCAACTCGAAAGACTAGCGATGACACGAACGGGCAGGAGTATCCTGGACAAACTCGGGATAAGTTATCACAAGCAGCACGGTGACAAGACATCCCTTCCAAGCGCGATCAGAGAAAAGCTGCAGGTGGCTAATGTACCCAAGAACATGAGCCCCGAATTCAATCAGGGTCGAAGAGAGAGTAGAGCCAAGGCTTTACTCCAGGCCTTCGGTAGGGACAAGGAAGCGCTCTACGTAGACGCGGCAAAATACGAGGATCGACGTGCTTTTGCAGTGGCAGTCCTCAATACCGAGAAACAATTGGTCAGTTGTTGTAGCATACGTGTAAAAAACCCCGAGGTAGCGGAAGAGGTGGCGATAGCCCTAGCCATCGTTAACCCCAGTTGTAGATACGTAATCAGTGACTCGCAGACGGCGGTCAGAAACTATGCACAAGGCAGAATTTCGCCGAAGGCTGAAGCTATACTCAAAGCCAACGCGCACTATGTCACCTCCGAGGAGACGGAGGAACGACACATTATATGGTTCCCGGCTCACACGTCCCCCGACACCCCCGTACCCAACCTCAACGAGGAGGTCCACCGCGTAGCGCGAGGTCTAACGTTCCGCGCCCGCGAAGAAGGATCCTCTCTTGGGGCTGGAAATCCGACGGAGGCATGGACAGAGAGGGACAGAATGACCAGATACTGTGATATTACAAAATTTTATCAAAACTCAAGGCGGGTTTATCCGCCCCCTAATCCCAAACTCGACAGGGCCCAAGCGGTAGACTGGCGGCAGCTACAAACAAAGACCTTCCCCTACCCCGTCCATCTCAGAAGGATATATCCGGACATCTACTCAGACGATAACTGCAAGCTATGCAGCAGGGCTCACGCATCTCTTATATACATTCTCTGGGAATGTGAAATTATATGCAAAGAAAATGCAGTTTCCCCAGATGAAGCTGCGGCGCGACGGACGGCCGCGTTGCGCACCTCAAACCTCGAAAATCAACTACGGGCCATCCAGCAAGCCCGTGAGGCGGCGAGGAGACAGGATCTCCGGACCTCCTCGGGGGCGGCCTAGGCCCAGGACACGAATTTGCCGGATTGTTAATAAAGTTGTTACCACCACCACCACCACAAGAGCCCATCGTTGATTTGGTTATCACTCATCCAAGTCGATTGGATACAGAAAATGAAGATTTGAGGTCACGTGTAGTAGTAGTGACGGTGAAGAAAGCTGCAAAGCTAGGAATGATGAAACTAGCGTTTTAGTGGGCGAACATGTGCCCTCAAAAATGCGCTACACTCAATGCGGTGAAGACATTTGGCGATTGTCGAAAAACTGATGAGCGGCTCAAGCGCGTTGGGGGGAGGGGGGGGGGGGGTCTTACATCAGTCATCGTAGGCTCCAGAGTAATCGCTAGTTCCCGCGTGTCTTCCAGAAAGTTCTACAACATTTGCGTAGTGCATGCATAAAATTAGATTGCACAAGGTTCGGTTACAACAGACAGGAAAAACAACCATCGATAACATTCGAAGAACTTCCGATACGTGCGGGCATGTGCTGCACTGAGCAATAACATTTGTCAGACGGTAAAAAGCGGTCACTCGGAAAGACAAACAAGTAAACGTGCGAATGACCCTCTGTTGCAAAGCGTCGTCTTGATGCTGCAAACCAAACAGGACAGCTAAAAAACAAGAATTACACTTAATAAACAAAAAAGACAAAAAGGCAAAGTCGAAAGTAACACAGTCCAAGGAGAGTCCAAATTTCCCCTCTATAAAGTCGGGAAGTTCTTTAGCGCTGGTAGAACCGCTTAAGCAGCGCAACATGGACTATTTCAGGTCGTGAGTGCCGCCGCTGTGATAGCGAAATCCCGTCGGGCATGACCTCATAGTTCAGTGCGGCGATGCGGCGCACAATCTTGTATGGTCCGAGATAGGGGCGTAATAGTTCCTGACTGAGCCCTCGTAAGAGCATCGGGGTCTGCACCCAAACACGCTCGCCGGGCTGGTACTCGACGTAGCGGGACCCGCCGTGGTTGCTCAATGGCTACGGTGTTGGGCTGCTGCTAAGCACGAGGTCGCGGGATCGACTCCCGGCATGTCTTGACGGAACGGGCGACTTCCGCGGTAAGACGCGGCCAGTAATACTTTTCCTGCATCCTCGATAGCGTCCGGGAGAATCCGAGGTGCCCAGCGCTCAGGTCGTCATATGGGGCGTGTAGTATTTCTGGACGCAGCGCAGCGGGAACAACAAGAAGGTAGTTGGCGCGGACTGGTGAAATCTTCTTTACAAGTATATTGTTTTGTAGGGAAAACGAAGACTATCCTCACCTAAATCACCTGGGGACAACACCGGTCTTTCCTTTCAAAAGCTCGATGACGCCTTTTAGCTCCGGGTTGCAGTTCAGCGAAATCTTCTGCGCTTATTATTCCAAGGAAGCCGTCGTCACCCTTGTCGTCTTGCAGGGGCGGGTCAATGGGGGCACAAAATAAGCAGTAGGTATCAGAGTGTTTTCGTCCGCACTTGTACGTTAGAGTGATGTCATATTCCTGGAGTCTGAGTTCCACCCCACCAGCCGTCGTGAAGCGTCATTTAAGTTCACTAGCCAACACAGCGCGTGGTTGTCACTAACAACTTTGAATGGCCTCCAATATAGATAAGGGCGGAATTCTGCTGCATTCCAAATGATGGCGAGGCATTCCTTTTAGGTCGTAGAATAATTGCCTTTTGCTTTGGACAGCCACCAGCTTGCTTACGCCATCACCCATTGAAGTCTGTCTTTACTCTGGACTAGGACGGCACCGAGACCTAGGCTACTGGCGTCAGTGTAGACTTCGGTATATGCGTCCTAACCGAGGTGCGAAAGTACCGGAGGGGACTGCATCCGTCGTTTGTGTTCTCGAAATGCGTGGGCCTGTGGCGTTTCCCACTTAAACTCGACATTACATTTAGCTAGATGTGTCAGCAAGTCAGTGATGTGTGAAAATTCCTTGATCAAGGACCTGTAGTCGGCACACGTGCCAAAATATCTAGGCACTGCCTTCTTGTCGATGGACTGCGGGAACTTTGCGATGGCAGCTGTGTTTTGCGGGTGGCTGGGGTGGAATCCAGATTTGTTGATGGCATGACCTAGGAACGGAAGCTCAGCATCAGCGAAACCACACTTTGCCGGCTTCAGAGTGAGCCCTCATGACTTCATAGCATCTAGTGCTGTCGCAAGCCGCCTATGGTGATCGTCAAAAGTTCCGGCGAAGATGACGACGTCATACAAATAAACACGATTGGCCTGCCACTCCAATCCTGTTAAAACTGTGTCCATCACGCGCTGGAAAGTTGCAGGCGCTGGGCGCAGTCCAAATGGCATAATCTTGAACTCGTAGAGGGCGTCTGACATGATGAAGGCGGTCTTTTTGCGATCTCTCTCGTCGTGTTCTATTTGCGTGTAGTCAGACTTGAGGTGCATCGACGAGAAGTATTTAGCATTGCAGAGGCAATCCAATGCGTCGTTTATCCGTGGTGAGGGCATACGTCCTTCCGTTCGCAAGCTGCGCTCAAATTTGCCAATAGGAAGAATCGTAATCCTTGCTAAATTTTTATATCCAAAAACGGATGGTTATTACCCCTTCAACAAAACCGATATTTTATATTTGTAAACAAATTGCTACAGAACAGTATTTGCAATGACGAAGAGGCGAGCAGTGTGAAGACGACGACGACGATTAGAGGCTAGCGCGGGCTGTTGCTGCTTGGCTATAGCTTGGCCAAGTGCGGCGCATTTCTTTGTAAATATACTTGTATATAGCTGTTCGTCCGCTTCTTCCTACCTAACATGGTGGAGGTGGACGTTCCCTGTATCTCATCACGGAGCTTCGCAGTGGACGGTACCTGGAGCCTTCCTTCATGGCTCCCGGCGACAACTCGACTAAGCCGCCTCCGACACCTCCTGCCACTTCGATGACCTACATCGCTCTCTCAGCTCCCCGTGATCCTGGCGTATTCTCGGGAAAAGATGGGGAAGACGTCGAGGACTGGATCAGCCTGTACGAGCACGTCAGCCGCAATAACCGGTGGGACCCTACTATCATGCTCGCCAACGTAGTCTTTTACCTCGGTGGCACACTTCGAGTTTGGTTTCGGACGCACGAAGATGAGCTAACCAGTTGGGATTCACTTAAGCAAAAGTTCCGAGACTTGTTCGGCAACCCCTACGGTCAACTTGCCGCGCAGAAGGCCCGTTCCGGCCGTGTGCAGACGTCAACAGAGCCCTGCGTCACGAACATTCATAAAAGAGTGCCGCCGCACTAAAAGCCGACGCATCGACCAGCAGTTTGCCCGTCTGCCCAACACCCCAGCGACATCTTCCTGTGCCAACGCTCAACGTCCCAACAACACTGGCGATGCTACCAGGATCGTCCGGCATGAGATCAAGGCGGCCTGTCCGGCTGCCTTGGACTTCCAGCTCCTCCAACGCACCTGCAGTCACGGTTTCCCTGATCCAGGCAGTTGTCCACCAGGAGTTCGCAAACATGGGTCTTCACACCACCTGCTCGGCCCATCGCCCTGGTACCCAACCGGATTTTTCGATTCCGCCCGGTCCTGCATCTTATTACCCACCACGTTTCCACGACCCATCTGAATGGCGCACTGCTGACGACAAGCCCATTTGTTTTCACTGCCGCCGAATCGGGCACATTTCTCGGCACCGTCGCAGTCGTTGGAGTTCCACGACCCACAAGGGCTGCCACGCGGGATGTCTCTGGCCCAGCTTTGCTCATTCGAGGATCACTCAGTAGCATCTATTGCAGTAGACGACCATTCAGCCTATCCTCCTCTATCATCGCAGTCGGTAACTTGTACCATCGCCGACTTACAGAAAGTGATTGCACCCGACATGCCGGCCGAGCACGCTCGTGAGCTCTACCGCGTTCTGGTTTCCTACCACGATAGTTTTGACTTTACCGATCGTCCCTTGGCCCAACCTACAACTCCTATACGTCGCCGCCTGTATCGAGTATCACCGGCTGAGCGTCAAGTTATTCACGCAGATGTTCGCAAAATGCTTTCCAAGAACATTAATGAACCGCCATGTAGTCCATGGGCGTCACCTGTTGTACTGGTAAAAAAGAAGGATTGATCATGGCGCTTTTGTATGGATTATCGGCACCTTAACATCATTACCAAAAAGGACCTCTATCCCCTACCTCGGATTGATGACACCCTTGACTGCCTCCACGGTGCTCGCGATTTCTCCTCTATTGACCGTCGCTCCGGCTATTGGCAGATTGCCGTGGACGATCTCGACCGCGAGAAGACTGCTTTTGTAATACCCGACGGTCTTTATCAATTCAAGGTGATGCCGTTCGGCCTATGTAACGCTCCTGCCACTTTTGAACGCATGATGGACTCCCTTCTTCACGGTTTCAAATGGTCCACGTGCCTGTGCTACTTGGACGACGTTATAGTTTTCTCCCCAACATTCGCTACGCACCTCGAGCGCCTCTCAGCAGTCCTGGACGTTTTTCGTCGTGCCGGCCTGCAAATCAACACAGCGAAGTGCCTATTCGGCCGTCGCCAGATTACCGTCCTTGGACATCTCGTTGACGCGAACGGAGTGCAACCGGACCCAGGCAAGATCCATGCTGTTATGCACTTCCCTGTTCCGAAGTGCGTCAAGGATGTGCGCAGCTTCATCGGCCTTTGTTCGTACTTCCGCCGTTTCGTGAAACCTTTTCGCGGTCATAGCACGACCACTAACCGAGCTTTTGAAAAAAGACGCCCCTTTCCAGTGGGGCGTTAATGAGGTCTCTGCATTCTCGCATCTAATCGACCTTCTCACAACGCCTCGTGTTCTGGCCCGTTTCGGTCCTTCTGCGCCTACCGTACTGATGCCAGCGGTCACGGAATTGGCGCAGCACTGGCACAACGCCAGCGCGGCAACGACCATGTTCTCGCTTACGCCAGCAGGCTCCTCTCGCCCTCGGAGTGCAACTATTCCATCACTGAGCGTGTGTGTCTGCCTCTAGTTTGGACGGTTGAGAAATTCCGCCCATACTTATATGGCCGACCCTTTCCCGTTGTCACAGACCATCACGCGCTTTGCTGATTATGTTCATTGAAACATCCTACAGGAAGGCTTGGTCGCTGGGCCTTACGCCTCCAAGAATATTCGTATGCTGTCACCTACAAATCTGGCCGACTACACAAGGACGCTGACTGCCTGTCTCGCTACCCGGTAGACGAACCTGACGACGCCGACCGTAGTACCGCCAACGGCATTTTCTCTGTGTACGCCTTCGCTAACATCGCCGATCAGCAGTACCGAGACATATCGCTGCGAGCATTCATCGAGCGCCTGCGTTCTACACCTAGCGAAGCGTCCGTCTGCCGATATGTCCTCCAGGGTGGCATTCTGTACCGAAGGAACTTCCTCCCTGCCGGATCTGATCTTATTGTCGTGCCAAAACATCTACGACATACCGTACTCTTTGATGCATGACGCACCCACTGCAGGACATCTTGGGGTAAACCGCACGTAGGACCACGTCCTTTACCAGGGAAGAAGTTTGGGCGTGTTGGTGGGATACATACCGACTGGGATACATAGTGCAAAAAATGACACAGGGACAAGCAGGAACACAGGACGAGCGCTCGTCCTGTGTTCTTGCTTGTCCCTGTGTCATTTTTTGCGCTATGTATCCCAGTCGGTATGGACCGCATCGGCCGTCGCTTCTATTGGCCTGGTCTCGCTCGCTCCATTCGACGCTATGTTGCTGCCTGTGATCCCTGCCAGCGTCGGAAGACACCTCAGGTGCTACCTGCCGGTCATCTCCAGCCGATCACCGTCCCTGTGGAACTGTTCTTTCGTGTTGGATTAGACCTCCTCGGTCCCTTTCCCACGTCATCCTCTGGGAACTAATGGGCAGCCGTCGCAACTGATTACGCCACCCGATACGCTATCACGCTGTCTTTCCCTACCAGCTGCGCCACTGACGTCACGGACTGTCTCTCGCATCACATAACCTTGTTTCTTGGCGCCCCGCAACAGCTGCTTACTGACAGTGGTCATAACATCCTCTCGAAAGTTATCGCCGGCATTGTGCGTTCCTGCTCCACTCAACACAAGCTGACTACCTCATACCATCCTCAAACCAATGGCCTGACAGGGCGGTTAAACCGTACTCTTACTGATATGCTCTCCAAGTACGTTTCCAAGGACCACCACAACTGGGACATTGCCCTTCCTTACGTCACATATGCGTATAATTCTTCCCGGCACGTCACCGCAGGATTATCTCCATTTTATCTACTGTACGGTCGCGAACCGACTTTGCCCCTTGACACGGCACTTCCTCCTGTTTCAATCTCAACAAGCGAGTATGCGCGTGACGCCATTGCCGTCGCCAGCGATGCACGCCAGCTTGCCCAGACTCGACTGACGGCCTCGGAAGCCACTCAGCAGCGCCAGTACAACGCTCGCCACTGTGACGTACAGTTTTCGCCTGGTGCGCTCGTGGTCCTGTGGTCGCCCACTCATCACGTCGGACTTTCAGAGAAGCTGCTTTCTCGATACACAGGGCCCTACCGCGTGCTGCGACAGGTGAAGGTGACGCCTGTGGCGTACGAAATTGTTCCTGTGAGTTCAACCTCATCCTCTACTCTGGCATCTAGTGATGTCCTGCACATCAGTAGGCCTACTACACTGCTTCCATGTCCGGCCTTTAGTTGCTCCGGTACGACGCTTTTGCTGCCGGGGGTAGTGCTACGGAACAATATTTGCGATGACGAAAAGACGAGTAGCGTGAAGACGACGAGGACGATTAGAGGCTAGCGCGAGCTGTTGCCTCTTGGCCAAGTGCGGCGTATTTCTTTGTAACTATACTTGTATATAGCTTTTCGTCAGCGTCTTCCTACGCAACGATATTAAGCTAACAGGAGTTCGCACTTTCAGGTAAATATGCCACTAAGCTGAATAATCAATTCTATTGAATACCTCCTCATACGAACTATGACTGAATGCAACAACAATACTAACAATGTTGTGAGCCAAAGCTCGTGGTTATCCCGTGTGGCACGTCCGGACCCACGCATGTGATGTCCTCTAGCAAAAGGACGTGTTTATTTTTTCCGAGCACTTTTCTTGCCTTTTATCATGTCATGCCCAACCATACCATAGTTTCAATTCACAACGTAGTATGTGTAATTTAAAATGCATCCACAGTCCGACAAGGCGAAGATGACACTTGAGGTTATAAATGATATTCCTGCGGCACAATATCTTTCAACACCTGGGAGTAGAGGTGGATGTGTTACTTACGTGAATTTCCATTTTTCTATGGCTCATTCTGTAACATCGTCTCTGATGCCATTCTGCCCCTGTTACGGCATCAGCTTGTTGCCAACGTTGCGGTTTAAGACCCACGCATGAAAATGCTCCAAACGCAGTGTGCTATCCATGCGGCATTCGGCGGCTGGTGAATTGTGTTTTGTTTTAGGACAGAACTTACATGTCACTCATCGGCAATGAGCCCAAATAAGCAAGGCACGACAGATTTCGTTGTGCGTGTGTGTGTGTGTGTGTGTGTGCGTGTGTGTGCGTGCGTGCGCGCGTGTGCGTGTGTGTGTGTGTGTGTGTGTGCGTGCGCGTGCGTGTGTGTGTGTGTTTGTGTGTGTGTGTGTATGTGTGCGTGCGTGCGCGCGTGTGCGTGTGTGTGTGAGTGTGTGTGTGTGTGTGTGTGTGTGTGTGTGTGTGTGTGTGTGTGTGTGTGTGTGTGTGTGTGTGTGTGTGTGTGTGTGTGTGTGTGCGCGCGCGCGCGTGCCATCAAGCAGGCCATATTATGCACTCACTGATGAGCGCTTTCTCGTCCTGCTTGTGGAGTCGCGTGTTCTCGTAGCGCGGCGCGGTCACCATGAGGTAGTAGCCCAAAATGGTTAGGCCCCGGGTCATCTGCAGTGAACACGATGTAGCAGTGTCAAGAAGTGGATGGAACATCGATGGGTCTTGCATTGATTTGTCATTGTAAATTTGTTATCAATAATTAAAGTTACGAACATTGCAGCTTAGTAACCGAGGGTGCAAGAAGAGCTGCGGTGCGACGTCATATTCACAATAAACAAACAGGCAAGTACGTTTATTCGCTGCACTAAAATTGTTTAAAAGCCACATTTATACCAAGTATGTCTTAAGAAGCCAACAAACACTGACACCCAGGGCAACATAGGGGAAATTACTTGTGCCTAATAGATAAAATAAAGAAGCGATAAATGGATGGAAATGAAAGTGGACTTAAACTGACTTTACCGACATGCCTCGCGTTGACTTTCTAGTGAGGGCCCACTGCCCCCAAAAAAGTTAGAAAGTGTAGCGCTAGAGGGAGAGAAAAAAGTGCTGAGAAGATTTGCAGTATGATGTAAACAATCAGAAAAAGGAAGGTGACGACAACAGTTGCAAACTTGAAATGCAGATTACAAAGACGGCGCTGAATAAAACAACACACGAAGAAAGGAGACACGAGACAAGCACGTAGGCGCACTAACAACTGAGTGTTTTATTTCTTGGCATAGTAATATATAGCTGCTGTCAAGGATCAAAACAACAAGAATAAACAGGGCAATCATCTGTGTCGCACAAGGAAGCCAAGATACAGAATAGCTTCTCAGTGTCGCTCTCAAGATAGGCCAGTTCCTTTGTCGAAAGAGAAACCGATGCTTCACTGATACAATCAACACCACGCTTCTTGATCTCAAACGTTTCCAATATCTTCCTGGTCAGTTGATCATCAGCTCTGTTCAAAACACAGGTTCTACCAAATCTGAGATGCACTTGCGAGCCTTGCAACGCGCACTTATATGACCGGAGAGCTGGTTTTCCATCTCATATCGATGCTCATGCAATCTGTCATTCAGACATCTGCCCGTTTGGCCTACATATGATGAACCACACGACAACGGAACCGAATAAACTACACTCTTTACACATCCGACATGTTTCTGCCCATGTTTTTTTGCGCACACCTGTTTGTTTTCCCGATTTCCTGCGTTCACTTTGGCACACATCAAACCAAGACGTTTCGCAGCGGAAAATATAACCCGAACACAAGCTCGTTTACCTACTTTTTTGAGATTGTGAGATATGCCGTGAACATATGGAATGATGCCACAGCTGTTGCAGAAGGGCCTGCTCGACCCTGGTTTACAACGCTAGGTTGCTCGAGGTGTTTGAGCATTTTTTCCGCAACAGATACGATCACATGGTGAGGATAGCTTGCCCCATTGAGGCGGCTGACCTGACAATGAAAACTTCTTTGCAGCCGATGCACGCATGACTTGTTAAGTGCGTTGGTTAAACATGATTGAATGATGCCTCATTTTATTACGTTTGAATGAGCTGAATGGTAGGAGAGGATGGGTTTGCTAGCCCTTGGCTTGAACTGCCAGCACACAAGACACGATGAAAAAATGAACTTTAAATCTAAAAATTCTAAACAGTTATCAGCCGGAAGCTCGTGGGTCAGGGTTAGAGGATGCAAGGCTGTTTTAAACTCTGACTATACTAATGATGACTGGGTCTCCAATTCTGGACTTTCACAATCTAAGAACACTAAAAAATCATCGACAAATCTAAAGATCTATATGACATTTGTCCCCGATATGCACTGCTTTAACAGGTTGTCTTTTGAAGCTAAAAAGATGTCGCTTAAAACAAAAGCTATACACTAACCTATACAGACACCCTCTTTCTCTAGAAAGACGCCGTCATTCCATTTTATGTGCGTGGACTTCAGGTATACGGACAGCAGTTCCAAAAAGGAACCTACGGCTATGCCAGAGGCATTCTGTAAAGCAACTGCTCCAAATTTATCGATGCAGTCATTGACGCTTTCCATCAATTCATTTTGTGGTATCGAGTAATACAAGTGTTTTATGTCAACAGAGAAGGCGGATAGCATTTTGTTTTCATTCTGTGCGATGTATTTTACGACGCTTTCAGAATTCTTCACGCGAAACGGGTCGTCAATGGGTAGTTTACTCATATTTTGCTGGAAAAACAAGGAGACCTGTTTTTGCCATGACCCATTTTCTGAGACTATGACGCTGAAGGGGCGAATATATTTATGAGTTTTTTTTAGTGAAAAATACATCAACGCTCAACTTTTTCTCCGATTCTATTGCAGTCACCAGTTTCGTTAAATTCAGGTTCTTACACGGCTTTTTGGCGTTGCTTTTTACTTTTGCAACAGACACTTTTTCACCCTTCTTAAAAACCCCTGAGAGAGCTTCTGAGGCTTTTGATTCAAACAAGCCTTTCGGCAAAACAACAAAACTGCAGCCACAGGGTGTCTGAATATGTTACCACTTGGTTACAATCGGTTTTTGTTGCTTCATTTCTTTGTTATCTCCTGATGTCATATAGTTTGCCGAGTGTATAAGTAGTCTCGTGTCACGAAATAAACTGTCAGTTGGAAGTTAGCGCTCACTCTGTCTTCCGTTCCCTTTGATTCCCCCTACCTCCTACCTTTTTTGCTCTTCCGAGCTGCGCTACAAGCCTAAAAGTGTCATGACATACCAACTCGCCCAAACTGCCACGCTTTTGACCTTCATTTCTAGTTCAACGGGCCCCTCTCTTGCTACAACTCGTGACCCGTATGCTACTGTTTCGCTCATCGCGGCAACCGTGTGCAAAGCCCGTACCTTGGCATTTTGTGCTCGCCGCAAGATCATCCCACTGGAAGTAGGTTCCCTCTTTGGTGGATTCATTCCCTCATCCGGACATTCCAGCAGAATCTGCAAGATTCTCAAATCCGAGTTGCACAGGCACGCTCGGCTCTACCGCCAGGTGCTCTCTACTCAGCCAAGAGTTTCCACGGGACCTTCTTCGCTGGGTCTGACACTGCGGAAATTTCTACGCTTCGCTGACCAGAAAACCGAGTTCTTGTGGCAGTGCCAGTTGCGTGATCTTCGTGGCCGTTGTTCCGGGAGAAGACCGACTCCTGGAAACACTGTTCACTCGCCGGAAAACTTGGACCTACCAGAACACATCCACAACGTTTTGGCGTTGGGACCTAAGTTCGCGGTGGAGTCTAATAATCCACCGGAAGAGATGCTCTCAATGGTGAGGCAGATTTCCAAGTTCGCGGCGGAAGAGGATGTTTCGCGCGTTATTTCCGAAGGTGTAGGGGCCATATCCCGCTCTAGACAGGCACTTCCGAAGATGTCGTTGAGACGTGTAGCTAACTATCTGCGTGACAATTCGATTTGCGTGTTACCGGCAGATAAAGAAGGCGGGTTCTGTGTATTCTCGGAAGGGAATTTTCACGCAAAAGCTGGTCTGGCAATTTCCGTCGTTTTCAAGCGTCAGGATACAGTGTCCTTAAGTAAGGTAAAAGCTAAGGCTAAGAAACTTTGCAGGGAATGCAACTTGGACAAAGTGTTACGAAATATTGCCAGCAGCAAACGAGATCACCTAGAGGTGTTCTTTAGCGCGAAAACGCACAAACCTGACGTCCCGTTGAGGGTTATTGTTTCAGAAAAAGACACGTGGCAGAAGTCTGTCGCACTGTTTCTGCAGGCCAAGCTAGCCATTTTACCCGTGAATGACCCGTTGTTAATACGCAACTCCGATGAAGTAATTGAATTTTTAAAGGACAACTCTGATCGAGGCTTTCAACTCTTCTCCGTCGATGTGAAGGACCTCTACTATTCTATTCCTCACATTGACCTGCTGTCAGCTATTTCGCAGACAATTGATGAATTTGGCGTCACCCGTTTTCAAAATAATGCTGGGATGTCTAGTGATCACTTTTTAGAACTTTTGAGCTTTTATTTGTCATCTACGTTCATCACATGGAATGACACCATCTATTTGCAGAAAAACGGAGTGTGCAATGGTTCGTGCATTGCCCCGCTCCTCAGTGATTTATTTTTAGCTCGCCTAGACGTCGCCATGTCAGTCAACCTTTGTCAGACTAACATTTTTAAAATATTTTGTTACGTGGACGATTTTTTGTTTTGTGTTCAGTGTTCTCCGGCTGACCTTGAGACTGAGGTTGCCTCGGTAGTGCCAATAGTCCAAGAATGCCTTGCGCCCCTTGACGTTACCTACGAGCTCCCACAGGATCATGAGATCCGGTTTTTGGATTTGCGCTTAGCTTGTTCGGATATTCATACGTGTTGGTCCTATGAACCTCGTGCTAACAAACCACTTCTTCCGTTTCATCCTGGCCATTCTAAGCTAATCAAGAGAGGCATTGCTAACCTTTGCCTTAATAATGCTTTGAAAAAGTCGTGCCACCATACTGTTTCGTCTAGCGTTGCCTCTCAGTGCGATCGGCTTTCGCAGGCTGGTTATCCCGTGTCCCTACAAGTGTCAATTGCAGAACGAATTCTAAGAGAGCGTAGAAAAGACAACCAGCACGCAGATAATCCTGTAACTACTAGGGGTAGAACTAGCGTCATCCCTTATATTCACACCGTCTCACATAATCTTAAGAAGATCGCCCAGCGAGCGAATGTTCGTGCAGTGTTTTCTGCCCCTAACAAGCTAATGAGGATTTGCAAACTCACTAATCCCAATAAGGTAGCTCCTCTTTCCTGTGACAAGAACCACAAAAATAAGTTTGTTAATTGCACACATTGTGTCATTTATTGTTTTCCACTCAAGTGAGGAAAACGTTACGTTGGTCAAACTGGCCGATGTCTGAATGACAGGCTGCGCGAACATGGTTACAATGCCAAGAATTGTATTACAGCTGGGGGGTTTCTTGCGCAGCACTGCGCAACGTTTGGTTGCGAACCTATCTTAGAGGAATGCGTCATTCTTGGTCGCAGTCGTAATCAGCTCACAAGAGAAATCATCGCAGCAGAGGCTATCATTGCTATGGGCCATGCATGTGTTAGCTCACCTTCATTATCATTATCAAACAATGAATTGGCGTATCTCCGACTGCAGCCACAGGCTGTCTGAATATGTTACCACGTGGTTACAATCGGTTTTTGTTGCTTCATTTCTTTGTTATCTCCTGATGTCATATGGTTTGCCGAGTGTATAAGTAGTCTCGTGTCACGAAATAAACTGTCAGTTGGAAGCGCTCACTCTGTCTTCCGTTCCCTTTGATTACCCCTACCTCCTTCCTTTTTTGCTCTTCCGAGCTGCGCTACAAGCCTAAAAGTGTCATGACATACCAACTCGCCCAAACTGCCACGCCTTTCAACAAAGACACCTTCCTTATCGGAGGTTAAAAGAGACAGGGATTGTCCTTTCAAATAACTAACTGTTCTAGCTACAGGAATCTTTCGAACAGATGTCTTACAACGTGCGAGCAAATCCACGCCTTCCGAAGTGCACCTTTGCTGTTCTTCCGTGGAGGCTGGCCTGGAGACCTGCTTGACAATTGCAAGTAGCTCCGCAGGAACTTTCTCCGGTTGTACGGCGAACTTGGGCCCGTAACTAAGCACGCGGCGTACGGAATCTGGGACGGCAGCGCCTCCCAGGGCGATCACAGGACTTTCTGCAGCTGGTGATTTCTTCGGTACCAGTGCTCGAAGTCTCGGAAGCATAAGCTGCCACATGTACTCAGTGCAGGCGTTGATGATCTGGTTCCATTGCCAGCAGAGTCGTCGACCACTGTGCGGATTGGCGGCAAGCAGAAGAGTTGCCCGAAGGTGCTCCCTGTGCAACCGTGCTTGTCTTTGCCACTCGGAGCGAAGAATCTTACACACTCGATTCGCATGTCCAAGCGATGGTAGACCGAAGTCGAACATCGCTGCAACGTCCTTTGGGAGAACCTTGTGTCTGATACAGAAGCCCAGCATTCGTCCTCGGCAAGAAGCGGCAACAATGAGAGCAGCGACGAACGAAGGTTCGCGAGTGAAACAAGGAAAAGGGCCCATTGAACTGAATATGAAGTCACTGAGCATCTGCTGGTGGGCCAATTGGCTAAGCATGATTACAAAGATGGCGCCGAATAAAACAAACACATGAAGAAAGGAGACACGAGACAAGCGCGTAGGCGCATGAAGAAGTGAGTGTTTTATTTCTTGACATAGTAATATATAGTTGCTGTCAAGGACCAAACAACAAGAAAAAACAGGGCAGTCATCTGTATCGCACAAGGAAGCCAAGATACAGAATAACTTCTAAGTGTCGTTCTCAAGATACGCCAGTTCCTTTGGCGAAAGAGAAATTGAGGCTTCACTGATACAATCAACACCACGCTTCTTGGTCTTAAGCGCTTCCAATATCTCCCTTGTCAGTTGATCATCAGCTCTGTTCTAAAGAATTCTGTAGAATTCTGTTCACAAGGTTCTCCCAAAGGAAGTCGCAGCGATGTTTGGCTTCGGTCTACCATCGCTTGGACATGCGAATCGAGTGCGTAAGATTCTTCGCTCCGAGTGGCAAAGACAAGCATGGTTGCACAGGGAGCACCTTCGGGCAACTCTTCTGCTTGCCGCCAATTCGCACAGTGGTCGACGACTCTGCTGGCAATGATCTGGCAATTGAACCAGATCATCAACGCCTCCACTGAGTACATGTGGCAGCTTATGCTTCCGAGACTTCGAGCACAGGTACCGACGAAACAACCAGCTGCAGAAAGTCCTGTGATAACCCTGGGAGCCACCGCCGTCCCAGATTCCGTACGCCACGTGCTTGGCTACGGGCCCAAGCTCGCCGTACAACCGGAGAAGGCTCCTGCGGAGCTACTTGCACTTGTCAAGCAGGTTTCCAGGCGAGCCTCCACGGAAGAACAGCAAAGGTGCACTTCGGAAGGCGTGGGTTTGCTCGCACGCTGTAAGATATCTGGTCGAAAGATTCCTGTAGCTAGAACAGTTAGTTATTTTAAAGGACAATCCCTGTCTCTTTTAACCTCCGATAAGGAAGGTGTCTTTGTTGTAATGCCGAAACGCATTGTTTAAATCAAAAGCCTCAGAAGCTCTCTCAGGGGTCTTTAATAAGTGCGAAAAAGTGTCTCTTGCAAAAGTAAAAACAATTGCCAAGAAGCTGTGTAAGAACCTGAATTTAACGAAACTGGTGACTGCAATAGAATCGGAGAAAATGTTGAGCCTTGATGTATTCTTCACTGCAAAAACTCATAAATATAATTGCCCCTTCCGCGTCATAGTCTCAGAAAATGGGTCATGGCAAGAACAGGTCTCCTTGTTTCTCCAGCAAAATTTGAGTAGACTACCCATTGACGACCCGTTTCGCGTGAAGAATTCTGAATGCATCGTAAAATACATCGCACAGAATGAAAACGAAATGCTATCCGCCTTCTCTGTTGACATAAAACACTTGTATTACTCGATACCACAAAATGAATTGATGGAAAGCGTCAATGACTGCATCGATAAATTTGGAGCAGTTGCTTTCCAGAATGCCTCTGGCATAGCCGTAGGTTCCTTTTCGGAACTGCTGTCCGTATACCTGAAGTCTACACACATTAAATTGAATGATGGCGGCTTTCTACAGAAAGAGGGTGTCTGTATAGGTTCGTGTATAGCCCCTGTTTTAAGCGACATCTTTTTAGCTTCAAAAGACAACCTGTCAAAGCAGTGCATATCGGGTACAAATGTCATACAGATCTTTAGATTTGTCGATGATTTTTTAGTTTTCTTAGATTGTGACAGTCCAGAATTGGGGACCCAGTCATCATTAGTATTTTCAGAGTTTAAAACAGCCTTGCATCCTCTAACCCTGACCCACGAGCTTCCGGTTGATAACTGTTTAGAATTTTTACATTTAAAGTTCATTTTTTCATCGTGTCTTGTGTGCTAGCAGTTCAAGCCAAGGGCTAGCAAACCCACCCAACCGTATCTGTTGCAGAAAAATGCTCAAACAGCTCAAGCAACCTAGCGTTGTAAACCAGAATCGAGCAGGCCCTTCTGAAACCAACTGTGCCATCATTCCATATGTTCACGGCATATCTCACAATCTCAAAAAAGTAGGTAAACGAGCTGGCGTTCGAGTTATATTTTCCGCTCCGAAACGTCTTGGTTTGATGTGCGCCAAAGTGAACGCAGGAAATCGGGAAAACAAACAGGTGTGCGCAAAAAAAAAGAACATGGGCAGAAACATGTCGGATGTGTAACGAAAGTAGTTTACTCGGCTCCCTTGTCGTGTGGTTCATCATATGTAGGCCAAACGGGCAGATGTATGAATGACGGATTGCATGAGCATCGATATAAGATGAAAAACCAGCTCTGCGGTCATATAAGTGCGCATTGTAAGGCTCACAAGTGCATCCCAGATTTGGTAGAACCTGTGTTTTGAACAGAGCTGATGATCAACTGACAAGGAAGATATTGGAAGCGCTTGAGATCAAGAAGCGTGGTGTTGATTGTATCAGTGAAGCCTCAGTTTCTCTTTCGACAAAGGAACTGGCGTATCTTGAGAGCGACACTGATAAGCTATTCTGTATCTTGGCTTCCTTGTGCGATAGAGATGACTGCCCTGTTTATTCTTATTCTTTAGATCCTTGACAGCAGCTATATATTACTATGTCAAGAAATAAAACACCCAGTTGTTAGTCCGCCTACGTGCTTGTCTCGTGTCTCTCTTCTTCGTATGTTGTTTTATTCGGCGCCGTCTTTGTAATCATGCTTAAAGGAGGTGTCGTATAAGCGCTTTTCAACCATATGGCAAGGCCGCTTCCCAGGTCACCTATTTTACGCGCGGGTCAGAACTATTGTTTGGCTGCCCGTCTCACAACTGAGGATTTGCCTTTGAGCGAGAGTCTCTGTCAATGCACCCTCCTCACATCCGACGTCTCAGCCTTGCGCGGCGCATCAGTACGAGTTCCGTCTCGTTCGAAAAGGCTCATTCGATGCATGAGAAAGGCAGCCTAGTCCGTGAACTGTTTGGTGTACATTCCATCCAGACGCGACCACTGAATTCGAGGTAAGCGCTGAAAGTTCTTTCATTTTCTTCTTTTTTTTCCACACTACTTTTAAGTACTGTTCAATTTCGCCGGAAATATAATGTGTATCTAGCCGCGTTCATGGCCGCTTGCGTACAGGAGACTCCCAAATCATGATGCTAGAACCATTGAAAAATACTTTGCCAAGCCACCTGCTGTGGTCATCAAAACCCCTACATCGCGAATAATTCAAACATGTTTTCAGGCATTTGAGGCATTCTAAATGGACTTAAACTGACTCTACCGACATGGCTCGCGCTGACATTTTAGTGAGAGACCACCCCCCCCCCCCCACAAAAAGTGTAGCGCTAAGGGAAGACAAAAAATGATGAGAAGGTTTGCAGTAGTACGCAAACAATAAGAAAAAAAAGAACGTAACGACAACAGTTGAAAAATTCAAATACACATTTTGGTCAAGCACAAGTAAAGAAAAGAACAAAAGTTGTAGGTGGCGTCCATTCATTTCTTCTCCATTTGCACTTATATTCGTTTTCATGGGTTTCCGTTTGTACTCCTGTAGATCACAAGCATGCATCTGCAACGACGAAAGGTCGTCGGTACGCCTGTATGGTTTGCCTAGCCGAGTTCACAGCCGTCTGCCCCCGTCAGATTCCTGAAGTACAAGGCCAGAACCATTTAGAAATCATTATATATTGGGTTACCCATCGCAACAGATCTGTCGCGGATAAATCAAAAAGTTTTTGGGCACGCAGGGCCCTCTGGGCTGTACTTGTCGGCGATAAGATGGCCTCGCCGCCTACGGGATTGTGTGACTAAGCTATGTCGAATGTTCAGTTGCCATAGTCGGAAGTTCGAATTCTGCTACAAGGTTGTTGTTTTTATTATTTGACAATGGTGAGCTTCACCTCCTCCAGCGCACTAGATCAGCAGGCTTGGAGTGACGCCTGTCACTGGCAAAAGATGCCGAGAGCAAGTGGGGCTATACAAATCCACGTACAACCAAATTAGGAAGGCCCACTAACCTTCAACAAGGACACTCCCTCACCAGAGTAGGAATTTACCTCCCTGGTGCAGTATTCGGCCACTACCTCCCGAATGATTTCTACAAATAGCCCATGGCCCTCAGTCCCCAGCAACCGCGGAGCTCCTGACCAAGGCAGCGGTCAGACCACCTGTAACGCAGCAGCGGGTGTTAAAAATCTCTTCGTCCGGACAGGCCGCCAATGGAAACTGACCCTGTCAATCTTTAATTGCCGAACGCTGTCGAGTGAGACTAGCTTAGCACGACTCTTTGGGGAACTATCAGACATTGTTTGAGATATCATCCCAAACAATGGAAACAATGGAAAGTGGACCTGGAAAAGTCCTAATGGTGAAACAAGAAATGAAAATGATTTCATACTTTCTGCTGATCCCAGCATAGTGCAGTATGTAGAAGTGTTAGGTAAAGTGCAGTGATTATAGTTTAGGGAGGGCTAGCATTCACCTCAATCTGAAGAGAGTAGGAGTAAAATTGATCAAGAAGAAACAGGTCAACTTAGCCGCAGTAAGGGTAAAAGCAAATTCAGGCAGGTACTTGCAAGCAAATATGCGACCTTAGAACAGAGAAATGAAGATGACATAGAGGTAATGAATGAAACCATCACTAGGCTGCCTTCAGAGGCAGCAATTGAAGTGGGAGGCAAGGCACCAAGGCAAACAGTAGGCGAGCTCTCCCAAATAACGAAGGACCTAA
Organism: Dermacentor albipictus; assembly: GCF_038994185.2. Lineage (NCBI taxonomy): Eukaryota > Metazoa > Arthropoda > Arachnida > Ixodida > Ixodidae > Dermacentor > Dermacentor albipictus. The sequence continues at coordinate 19,303,635 of NC_091822.1, read as the reverse complement.
TAAAGAAACCACAAAGAATGAAAGCGTCTAACTCAAGAGATGGAATTCGCGGAGCTGTCAAAAGTGATCAACAAGGCGAAAATAACTAATATTCGAATATATACCGTGAGAAAGACTGAAAAAGCCGTAAAAATTGACGGAACCTGAAATCAGTGAGAAGAAAACTTGGAAAAGGACAAACTAAGATGTATGCACCGAAAGATAAGCAGGATAATATCATCAGCAATCTCGAATACATAGGAAGAGCATCGGAATAATTCTAAACTGACCTGTAGATTGGGGTATCCTGAGCCAGAGGAGTCAGGATACCGCAATTAGATACAGTAATGAACAGGATACAGGAACTTCTCCTATAGCTAGCGACGAGATAAGAAAGGCCTTCGAAGATAGGAACGGGAAAGAACGGCAGGATAAGATAGAATAACAATCAATTTAATCAAAAATGTAGGAGACGTAATATTTGGAAAATTGGCGGCTCTCTATTCGAAACGTCTACCGACTGCACCAGGGTTCCAGACAACTGGAAGAACGCAAACGTTCTAATAATCCACAAAAAAGCAGACATTAAAGAATTGAAAATTACAGGATCTATAAATCCCCCAGTATTATATAAAATATTTCCAAAAATAATAGCCAAGAGAATAAGGGCAACACTGCACTTTAATCAACCAAGGGAACAGGCTGGGTTCAGGAAACGATACTCTACAATGGATGGCATCCATATGAATAATCAGGGTATCAAAAAATCCGCAGAATACAGTAAGCCTTTCTAAATGGCTTTCGTAGATTACAAAAAGGCATTTGATTCAGTAGAGATACCAGCAGTCATAGACGCATTACGTAATAAAGGAGTACAGACCTATTACGCAAATACCGTGGAAAATATCTCGGGAGATGCCACAGCTACCTTAGTTCTACAAAAAAAAACTGGAAGATACATATAAAGAAAGGACTCAGACAAGGAGGCATAATCTATCCAATGCTATTCACCGCGTGCTGGGAATTCAAGCTATCACGCTGGGAAGGCTTAGGAGTAACTGTCGATGGCGAATATCTCAGCAATCTTCGGTTTGCCAATGTCATTGTTCTATTCAGCAACAATGCAGACGAATTACAACAACTGATTGAGGACCTTAAGAGATAGAATGCGAGAGTGGGGTCGAAGATTAGTATGCAGAAGAGAAAGATAATGATGAATAGCCGGGCAAGGGAACAAGAGTTCAAGATCGCCAGTCAGCCTCTAGATTCCGTGCAGGAGTACGTTTACCTAAGTCAATTAGTCACAGCAGGCCCTGACCATGAGAAGAAAAATCGCAGCAGAATAAAAATGGTTTGGATCGCATAAGACAGACATTGTCAGCTCCTGAGTGGAAGCTTACCATTATGGTTTAAAAGAAAAGTGTACAATCAGTGCATTTTGCTAGTGCTGAGGTATGGGGCAGAGATTTGGAGACTGCAAAAAAAGAAGCTTGAGAACTACTTAAGGACCGTACAAAGAGCGATGGAACGAAGATGCTAGGCATAACGTTAAGAGACAGAAGGAGAACGGTGTTAATCAGAGAGCAAACGGGTATAGCCTATATTCTAATTGGCATTAAGAGAAAAAAAATGAGCTTAAATAACCGGTTAAATAACCGTTCGACCATTGCGGTTACGGAATGGGCACCAAGAGAAGCGAAACGCAGTCAAGGGTGGCAGAAGACAAGGTGGAACGATGAAATTAGGAAACTTGCAGGCGCTAGTTGGAATCGGTTGGCGCAGGACAGGGCAATTGCAGATCGCATGGAGAAGCCATCGTCCTGCAGTGCATATAAAACCAACCGATGATGGTGATGATCATGATAATGAAAGTAGATAAAAAACTTGCCGCATGTGGGCAACAATCCCACATCATCAAAAACATCATCACGATTAGCCTGGCTACGCCCACTGCAGGACAAAGCCCTCTCCCATACTTCTACAACTACCCCGGTCATATGCTAATTGTGGCCATGTTGCGCCTGCAAACTTCTTAATCTCCTCCGTCCAACTAAATTTCTGCCGCCCCGTGCTACGCTTCCATTCCCTTGGAATTCAGTCCGTAACCCTTAATGACCACCCATTATCTTCCCTCCTCATTACATGTCCTGCCCATGCCCATTTCTAGATTTCAGCTAAGATATCATTACCTCGCGTTTCTTTCCTCACCCACTCTGCTCTCTTCCTATCCCTTAACCTTACACCCATCATTGTTTTTATGCGAAGCATATTACGAGAGCTCAACCCAGCTCCTCAGGCGCCGCGGTGTCGCCTTCAATACCACGTGACACCGTGACGTCACGACAGAGGAGAAGTGGCTTTGGCTCAACTCTTGCAAGATGGGCTGCGTGGGAATCGAACCAGGGTCTCCAGAGTGTGAGACGGAGACGCTACCACTGAGCCACGAGTACGATGCTTCAAAGCGGTACAAAAGCGCCTCTAGTGAATGCGGTGTTGCCTTAGAAACGAGCTGTTTCTAAGGCTCAGGCGTGCGTCGCCTGCTCAGGCGCACATTTCGTTGCCGCGCCGAACGCTGCGTTGCTCGACGCTCACCGCGTCCAATGCGGGGCGTCCAAGGCGAAGCAGAGTAACGCATGAGTTGTTTCTTCGTCTAGCCGAACCAAATATAGCCAAGCAACAGCAGTTCACCAAGCTAAACAGTGGTTCAACAACTAAAATAAAGGCTAGTATGCTTCGCATCCTGGGCTTAACCTTAGCTAAGCCACAGCCATTTTTTCCATACCTCTTTGCGTGGTCATCAATTTAGGTAGAACTCTTTTCGTAAGCCTCCAGGTGTCTGCCCGGTAGGTGAGTACTGGTAAGACACAGCTGTTATACACTTTTCTCTTGAGGAATAATGGCAACCTGCTGTTCATGATCTGGGAATGCCTACCAAATGCACCCCAGCCCATTCTTATTCTTCTCACTATTTCAGTCCCATGATCCGGATCCGCAGTCACTACCTGCCTTAAGTAGATGTATTCCTTTACCACTTCCAGTGCCTCGCTACCTATCGTAAATTGCTGTTCGCTTCCGAGACTGTTAAACATTACTTTAATTTTATGCAGATTAATTTTTAGACCCACCCTTCTGCTTTGCCTCTCCAAGTCAGTGAACATGCCTTGCATTTGATCCCCTGTGTTACTAAGCAAGGCAACATCATCACGGAATCGCAAGCTACTAAGGTATTCTCCAGTAACTATTATCCCCAATGGTTTCCACTCCAGGTCGCTGAATACCTCCTGTAAACACGCTGTGAATAGCATTGGAGAGATCGTATCTCCCTGCCTGACGCCCTTCTTTATTTTAATTTTGTAGCTTTCTTTATCTTTCTTTATGGACGACTATGGTGGCTGGGGAGCCGCCATAGATATCTTTCAGTATTTTTACATACGGCTTGTCTACACCCTGATTCCGTAATACCAGGATGACTGCTGAGGTTTCGACTGAATCGAACGCTTTCTCGTAATCAATGAAAGCTATATATAAGGGTTGGTTATAATCGGCACATTTCTCTATCACCAGACTGATAGTGTGAATATGGTTAATTGTCTAGTTGCCTTTACGAAATCCTGCCGAGCCCTTTGGTTGACAGAAGTCTAAGGTGTTCCTGATTCCGTTTGCGATTACCTTACTAAATACTTTGTAGAGAACCGACAATAAGCCGATCGGCCTATAATTTTTCAAGTCTTTGGCGTCTCCTTTCTTATGAATGATGATTGTGTTGGCGTTTTTCCAAGATTTTGGTACGCACGAGGTCATGAGGCATTGCGTATACAGGGTGGCCAGTTTTTCCTAGAACAATCTGGCCACCATGCTTCAACAAAGCTGCTGTAACCTGATCCACCCCAGCTGCCTTCCCCCTTTGCATAGTTCCCAAGGCATTCTTAACTTCTTCCTGCATTACCTGCGGGATGTCGAATTCCTCGAGACTATTCCCTCTTCTAATTATTTTCGTGGGTGTCAATGGTACGGAGTAAATCTCTATAGAACTATACAGTAGCTCACCGTACCATAGCGTATTCACCCACCACCTAAGTTTCCCTGTATTGCCCCACTTCCCCCTTCTCTTCATTAAAATCTACCCCTCCTCCTCCTCTATAGAACTCATCAGCCACTTCAACTATCTTATCCATATTAGTAATCATATTGCCGGCTTTGTCTCTTAACGCATACATCTGCTTCTTGCCTATTCCTAGTTTCTTCTTCACTGCTTTTAGGCTTCCTCCGTTCCTGAGAGCATGCTCAGTTCTATCCATATTATACTTCCTTATGTAAGCTATCTTACGCTTGTTGATTACCTTGGAAAGTTCTGCCAGTTATATTCTAGCTGTAGGGTTAGAGGCTTTCATACACTGGCGTTTCTTGATCAGATCTTTCGTCTCCTGCAATAGCTTACTGCTATCCTGTCTAAAGAAGTTACCACCGACTTCTATTGCACACTCCTTAATGACGCCCATAGAATTGTCGTTCATTGCTTCAACACTAAGGTCCTCTTCCTGAGTTAAAGCCGAATACCTGTTCTGTTGCTTGATTCGGAATTCCTCTATTTGCCCTCTTACGGCTAACTCATTGTTGGGCTTTTTATGCACCAGTTTCTTCCGTTCCCTCGTCAAGAGTAGGCTAATTCGAGATCTTACCATCCTATGGTCAAGGCAGCGCACCTTGTCGAGCACGTCCACATCTTGTATGTCTTGTAAGTCTTTCATGTGTGGATTTCTTTCCGTCATACATTTCAATGCTAGAAGTCTTCGCAAACACTTTGATGAGATTGATCATTTCCTTTTATCATTTTCTAGCTCATTTTCATTCATTTCCTTGACTTAGACTTCGTTATCAGGTGATGACAAAAATATTTATTGCTTCCTTGACTACAATTCAGAATACTGTAACCGATTAACAAACAGTCCCTGTGGTGTGGCGATATATATCTCTCCTAATCTCGCTTATCGCAGACCGCATGATCTACACATACCCATCACTAATTGCGAATCCGTCTGGATTTAAATAGGTAATTGTTCTCCCTCTAATGATCACAGAGATTTCATATTTGGCTGCATTTACCGTTCCCTTTCATCATCAGTCGATGACTTTTTGATAATCCTGATTACACTTTATATACCGCTTCACTAGAAAATAATAATGCCAATATAATGGGTTACATTATTACTAACCTACTCAATGCCACATCAACAGTTATTTCTTACACCAGTCTACTACAAAGCTACAGATATGAAGGCTTAATTGATGTTCCAACACGACAGGTTCCTAATGGCAGAGAGACGCTAATTGATCACACCGTCTCCAACTTACTATCTTCACCAGAGGTGAAAGTTCTTGATATTGACATAACTGATCATTACCCATTGCTTTTACGTTTTAAGTATAGCTCGAGTCCGTGTCCTTTTCCACACTCTAAATACGTTCTGGACAAAAACAGCTTTATAACTGCCATCGGTATTATAGACTAGTCCGAAATCAAAACATTTGATGATCCTCAGAAAGAATTTTCTAAATTTCTTACTGTAATTATATCACATATTCATAAGTTCACTTGTAAAAGCAAATGTAAAAAAAATCATTGCATTCTCTCACAATTCATGGATACCTAAAACGTTATTAGCAGCTTTACGCAAACGCCATAACCTGTGCAAAAAACTAAGAACCAGCCTTTTGATACCAAATTAATTGCCCGATATAAAAAGTTGCGTAACTCTATAAACAGCCAGTTAAAGCTAGCAGAACAATCATATCTTCAACAAAAAATCTTACCAGCAGGCATTACCAAAAAATTGAAATGCAACATCTGCTTTCAAACAGGAGTTCTAGACCAGAACAGGTATCAAAAATTATATACAATAACTATCCGATCCAAATAGCCAATGCCTGGAGCGCCTATTTTTTCAGAGTAATACACCCTCTCCTTCACAAGTAGCTCAACTAAATCGTCTCCCTCACTCATTTTTTTCCCATAACACCAGAAGATATATATAGCGTTATATGTCACCTAAAACCCACCAGTGCGGGAATAGATGAAGTTCTACCTGCTACCATTAAAATGATTGCCCGCCTAATTTCTTATATCTTGTCTTATATTACTAATTCGATATCCAAGACTGGCGTGTTTCCCAACGACCTTAAGCACGGTAAAGCCATCCCAATTCTAAAGAAAGGTGACAGCACATTCATACATCACTACCGCCCTATTTGTATTTTACCTTTTTCGGCAAAGTTCTGGAGAAATTAATCGAATTGCGCCTAACCAAATATCTCACTAAATTTAATATTCTCTCTTCATGCCAATTTCGCTTTCTAATGGATACTCCACAGATTTGGCACTGATACGTCTAAGTGACCAATTAAAAAAATATTTGACGATGGTCCATTTCCAGGTTCCGTTTTCAACGATCTAACAAAGGCATTCGACTGCTTAAACCATAACATCCTTTTTTGCTAAGCTTGAGGCTATCGGTGTTCGTGACCCTGCGCTCTCACTATTAAAGAGTTACTTGTCAAAGAGAGTTCAGGTTGTGTCTGTGTGTAATGTCTATTCGAGGCAACAAACCACTAACATTGGCGTCCCTGAAGGATCCATATTAGGACCACTACAGTTTTTGATTTATATTAATGATCTACCTAACTGTTTGTCGTCTACTAAGTGCATTCTGTATGCTGATGATACTACCATATTTGCCTGTGATAAAAACATGTCACTCCTTATTAACAAGGTAAATACTGATCTAGAGAATGTTTTAACTTGGTGTAATGCTAACCTGCTATCTATAATTGCCGAAAAGACTCAATTTTTGTATTTTGCTCACACCAGCAACATTCGGCAGCCTTCCCTTCTTTAACTTTTGGCTCACACTCTATCTCTTCCATGCTCCATGTCCATGCCCCATGCTCATCTTTCCTTGGATTTCTCTAGACTGCAGCTTGAAATATAAAGATCACATTTCTCACATAAAAATAGCATACGGTATACGCGTTCTAATTTAAACTCGTCCCTACTTTACACATAGTACATTAATCTCGCTATACCACTCACTCATTCACTCTCATATTAACTACGGCATAATATGCTGGGTTATAACACTCACTTGGTATCCCTCCAGGTAATCCAGAACCAATCCATAAGAATTATTACAAGCAGTTCACGCTTCGCATACGGAAAGTCACTACTACATGTAAACAACATCCTAACCATTTCAGAATTCACCAAATATAATCTAGAGATTTTATTCTACAAATATATGACAAAGGAACTTGATCTACTTTGCACCTTGTGTCCTGATAGCTCGTAGTCAGACTAGATTTGCACTCAATAATAATTTCCGTCTACCTAAAGTGCAAACTAATATGGTAAACAGACTGAGAAATTTTCCTCCATATCGCTTTGCAATACTCTACCACCTATGATCAAAAATGCTAAAAATTTATACCAATTTAAAAGAGAACTAAAAGCATACCTAATAAATACTTATTGATATTGTCCATATTTTTCTAATTTTATTCTGTTTTTTGTCGTGCTGTCAGAAGTGCTCTTATTACTCATATCCCATAAACATGTTTTGATATTACTCTTAGCTCTCATGTGTCCCGCTGCTGCTTCAAACATTGTATACCATCATAAGTGTCTTTACCAGGAGGTCCCAATACAGTGTTTGATTATGGGACCTCCTTATGTATACTACTCACATGTAATTTTTCTGTATTTTACCAATAAACAAATAAATTGAAAATTGAATCGAAATATAGGAGGTTGTGACCAAGTACTGCACCAGGGTGGCCAATCCTGCTCTGGTGAAGGAGTGCTTACCGGTTATGGTGACTGGGATCAGGCCGCATTCCAAACCTGTTTATGCAATTTTATCGAGCCGCGGCTTTTTTGTTCCTCTTATAATCCGGTGGAAAATTGCGCGGCCCTGGGATTTGAACCACTGTCCTTTTGCACGTGAGGCGGATGGTCTACCTCCACGCTATCGCTGCAACAATCCCACAACATTAGCAAAATGATTAAGCTTAACAATTTGCTAATGCCTAACTACTTAACTTGCTTAACCATTTGCATCGGTTAACCCCCTTTTTCTCGTTTACCTAGCATATCTGTAATATCTGGTCAGGAGTGAATGCTGCTTCTTTACAGGTAAGTTAGTGATGGCAATGAGAGGCAGGCCATAGGTTGCTTCCTTCTTTCGCGGACAATGCCTTTGCAATCTTCGGATCACAGACACAATTCACTGGGCTAGTCCAGTTACTGGAGAGTGCTGGCGTGAAACCACTTAAGGCAAGCACTTTGTGGACACTAGGTTGCATCCGGCTAGACCTGCGATCAGCGGACGCTAGGCATACCGCCACCTAGATCAAGTAACACATGCGACGATGAATGGGCCAGTAAAACGGAAGAGGAGCTCTCGCCATCAGTCACGGTCCCGATGGAAGGTCCAAAGCCACAAAAAACTCTGTGCCCTTCCACTCTGTGAAAAAGGATGACCAGAGAAGTTCTTATGCGGGCCCCTTAAAGGCGAACTCCACCTCCACAGCTATTCGGCCCGGCGTTGTACTATATTCGGGATCAGCCCAGGTATGGGGAGTGCTTGACGCCTCCTTCACCCCCGCCGCGGGTCGGCGCGCCATTGCTCCATCTTCGCGATCGGCCCCCTTATGGGGAATGCTTAAAGCCTCCTTCACCTCCGCTGCTGGTCCGGCCGGTATTGCACTTCCTTCGGGATCGGCGCACGTATGGGGAGTGCTTAACGCCAGCTTCCTCTCCGCCTCGGGACGGCCAGGCATATGCATTATCTTCGGGAGCGGCCCACGTGAGGGGAGTGCTTATCGCCTGCTTCACCTCCGCCGCGAGTCGGCCCGGCGTGGCACTATCTTCGGGATTCGCCCCATATGGGGAGTGCTTTGCCCCCTATGGGGAGTGATTTGCCCCCATATGGGAAGTGTATGGGGAGTGCTGTCCGGCCGGTATGGCACTATCTGCGGGATAAGCCCACGTATGGGGAATACTTAACGCCTGCATCACCTCCGCTGCGGTTTCGGCCGGTATTGCACTATCTGCGAGCCCGGCCCAAGCATGACGAGTGCTTAACGCCTGTTTCACTTCCGCTGTGGGTCTTGCCGGTACCGGACTATCTTCAGGATTGGCCCATTTATGGGGAGTGCTCAATGCCAGCTTCACCTCCGCATGGGGTCCGGCCGGTATTGCACTACTTCGGGATCGGCCCAAGTATTGGCAGTGCTTAATGCCAGCTTCACCTCCGCTGCGGGTCCGACCGATATTGCACAACTTCGGGATCGGCCCACGTATGGGGAGTGCTTAACGCCAGCTTCACCGCCGCTGCGGGTTCAGCCGGTATTCCCCTACCTTCGGTATCGGCCCACGTATGGGGAGTGCTTAAGGCCTGCTTCACCTCGACCGTGGTACGGCCCGGCATTGCACAATCTGTGGGATCGGCCCACGTATGGGCACTGCTTAACGCCTGCTTCACCTTTGCTGCGGGTCCGGCCGGTATTGCACTATCTGCGAGATCGGCCCACGTATGGCGAGTGCTTGATGCCTGCTTCACCTCAGCTGCATGTCCGGCCGGTAATGTACCATCTTAGGGATCGGCCCCGTATGGGGAGTACCTAACGCCTGCTTCACTTCCGTTGGGGGTCCGGCCGGTATTCCACAATCTTCGGTATCGGCCCACGCATGGGCAGTGCTTAACGCTTGCTTCACCTCCGCCGTGGGTCGGCCCGGCATTGCACTATCTTCGGGGTCGGCCCACGTATGGGAAGTGCTTAACGCCAGCTTCACCTCCGCTGCGGGTCCGGCCGGTATTTACCTTTCTTCTGGATGGGCCCACGTATGGGGAGTGCCTAACGCCTGCTTCACCTCCGTTGCGAGTCCGGTCGGTATTCCAATATCTTCGGGATCGGCACACGCATGGGGAGTGCTTAACACCTGCTTCACCTACGCCGCAGGTCGGCCTGGCATTGCAATTTCTACAGGATGGGCCAACGTATGGGGAGTGCTTAACGCCTGCCTCACTTCCACTGCGGGTCCGGCCGGTATTGCGCTATGTTCTGGATCGGCCCACGTATGGGGAGTGCTTAAGCCCTGCTTCACCTCCACCGTGGATCGATCCGGCATTGCACAATCTGCGGGATCGGCCCACGTATTAGGATTGCTTAACGCCTGCTTCACCTCCACTGCGGTTAAGGCCGGTATTGCACTATCTGCGAGATCGGCCCACGCATGGGGAGTGCTTAACGCTTGCTTCAACTCCGCCGTAGGTCGGCCCGGCATTGCACTATCTTCGGGGCCGGCCCACGTATGCGAAGTGCTTAACGCCAGCTGCACCTCCGCTGCGGGTCCGGCCGGTATTTAACTTTCTTCGGGATGGGCCCACGTATGGGGAGTGCTTAACGCCTGCTTCATCTCCGCTGCGGGTCCGGCCGGTATTGCACCATTTTCGGTATCGGCCCACGTATGGGGAGTGCCTAACGCTTGCTCCACCTCCGCCGCGGGTTCATGCCGGTATTGCACAATGTGCGTGGTTGGCGCACGTATGGGCTTAACGCCTGCTTCACCTCTGCTGCGGGTCTGGCTGGAATTGCACTATGTGTGGGATCGGCCCCCGTATGGAGAGTGCCTAGCGCCTGCTTCACCTCCGCTGGGGGTCCGGCCATGAGTGCTTCCTTTTTTTGCCGGGGAGTGATTGCAGTCACAAATACGGGCACTGGTCGAAGACGCAGAAGACGTTGGTTGCTGTTGGTGCTCGCGCTCGCTCCGCTCAGCCATTGCTTGTTTCTGTTGCATTAATATAAAACGCCTAGCGCGTCTAACCCTAAACGCATACTATCAAGTATAAGATGTCACTACTTTGCGGCCCTTCTGCAGCAGTCAAGCTGCTTTTGTGCAGCTTTTACTCCCATCATCCCTCATGTACGACACATCAAAATAAAGATTCAATTCAATCACCCCTAATGGATACGTCTTCGCTGGCGCTCAATCAGAAAGTTGTAAGATGGCCTATACTCACGATGGATGCCATGGCTGTGGCCAGCGATCCCTTTCGCGTGTCGCAGCAAAAGCAGCAAGACGTCATGATTGGTGACTGGTGCTGAGGCGAAGTGCTCTGACTGAGCGACTGGCTGCTCCATGATGCATCGTCCGCGCATGGCATACGACACCTGGACAAACATGAATGTCTGACTCGTTCCGCTAGTCCCAGTAATTTAAAATGTTTATGATATATACTCGTGGTTTTGCAGTTTATCTCTGCTGAAATATCAACGGTTAGATTAGTGTTATAGTGATGAATGGTGCTTGTCTGCGCTCCGTGTACTATGCATAAATTAGGAGGTAGCGTCTCTGCGAGCTAAGTTCCGGACAAGCACACGCCCCTTATGAGCACTGTTAGTTGGTGTTGGCTATTCTCGTAATAATTCACGCGTAACTCATCACCTCTAATGTTATGCACATTGTAAGACGTCTTCCTGAACAAATGTGAGGAGTTGCGAGGTCGTGGCTTACAGCAGTGAGCGCAGGTGCAAATGCGTATTCCTTGGTCCACGTCGAAAGCATCACACAGAATGTTTTGCTCTCTATCAAAGCTCTAGGGATTCTGTTCGTCCGATTGGTTTTGGATAGGGCGAAGTCGCGCAACACGTCTTATCCACAGGGTAGAAACAGAATACAGCTTATAGGTATGTTGAACAAAATCAAGATAATTGCACATGCCGCAGTTTTACTTTATGGCAGGCAATGTGGCAGCATGTGAGAGTGTAACAAAGAAGCATCGTGTCTATAATATACGTATCACCTAAAATCAATCACGTCGAATCAGCTGAAGTGCTGTGATGGACCAACAAAACAATTATAAGGCAACCGAGCCAGTGGCCACGGCAGCATTTTCGCACATTCTTGACTCAAGAAGCCCGCTCTTGGCGAAGGGAAGGCGATGCGGCGAACCGCTATCGCCCAAGGAACGCCAGATGTATTATTGTGCAGCAGCGTTCCAGCCGCTGCATGCGAACGGTTTCGCGACCATGTTGTCCCATAGGCGCCATGACAGGCTCGATGACATTGTCGTATAGTCGGTAAACGTGTACAGGTTATACAGGTTCATAGGTGATGGCTGCTGAACAACACATTATGATCCTGTATGTAGGTTTTATTTTATTTAGTTATTTTAGGATTCTACACTCGCCCAGCAGGGCGTGTTGAACAGTAATTCTTTAAAAATATATATAACCCATACACAGACACACACATACTAATAATAATGGGCCCATGATGTGCAGTACTCTGACCATCTTGCTCAGCATTTGTACACAAGTCTGAAAAAAGGCCAATTGGACCAGCTGCTAGCCAAAGCGTGAGTCTGTGTGTCTTCTTTGTGATTGTGCATTCATGCTACACTGTGTGGTCAAGTAAACTTTAACTAGTACAAGTCCTCTTCAACACAAAAGTGTCTGTGAGAAAGGGACAAAGTCGGCGGCCATCATCACGCGGGAAATTTCTTGGCCATAGGTCCACAATTGTCAGGAGATCTTGCTGCATTCCTCCGTGTGGCAGGTTGCTTGCGAGAACAGCGTACATTCGGGTGTGTTCGGCTGGTATCGACGAATGGTGCAGTGTTGTAGGCGTGCTTTATAAAGGGATGAATGTGGTTACAGTTCGTATTTTGAAAGCTTGTCGCCAATAGTCAGTTTGAATGGTTGCGTCAAGCCAATGGTTTGAGAATGGTAGGCGGGTGTGGTGCAACTAACAATTGGGCATTCAACGTTGAGCCCGTTCTGTTTTTAGAGAGGAACACATGTCCTTTGCGACTCTTGATATTGCGATTCAAGCAGGGAGGGAGATTAAATTTCGCAATAAGGACGAAACTTCAGGAGCAGCGTTGGCGGGAAGCAGGGCTGGGCAAAGATACTCCGCATAGAGTATGTTGTATCATGATACGATACCAGATACTCGGGCAACGAGTATTAAGACACATATACAAGATTCCAACGCAATTGCTGTAGCGGATACAATACTCTCCACTCGTATCTTAAGATACTTCAATGCACTCGCAAATTTCTTCTTAGATCTATATAATGTAGCAGAAAATGCATATGCACAATAATATTTTTTTCATAATTTTTTTTTTCATAATATTTTTCATTGCTTTATAAGCCCCAAGAAAGCAGTGTAGTCCAGCCCAGTTTCTCGAAATAAATAGGCCGTTATGGCTGTTCTGCAATGAAATATATCATTATTAGTGTGTTTCGGGAATGTATTCAATGTGTCGATTAAACTACCATTAAGCAAAAATGTGCATTTTGCAAACATTTCTTCAAAGGGTCAAATATATGTGAACTCAAAGCAAGTAAGTCTAGCTGCAACACGAAAGATTGGTTGCCTTGCTTCTCTGACAACATCAAGCATTACAACAATATATATTAAGGTTTCACATCATCATCATCAGCCTGGTTACGCACACTGCAGGGCAAAGGCCTCTCCCATATTTCTCCAACAACCCCGGTCATGTACTGATTGTGGCGATGCCGTCCCTGCAAACGTTTTAATCTCATCCGCCCACCTAACTTTCTGCCGCCCCCTACTACACTTCCCTTCCCTTGGAATCCAGTCCGTAACCCTTAATGACCATCGGTTATCTTCCCTCCTCATTACATGTCCTGCCCATGCCCATTTCGTTTTCTTGATTTCAACTAGGATGTCATTAACTCGCATTTGTTCCCTCACCCAATCTGCTCTTTTCTTATCCCTTAACGTTACACCTATCATTCTTCTTTCCATAGCTCGTTGCGTCGTCCTCAATTTAAGTAGAACCCTTTTCGTAAGCCTCCAGGTTTCTGCCCCGTAGGTGAATACTGGTAAGACACAGCTATTAAACACTTTTCTCGTGAGGGATAATGGCAACCTGCTGTTCATGATCTGAGAATGCCGGCCAAACGCACCCCAGCCCATTCTTATTCTCCTAATTATTTCCGTCTCATGATCCGGATACGCAGCGACTACCTGCCCTAAGTAGATGTATTCCCTTACGACTTCCAGTGCCTCGCTGCCTATTGTAAATTGCTGTTCTCTTCCGAGACTGTTAAACATTACTTCAGTTTTCTGTAGATAAATTTTTAGACCCACTCTTCTGCTTTGCCTCTCCAGGTCAGTGAGCATGCATTGCAGTTTGTCCCCTGAGTTACTAAGCAAGGCAATATCATCAGCGAATCGCACGTTACTAAGGTATTCTCCATTAGCTTTTATCCCCATTTCTTCCAAATCTAGGTCTCGGAAAACCTCCTGTAAACACGCTGTGAATAGCATTGGAGAGATCGTATCTCCCTGCCTGACGCCTTTCTTTATTGGAATTTTGTTGCTTTCTTTATGATGGACTATAGATATGGAGCCGCTATAGATATGGACTATAGATATGGAGCCGCTATAGATATCTTTCAGTATTTTTACACACGGCTCGTCTACACCCTGATTCCGTAATTCCTCCATGACTGCTGAGGTTTCGACCGAATCAAATGCTTTCTCGTAATCAATGAAAGGTAAATATAAGGGTTGGTTATATTCCGCACATTTCTCTATCACCTGATTGATAGTGTGAGTATGATCTATTGCTGAGTAGCCTTTACGGAATCCTACCTGGTCCTTTGCTTGACAGAAGTCTAAGGTGTTCCTGATTCTATTTGCTATTACCTTAATAAATAGTTTTTAGGCAACGGACAGTAAGCTGATCGGTCTATAATTTTTCAAGTCTTTGGCGTCCCCTTTCTTATGGATTAGGATTAGGTTAGCGTTTTTCCAAGATTCCGGTATGCTCGACGTTATGAGGCATTGTGTATACAGGGTGGCCAGTTTCTCTAGAACAATTTGCCCACCATCCTTCAACAAATCTGCTGTTACCTGATCCTCCCCAGCTGCCTTCCCCCTTTGCATATCTCCCAAGGCTTTCTTTACTTCTTCCGGCGTTAGCTGTGGGATTTTGAATTCCCCTAGACTATTTTCTCTTCCATTGTCGTCGTGGGTGCCACTGGTACTGTATAAATCTCTATAGAACTCCTCAGCCACTTGAACTATCTCATCCATATTAGTAATGATATTGCCGGCTTTGTCTCTGAACGCATACATCTGATTCTTGCCAATTCCTACTTTCTTCTTCACTGTTGTTAGACTTCCTCTCTTCCTGAGAGCATGTTCAATTCTATCCATATTATGCTTCCTTATATGTCAGCTGTCTTACGCTTGTTGATTAACTTCGAAAGTTCTGCCAGTTCTATTCTAGCTGTAGGGTTAGAGGCTTTCATACATTGGCGTTTCTTGATCAGATCTTTCGTCTCCTGCTATAGTTTACTGGTATCCTGCCTAACGGAGTTACCACCGACTTCCATTGTATACTCCTTAATGATGCCCACAAGATTGTCGTTCATTGCTTCAACACTAAGGTCCTCTTCCTGAGTTAAAGCTGAATACCTGTTCTGTAGCTTGATCTGGAATTCCTCTATTTTCCCTCTTATCGCTAACTCTTTGATCGGCTTCTTATGTATCAGTTTCTTCCGTTCCCTTCTCAGGTCTAGGCTAATTCGAGTTCTTACCATCCTGTGGTCACTGCAGCGCACCTTGCCTAGCACGTCCACATCTTGTATGATGCCAGGGTTAGCGCAGAGTATGAAGTCTATTTCATTTCTAGTCTCGCCGTTCGGGCTCCTCCACGTCCACTTTCGGCTATCCCGCTTGCGGAAGAAGGTATTCATTATCCTCATATTATTCTGTACCGCAAACTCTACTAATAACTCTCCCCTCATATTCCTAGTGCCTATGCCATATTCCCCCACTGCCTTGTCTCCAGCCTGCTTCTTGCCTACCTTGGCATTAAAGGTTTCACATTTACATAGAAAAGTGGAAAAATGCATGTGTCATCGGTACAACACCGCCCTATTTATTTGGATTGTAGCTCCCACCGATGCACGGAGCTGGTCGCTCTAGCTCGGCCCTGCAAAACATGAGCAAGTTTGGCGACGCGTGTTCGCGGCGCAATCACGCACACGCCTTCTAAGAGAGCTTGTCCTCTGGTTCTCGTGCTCCGCATCGACCCCTCGGTTCGCGACATTGAGAACTCCGCACTACGTCATGAAAGACCCAAGGACGCCATCAGGCAACCTTTGTCCTGAAGCTACCTCACGCCAACGGGAGGTCGCAGCCATGCAGTTCCCCGTGCCCGCGTTCCGGCGCGAGAACCCGCAGGTGTGGTTTGCCCAAGTTGCAGCCATCTTCTATCTCCACCACCTCACCTCGGACACTTCTCGGTTTTGCCACATACTTTCAACCTGTCTCCTGACGTGACTCATCAAGTGTCGGACGTCGTGGCTACACCATTGGGCGATGCCCCGTCGTTACGTAGTATTCTGGATCGCACCACGGCGTCCGAGAGCACGCACCTGCAGCCGTTGCTCACCTCCGCGCAGCTTGGAGATTGCGGCCCCTCACAGCTGCTCAAAAGCCCGTGGCAGCTCCTGGGCACAAGCAACCTCGGCGCGAACGATGCGTTGTTGCGGGTGCTGTTCCTGCAGGGTTTGCCGCAGTCCACCCGCCTTCTTTTGGCCCCTGCAGGGCACTTAAACCCCGACCACCTCGCCCGGCTCACTGATCGGGTACCCGACACAACTTGTCCTTCCTTCGCCACACTCTCTTCAGCACCTAAGGCCTCAGCCATGTCCCACTTAGAGTTTCGGATCGGATTTATTCGGATTTATTTCCTTCTTTAAGGAAATGAATTGATTGATTGATTGATTGATTGATTGATTGATTGATTGATTGATTGATTGATTGATTGATTGATTGATTGATTGATTGATTGATTGATTGACTGATTGATTGATTGACCAGCTCGCCGTTTCCATCGATGCCCTTCGGGCGCCCTTTCATCACCAGCGTGGCCCCTCGTCACCCCCAGTGAGCACCGTCTTCCCCTAGTAATCCCCGCTCATGCACTCCTAGAAGCTCGCTTATTTGCTGGCGCCATCAATGTTTCCAGCACAGCGCTCGCCACTGCAAGTTCCCATGCCACTGGTAGGGATATGCACTGCGAGATCACTGACAGCGGCATGCGACCTCGCCTTCCAGCCCGGCCGCCTTTTCATCGTCATGGATTGCATTTCCGGCCTGCGTTTCCTTGTAGACATTGGTACCGAGGTTACCATACTGCCATCCTCCAAGCGTAAACGCGCTTCTAAGTCACCTGGCGCTACGTCTGCGCAGCGAACTCTACCTCCATCGCCACGTATTGTCTACGGTCCCTCACTCTCGAGCTTCGCCTGCGGCGAACGCTCCGGTTGGTTTTCATCGCACCCGACATCAATCAGCATATCGTCAGCTCTGACTTCCTGAACCTTTTCGACCTCGACGTCAGCAAGGGCCGCCGTCGCCTGATGAACAGTAAACCACGACTCTCCATGCCCGGAGTTCTGTTAGCCGCAACTACCACCGGCATTGGCACGCTAACTCCACGTTGCCGATACGTTCGAATCCTAGCAGGTTTTCCTGAGGTGAGGAGGCCTTGCAAGTCAAAGTTAGCCACCCAAGCATAGCGTGACCAGCCACATTGTCGCGCGTGGTCCACCCGTCAACGCTCATGATCGTCGACTCCGCTTATTCTGTGAGCGTCTGGCCAATGCTAAAGGGGAATTCGAGAACATTCTCTGGCTGGGCATTATTCACCCTTCGTCCAGCAGTTCGGCCTCCCCACTCCAGCCGGTGCCCAAGAAAAAACCTGGTGAATGGCGTCCATGCGGCGACTACCGGACGCTCAACGTTCACACTGTCCACACATTCAGGATTTGGACCTTGTCAAGGCCTATCACCAAATCCCCGTTGAGCCTGGTGATATCCCGAAGACAGCAAATACTACACCCTTCGGCCTGTTGGAGTTTGTGCCCATGCCCTTTGGGCTAGGCAACGCAGCTCAAACTTAGGGTACTTGAATAAAAAAAAACGTTCCAAAGATTCATTGCCGAGTTAGCTCTCGCACTCCCGGCTGCGTTTGCCTACATCGACGACAACCTCGTTGCGAGTCCCAATCCACAAGATCATCAGCGTCACATTCGGCAACTTTTCCAACACATTTAACAATTTGCCTTGGCTGTCAACCGCCAGAACAGAGTCTTCGGGTCTTTCGAGCTCCAGTTCCTAGGTCACCGCATCTCGGCGCTGGGACTTCGCCCGTTGCCCTCCCACGTCCAGGCTGTGCATGACTTCGCCACGCCCACCACTCTACGCCAGCTGCGTGAGCTCCTGAGCCTAGTGAATTTCTCCCCGCACTTTACTACGCGCTGCGCTGAGCTTCTGCGCCCATTAATTGATGATCTTCACACAACTAAGGGCGCAATTTCCTGGTCTCCCAAAGCTCAAGCTGCTTTCAGGGCTGCTAAACAAGCCATCGCCAACTCGGTGCTTCTCATCCACCCGAAAAGTAACGTGCCTACTCGCATCATGGCGAGGACTTCTTGTGGAGCCATCAGCGCTGTTCTTCAGCAGCAAATGGACTCCGAGTGGCGTCCACTCGGCTTCTTCTCTTGGAAGCTACATCCTGCCGAAACTCCCAACAGCGTTTTTGGCCGCAAGCTGCTCGCTATCTACTCTTCCATGCAGCACTTCCGGCACTTCTCGGATAGCCAGCCGTTTTATGCTCTCAGAAATCGTGAGTCTCTGGTGTATGTCTACAGTACAAACTCTTCCATGTACGCCGCCCTGAGCTTTGTCAACTGGCCTATATATGGTAGTTCAGTAGGAGATGCCGAACATCAAAGGCACCGGAAACAAGGCCGCTGATGCACTCTCCCGCATCACCTCCCTCGGCACTTCTACATAACTATGGACTGCTAACGTCTCGCTCGGGCGCAGATGGAAGAACCCTGCGCGGCAAGTCCTGTGTGTCCATCCCCGTTCCCTCCGTCTCTATAACTCGTTCCTCGTGCCCACTTCACTCTGCCTTGTCATGGCCGCGTTGCAGCTCGCCCCATCATCCGGCTGCTTTCCGTTGTGCGTTCCGCCTTCCGCTGTGCGGAATTTGCGATCCCTTCACGGCATCTGAATTCCAGCATCCGAGCCATTCAGCCCCTGGTTGCGCAGAGCTACGTCTGGAAAAGCACTAACACCGATGTTCGCCAGTTCCTACCTCACGCAACAGGCCGCCAAAGTGACCCACGACAGAACGACTCCCGCGCAGTCTCTGTTGCCACCTGGCTATCACTTTTGGTTGGGCAGGCAGCAGTTTTATTGTGGCTGATACGCATGGGAGCACTTTCTTCAGTGCTAATACGAAGTTTGTTATTGCAAGCCCAGTAGATCTCCTCTACAGAACGTATTTATTTCAAGCGCATACGCTGTGTATCGGCATAATGTTGCATTGGAAGTGTTAACTTGTTAATTAAACACATTCTGCGAAGATGCATTATGACCTTGGTTTTGAGTTAACCTTTTTCATCACTACAATTTATAGTATCACAGCGAGAAACATTTTTGTGGAAGCTGAAGCTACTTATGCAGTTTAAGCATACTGACTGCACAAAGCACTGATAACGCCTTTCGCCTTCCCAGCAATGACTGACACCCTCTGATCTTTACGTAAATAAAAAAAGAGATCAAAATCCAATTACAGTTTTATTGACTAAGTATGTGCTGCTTCCCAAGAAGGCATCGAAGCAATCCTGGTACACGGGGCTGCATGCATAGGTCTTGCACGGTGAAGGTACTCATATACATTGCACACGGTGCACATATTGCAAACAGATCGTTTCTATTCGCAATGCTCAAGCACCGCGACCCACAGACTCAAACATGACCACGCTGTGTCATCTTTCATTCAGTGCGCCAAGTATGTTTGGCTTTCAATAGTTATCTTTGCCTCTGGAAACAGCGCAGAGCTCGCCCCTTAAACATGAGTCACCTGACACCACATAATTCAGACACGAAACACACCGCCGTTTAGCACCTGAAATGTAACACTGTTCATTCACCACACCATACGCCACCCGAAGTCAAGAGTGCCATATTTTAAATCGCTGCAACGCCAAGTGAAACGTAAAATTCATTTCCATCGACAGAGTTTCTCAGCTGGGCTCGTTCATTCACCAGTTACGAACTCGATGGACGCGCAAGGCCTACGCGTATTCTGAACAACATCGGCGCTGGGCGAGTGCTGTTTATCCAGACTTCGGACTTGAAAAACTTGCTTGCATTCGTTACGAACAAAACACAGTACAAGCACAGGATTTGCCACAATTATGAGTCGGTGCGATGTTTTAGCGGATGGTGGCATTGAGACCGGAATAATGGCAGTCCGCAGGTTGGATCTGTCGACGTCGTTCGAATTGGGCACAAATTCTCGTCGCATTGCCGCCACCCACAGTCGTCGGTCTTGTCGTTGTCAGCCCAGTACCACAACACTGCCTTTTAGGAACACTGCCTCGTGCGTTGTGCGTCGAAAGAACTCGGATGGTCGTTGTTATCAGTGTCTTCCGATCGGCGGCCATCATAGCCATACCAGCATACGCGTCGCGGCGTCTAATTTGGTGGGCGCCGGCGGCGTGTCGTAGCGTTTCATTGGTGGAAGCTGGTGACGCGTCGCCGTTATTCTAGCACAGGTAGTCGACAGAATGGCCGCGCGTCGCGACGCGTCACCCTTTTGGCGACCGACGCTATTGACGGCACGCACCGAGGTGCACCGAGCTAGGTGCACCGACGCATGCCAGTGATTGGGCTTTAAGAGATGCACTCTACAATTTTATTACATGTTGTTCTACGGCGTGACGCAAGAGCGGGTAAGCTTCTTTGGGTTTTTAGTGCCGGTATGCCTGAATTGCATGAATAATCAGGCAGAATAAATCATGTTTCTGAACCAACTCCAGGGCGTTAGTAAGGTTTTTGTGATGGTGGTCAAAAATAGCATTGGCATACTCCAGCTCTGGCAGCGCAAAAATGTGCCAAGCAAGTTGCTTAATAGAGGGAGAAGCGAGGGAAAGGTTACGTAGTATATAATCTAGCGTATGATTAGCAATATATATTATAACATGAAAGGTTCAAGTTAGGTCACAGGAGATGCACACACCAGAGTATTTAGAGAGTTTTAGCCCAGCGGGTTTACGGCCAGCGGAGCGGAGCGGGCGAGCGGAGACGCGACTGCGCATGCGCACCACGCTGAGGCGGCCAGCGGTTTTACGGAGCAGCGTTTACGCCCGCTGGAAAGCACTCCCCAGCGGAGGGTATACGCAGCGCGCGAGCGTGCGTAAGGGCGCGCGGGCGTGTATGGGAAATGCAAGAGGGCAGCCGCGAACATGAACGCCGGCAGTTCTGCATCGAGACGGCGACTGCCGCGCTGACCCGTACATTAGTACTCAGTACATTATTAACAAATAATGCACTGAGAACATGTAATAAATCTTTATTCAACATTTCTTGCATAATAAGAGCAAGCGTAATTCAATTTCATTTCTCAGTAACTCCTATTCGAACCACTAGGTGGGGCAGCAGAGCGCCCCGCTCTTTACTCCGCTCGAGCGGGTGATCCGCTGGGCTAAAATTCTTTTTTCGCGAGCCGCTCCGCTGGCGCAACGGTGGAGACCGCTCCGCTCCGCTGGCCGTAAACCCACTGGGCTAAAACTCTCTTTTGAGTCAATCGGCTGTTGTATTCAGCATAATATTGACGTTATATTTAGGCACAATGTAATTGCGATGACGGTCAATCGCCATCAGTATGGTTTAATTTGTTTTAGATGCATTTATTAATATGAGCCAAGTGTTAGACCAGTTCTGTGGGCGCGTATGGTCACTTTATATAGTGACGTGGTCGGTGAGATTCGTAACTGCTGGCAAATCACGCAGTCATTTACGAAGAGTCGGACATGAGAAGATATATTGGAAGGCAGGTCACTATTCTATCAAGAAAAAGAGGCGGCCAAGTACGGTACCTTGCGGTACGCCTGCAAGCACCTGTGTTCAGGATGACGAGTGTAAGTTGCCATATATCAACCGCTGACGGTTTCCAGCCTAAACACATGGATGAATGCTAAAACGGGATAATTTTATTAAGAGACTACCATGGAGGACCTTATAGAGTGCATTTTCGAAATCTAAAGATATTATCTCAGTCGGAATGCTGTGAACTAGGTTCAAATGTAAGTCGTGCACAATAATAGCCAGTTGAGTATCCCAGGAATAATTTTCGGAGAAATTATTATGACTTGGGTGGAAAAAGAAATTGAAGGATGCCAGAAAGTAGGCCATGTGCGAGTATAAAACATATTTCACAACAGACGCTTTTGTGGGAGTCTGGTGGTAGTTACTCGGCAATGATCGGCTTCCTTACTTGAACTATGGGATCACCAGCCCACCTATCAGTCATGTGGAATTGAACCGCTGTTTAGTTCTTCCTGAAATATAAGTAACGTTGTTAAAATATTTTCTAAGAGAAATAAATTCACGTCATTTTTACATTTAAACTCGCAATCTGCACGCAGTAAGGACGATGATCTCAACCCAATGCTGTCTTCCTTGGTTTTTCATTTGACGTCATCATGCTGTGCGACACATAGTATCGTAACAAAGACGTACTGCATATAGCAGACTCTCTCTCTCATTATTTGAATCGGTGCAACAACAATAGTGGTTGTGTTCTGTTACTGACTAGGACAAACTTTAATTGCGAATTGTTGAGACTTTGCCCAAGCTACTGCTGATTTTGAAATTTTGACTGCTCTTCATGATTGTAGCGTCCTTCATTGTAGCAAAACTCAATGTAATTAAAGATTACCAGTTTTCGTTTAGAAAAGGTCGTTCAACGAAAACAGCTTTAGTGATGCAAAAAGAGATAATTTTGCGACGCTCTGAAGATAATTTAGTTACTCTTGGCCTCTTCATTTTTTCAAAGGCCTTGACATTATTAATCACAATACTCTACTAACAAATCTAGAGATTTATGGCTTAACGGGAACGTTCCTGAACTTTATTGGGAGTTACTTGCGGTACGGGCACCAGACGGTTGTTGTAGGCGGCCACTGTTCAAAAACTTTGCCTATATTCGCTGGCTTTAGCATACTAGGATCTGTTTTGTTTAACCTGCATTTAAGCTAGACAACCAATATCAATACTGTGACGCGCTGACGAAGAAGATGTATTTATCTTGGTCGGAAGAAGACGACACTATGGACCTCGCGCGCTGTCTACCATCTTGTCGGCTGCTACAATTATTGTAAATATCCTGTAAATATACGTCTGACTGTTTTTAACCACGTGACATTTTGGGTAGAGGTTGTGGGATCATTATCAAGACGGATTTACGCATCGGGCGCTCCATGGCTGCATCTACAATGCCAGCACAAGGCGAGGATACTTCGGGCCCGTCGGCACCTACGCCCACCGTCATTCTAGCACAACCTCGTGACCCAGGAAGCTTTTCTGGGATTGACGACAAGGATGTTGAAGACTGGCTTCAACTATATGAGCGGGTGAGCGCCAGCAACCACTGGGATCAGACCATCATGCTCGCTAATTTAATATTTTACCCTGCGGGCACGGCACGCGGGCAGCAGGTGGTGACTACATCGTATCCCCTAATCCGGATGTCCTGCTCTCGCACAGCGTCGCTTTCCCTCACATCGACATTACCATTTCGGACAGCACGTCCTGCCTTCCGCTTGTGAACTTTGCACTTTGTACACAACTACTCCCGCGCGGAATATACCTGGCGCAAATAACGCCAGCCAGAGACTACCACATTTCGGCTTTAACTTGTGACAGCTCCTCCTGTTCAACGCTTGCTTCGCCCCCTGTCTCGTCGATTTGAATGCCTTAACAAAAATTATTGCTCCCGACCTTCCTCCCCAGCGTGCTCAAGAACTACGTTGACTCCTTGCCTCATACTGGGACATATTCGACTTTGGAGAGCGCCCTCTAGCACAAACATCTGTCGTAAAACATCGAATAAACACCAGTTATGCGAGCCCGATCCATCGGCGACCCTACCGCGTTTCGTCTACTGAGCGACATATCATCCAACATGAAGTTGACAAGATGCTTCCTCGAGTCATCACCGAACCTTCTTGCAGCCCATGGGCATCCCCTCTTGTACTAGTTAAAAAGAAGGACAAAAGTTAGCGATTTTGCGTTGATTATTGACACCTCAACAAAATAACAAAGAGGGGCATCTATCCGCTACCACGTATTGACGATGCCCTGGATTGCCTGCATGAAGCAAAATATTTTTCGTCCATCGACCTTCACTCCGGCTACTGGACATTGCCGTCGATGACATGGACTACGAGAAGACAGCTTTTATTACTCCCGATGGCCTGTATCAGTTCGAAGTGATGCCTTTCGGTTTATGTAATGCCCCGGCCACATTTGAACCAATGATTGACGCCCTCCTACACGTTTTCAAGTGGTTTATCTCCCTCTGTTACCTGGACGACATGATCGTTTTTTCTCTGTCTTTCGCGACACATCTCGAGCGCCTATCGACAATCCTATCTGTTTTCCGTCAGGCGGGGCTACAACTAAATTCGTCCAAGTGCCACTTCGGTTGTCGTGAAATTTCTGTGCTCGGGCATCTCGTCGATTCTTCTGGTGACCCCCTGACCACGACAAAATACGGGCAGTGAAGTCTTTCCCGTGCCAGCATGTGCCAAGAATGTTCGCAGCTTCTTGGGCCTTTACTCCTACTTCCGTCGGTTTGTCCGAAATTTTGCGAACGTTGCGCGCCCTCTCAATCACTCCTCAAGAAAGAAGCTGCATTCATTTGGGGCCCTGAGCAAGCTGGTGCTTTCACCAAGCTGATTGGGCTGCTTACGTGCACACCCATTCTCGCTCACTTTGATGCGTCAGCTCCAACAGAAGTCCGTACCGATGCCAGTGGCCATGATCTTGGAGTGATCTTGGCATAGAACAACAAGGGCGAGAACATATTATTGCCTACGCCAGCTGCCTTCTTCCCTCTGCTGAGCGCAATTATTCTGTCATCGAACGCGAGTGTCTGGCTCTCGTTTGGGCAGTGGGTAAATTCCGCCCTTATTTTTACGGCCGCCAATTAACAGTCATCACCTATCACCACGCTCTGTGTTGGCTTTCGTCCCTCAAAGATCCTTCAGGGCGCCTTGGCCTCTGCACTCTGCGGCTTCAAGAACACAACTGTTCAGTTGTATACAAGACTGGCCGATTACATCGAGATGCGGACTGCTTGTCGCGCCATCCTGTCGGCCCTCCTGACGTTTCTGCGGCCGGCATACCTGTCACCGTTCCTTCTCTCGCTGCTTCTTGTGATATTGGAGCCGAACAACGTCTGGATGCCTCCTTAGAAGACCTCATTCGACCGCTCACTTCAACGACGCCCGATCCTTCCCTTCGCATGTTTGAACTTCAAGATGGTATATTGTACCGCTCTAACAAGCGTCCGGACGGTCCTGCCCGACTCTTCGCTGTGCCTGAACATCTACGTCAGACTGTTCTCGCCCAGCTTCATGATGTACCGACTGCCGGTCACCTTGATGTGTCACGGACTTATGACCGCGTTCATCGGCGCTTCTTTTGGCGTGGTCTATACCGTGACGTCTGCCATTATGTCGCTGCGTGTGACCTTTGTAAACGACGCAAGAAGCCGACCACACTCCCTACTGGTCCCCTTCAACCACTTGACGTACCATCAGAACCGTTCTTCCGTGTAGGTGTTGATCTTTTAGGCCTTTTTCCTACGCCTGCTTCGCGAAACAAGTGGATTGCTGTAGCAACAGAGTACGCCACCCGATAAGCAATCACACGGGCTCTTCCGACAAGCTGTGCAACCGATGTCTCCGACTCCCTCCTAGAGAGCGTCATCCTTCACCACGGTGCCCCTCGATAGCTCCTCACCGACCGAGGCCGCTGCTTTCTTTCTAAAGTTGTCAATGACATTATACACTCGTGCGCGACTAAACGCAATCTTGCTACTGCTCACCATCCACAAACGAACGGTCTAACCGAGCGCCTTAACCACACCCTTACTAACATGCTGTCCACGTATGTCTCCGATGACCATCGCGACTGGGACGTTGCGCTGCCGTTCGTTACTTTCGCCTATAATTCGTCCCGCCATGATACCGCAGGCTTCTCTCCATTTTTCCTCTTGTTTGGCCGTGACCCTACGCTACCTTTCGACACCGTTCTGCCTGCTAGACTGAATTCTACATCTGAGTACGCCCGTGAAGCCATACTCAAAGCAGAAGAAGCACGCCATATGGCCCGACGTCGGCTTGTGGAATCGCAGGACAATCAGCGGCGGTTATATGACGCCCGCCATCGTGACGTCCATTACACACCGGGCGCCCTGGTTCTCCTTTGGTCGCCGTCGCGACGGGTTCGCCTCTCGGAGAAGTTACTTTCACGCTACTCTGGCCCTTACCGTGTCTTACGTCAAGTAACTGACGTCAGGTACGAAATTGCCCCTCTTTAGCTAACCGTGGCTCACCATCGCTCCGACGCGGTCCACGTCGAGCGTCTTAAGTTGTACCACTCGCCCGCCTCCTAACCGGCACCTAGCCGGTGCTCCAGCCTCCGGGAGTCATGTGACGCGCTGACGAAGATGTTTTCAGCCTGCTCGGAAGAAGACGACGCTCTGCACTTCGTGCGCTATCTACCGCCTTGTCAGCTGCTACAATTATTGTAAATATCCTGTAGATATACGTCTGACTGCTTTTAAATCCGTAACAAACTTGTTATATATGCTGACGACACTAGTTTGTTTCAACTTCTAAAGATGGAAAAGAATTGCTAAGTGTTGCTAATGATACACTAGGACAAATAAACAAATGGAGCTTGTCAAACTCATAAACTATTTACACTACCAAAACAAAAGGCGTGCTTTTTCAGTCAAGGAACAAAAAGCACAGCACAGAGGGTCATATAAATATAAGTACTACCTTGATAGACGTAATACAGTCAGTTAAAAGCCTGGGTGTGATTTTGCAAGAGAATTTGCTGATAATGAGCATGTTAACATTCATGCTTACAAATTTCCAAGAGTTGTGTAATAATAATAAATGTGCGCTTGATTTTACCATTAGGAGTGAACCTCCTGTTTTAGAATTATCTTCTTTTATGCCACATTAACTATTGTCACGTCGTATGGGGCAACACGACTAGCAATATAGGGCTAGATAAACGACTCACAAATACTGAAAGGGCTATATTTTCAAAAGTATTACACGTACACGCACAAAAGATATACGAAAAAAACCACAAGCTCGTCAAGTTTATACACCCGCTACAAATGTTCAATGCGTGCTCCTTTGTTGACACGACAAACGTCCAGACGATAATCGAGCTCATTCCATGCATTTTGCAGGTTAGTCCTCTGAATTGTGTGCATTGCAGCACTGATGCGTTCTTTGAGCTAGACTAAGGAATTCTGTAGTGGGGTTACGTTAAGGTCTTCGTTTACGTACCGCCACTACCACAATCATTATTCGTAGATTTGTAGAGGTCGTATAAACTCGATGAGTTGTGGTTCTTTCGGTATATCTTTCGTGCGTGTGCGTGCAATACTTCTGAAAATGGAGCTTTTTCAAAATTGATGATCGAATCATTTCTGCTAGCCCTGTATTATTAAGGTTCTATATTTATTACAAAAGAAAGCCATCCCTGCAATTTCAAACTCTTCATTCGACGCACATACTCATCGTCTTTTTTGTCGGTTAGATATACTGCCGATAAAATCACTCTATAATACAATTTTACTAAAACGTTTATCTAGAAGACAGAAAATGCAGCACTAGTTTTTTGCAGTACTTGTCGAGACTAACTTTAAAGACAAGTAGTTGCAATACACGCCATAAAGAAACTTGGCAAGTACCGCATTCAAGAACTAACAACAGCAATCAACTGCTGCGCCATGCACTGCCATCTTTACTTAATTCTCTTCATTATTCGGCTTACTTATTATCTTTTCACCTTGCCTTGCATTCGTGCGCGTGCTTTAGTGCTTTTGTTTGTGTTTTTCTTTTTCAAACGAATATGCATTTCCGCTGCTACTGCACAGTGGCTTAAATAATTTTTTTTCAATTCTGTGAATCTTCCCATTAAACGAAGAGTGATTTATGTTGCCTGCATTTCTTTGTTTTTTTTTGCTTTCCTGTAACTTTTATGGCCTGTAGAATTTCTGCATTCACGTTCCCGTTTTTGCTGCTGTGCCAATGTAAATTTGCGTAACTTATCCCATTTTTCCACACAATGTTTATAACTATGTTGTTGTAATATTACATGTGCTCATGTATGTTGTTTATGCACGCATTGTTGCGTGCTTCCAGAAACCAGTTAAGAGGCACAGACCTAGTCAAGCCGATTTTGTTGGCTTGTATGTGCACCTTTTATATGTACGATCAACAAATACGAAAATAAAGTCCAAAGTTCGAAAATTTGCGCGGATCCCACACACTGTGGGAATCAATGTAAGCGAAGCTTTCTGTGCTGTTTGCTTTGATTAGCCATAATTAGCGATGAAGTTGACGGGTAATGTTTAATTTGTTCAACGTTTAGTCCCACACGAGATTGGTGAGTTGATGCTAATGGTTACCTTGCATTCACCACTACTGCTTTTAGTGAAGCAATGAAGGGCGCTAGTTGGTGAATGTTCATGGAACGATATTAAGTGAAGGACAGCACGTGGACGTACGTAGCGCTACGTACGTCCACGTCTTGTCCTTCACTTAATATCGTCAGTGTAAAACTAAGCGCAATATAATCATGAACCACTACTGGTTGTCTGCGTAGTGCACAAAACAAACCAGGGGAGGCGTTTGCTCGAGGCGTTGTTGTGCGCCATACTTAGTAGTTAGAATACGTGAGGTAGTTATTCCAGGGAAAGCATCGCCGGAGCGTAACATCTGAGAGAGTTGACCATATGCAATTGTCTCACATTGCACATCGCATTGTGGTAGAAGTATAAAATTTTGATTTAATTAAGGGGATTTTGTGCCAAAACCACTATCGGATTACGACACACGCCGTAGTGGCGGGCCCCGGATTATTTTTCACACCGTGGTGTTCTTTAAAGTGTCCCTCAATCTAAGTGCACGAGCGTTGTTATTCCGCCCCTGGCGGAATGCGATAGCCACAAAGCTACCGAGGCGGGCACAGAAGTGTTGATTTGACGTGTGACCGCTTCTCTAGTGTCGCCTAAACCCTACTGTGCGCTTTACTAGGGCTATGCTTCTGCGCGCCCTGCGTAAGCTATGCGCCTGACAAATTTTCATGCTTTTTGTTCATCACAAACATCAGAAACGTGCCGCACCATACCTTAAACCCAAATTTGTCCCGTTTGCCCGCAACTGCTCTCGCGTTTATAGAAGTAGCATTCAATAATGGAAAAATGAGGCGTCCACCCAATTACGTCAAAAGTAGGGTTTCCTTGCCTTCTCACGTCGCCTCAGACCCTGCCCCCTCACTTTGTATGGGAACTGCGAGCAAAGAGTGGCAAGGATATTGTTCGCTCGTTTCGCAACTGCATCGGTTCTTCTCATTTTTCGCCTCCTCTCCACCCTCCCCTCTTGCATTCTATCCAGATTTCGCCTAGACTTGCACGTTACTAGAAAGGTGCGCGGCAGTTTCTGCCATGCTTTTGAGGGGCGTCACGGATAACTGCAGCTGTCAAGAGCCTCATGTGGCGACGCCCAGGGAGCTCCAGAGGACATTGTGCACATTCGACGCGGCCGCAAAGGTCTAAATGAGTTTTTAGCGTCGCGTTTTTTCTCTGCCATGCACCTGTCAAGTATACACATGCTCTGAACCACCCCCCTGGATCCGGTGTGCCAGACAGCAGCAGCAGCAACAGCAGTGGGAAAGTCGAAGGAACAGGTAAAGAAAGGTTCGCCTTAAAAATTCCCCGACCCTTAGGATACTCCCTAATGCGAAATTTGAGCGCAATTGTTTGGGTGTTTGAAGTCACGATATACTGAGGCAAACGTTTGACTATGAACCACATGGTCCACTCGGCGGGGGCTCTGGGTTCGGGCAGCTCGTTTAGCAGCAGCGGCAGACGAAGCACTTCCACCACAGTGTGCGTCGCCCGCTGCTTAGAAACGAAGCGTGAACGCGTGGCTCGCGCAGGGCGCGTTTCTGGCGGCGGTGATGCAGCAGTAGCGCATGCGCAGTGGGTCCGAAGGTCATGCCAGCACTTTGTATTGTAGGGCATGCTTGCCGCCTGCCTTAGCAATGACGAAATTGGCCTGGAGCACCGTTCCCGCATGCGGCACTCCGCTCTCTTCACACTTTCCTTCACTGCTTCCCTCCTCACGGTGCACCCTTGTCCTCCAGTTTCCTGCTTGCTCGTTCTTCGTTGTCGCCGTCTTTCATCCTCCGTTGTGCTCCGCGTTTCCTCCCTCCTCCTCCGCTTTCCTACTCACACTCGCTTCACTGTCTCCATCTTTCACCCTACACTGCCTCTCCGCATTCGCTCTCTTTTTCATCCTTCGGTGCACTCGATCGCTCTGCCGGTTACGCCGACGCCAACGCTTAATGCAGGAACGGGCAGCTAAAAGCTGCGCTCCCAAAGCAGGCTACACGGTATTTTCCTCATGTGCTCGCCTTCTTTAGTTTATAGCATGTTACCACCATACCTCCACGCGGCCTTGCAATCGTTGACCTTGTGTTAACCGCACAACTGGAAAATATGAAAATTTAGCACTTGAAAGTACAGGTGACCATAAAGTGCTGCAATGTGAATTTAATGCAACAAATCAAGTTCACGAAGCACAAAAGGAAATCATATTTTATTATTCGCGCGTTAACTCTAAAATAATAAACAACGAAACGTCACCCTTTGCGGGAGACTTGTGTTCATTCCATCTCAGCGGAATACGTGAAAACCGGAGAATTGTTCGAGGCAAACATATTCCTTAAGGGACAACAACATTGTGAATGTTGCAATCAGATCATCTACACAAAACGCATAGCTTACCACGAAAGTCGAATGCTGCATAAATAAAAATAAACGCTTATACTTAAAAGCGACACTCACGGGTTCTGATCTAACTTGGAAACTGTACCATGAACATGCAAAGCTTTGTCAAAATGAAATTCAAACAGCTAAAGATAAGCTCTACAATCACGACATTTCCATCCTTCTATGAAGCAACTAAAAAAAGTTTTGGAAAGTGATCAACCCCAACTACTCTTCACAGGCTCCTATATCAATGAATAAGAACGGACAGTTTCTTCCCCCAGCAGAGACGGCTGAGGAATTCGACAACTCTTGCCAGCTCGGTGTTTACCGGCAAACTGCCCCATCCTTCTGACCTGCACTCTACATGCTTGTTAACACGGATGACGTAACCACAATACCTCAGGGCATATTAGCAGTTATAGATTGATTGCCAATCAACTCTTCACCACGTCCTGACAGCATATGCCCGAAACTTCTGAAACTAATTCAGCCTTCCATAGGCCACATTTTGGCCGCTTTGTTTCAGCTATCGGCACTGGGCGTGTGCCAGATGACTGGATTACTGCTCACGTTATTCCGATACTAAAATTCGGTGGCCCTTTAAAAGCTTAGAATTCAAGACCTATTTCACTAATATCGCTTGCAAACTTCTAGAGCATATCATATCACCAGCACTTATGCAACACCTATCGAAGCAGCATTTCTTTTTCCCATAATCAGCATGGCTTTCTGAAAGGGCGCTCCTGTGAAACGCAGTTTGAATGAATTATTGTTCTCCATAACGTCATACAATCTTCATCGGAATAGCAAGCCATGTTCACAAATTACAAGAAAGCTTTTGATAGGTTTCCACATATCCGCTTAATAAACAAGCTATCACACCTAACCATAAACAAGAAAATTCTCAAGTGGATCGAAAGTTTCTTAACGGGCGGCACCGACAGTTTCTGTAAATCAACACCTATCACACTTAGCCCAAGTATAATCTGGGCTGTCGAAGGGAACCGAGCATGACCCGAATTGATTTCTAGAACGTGTGAACAGCCTAAACGCTAACTGTACAATTGTTTGCAGATGACTGCGTGATATGCAGACTGGTCGCGAATACCTCGGATGTCGGCACCTTCCAGGATAATCTAAACAAAGTTAGTAAATGGTGCGGAATGTGACAAATGAATTTTATTTATTTTATATTTTTATTTATTTATTCTGGCGAAACAAATACAAGGTTTGCCGGCAAGGTAAGGCAAAATGAGGGCGTAATCCCCTTGACTAAGGCCCTTACTTCACTGGAGCAGCAGAAGTAGCAGTTTACTAATAAAACGAGATACAACTAATAAGACAGAAAACTTCAAAACTACATACAGCAAAATTTTAAACACATTGACAAGTATGAACTGTTTGCAAAATAGCAAGTAACTCAATAAATACAGCACTGCAAAAAGTAAGAAAATTCTGTTATTAACTAAAGTTATACATTCAGAATATCACATTAATAACACCACTATTGGCATCAAACAACAAACTCTATTAACATTCGGTCAACATGCTGTGATCTGGAAATAGTATGTTGTGTAGTGCATGTGTAAATTTGTGAATTGCTCTACAATTTATAGCTTTGTCAACAATGTTAGGGTACGTATTACATAAACACATAGTTTCATGTTAGATCGCTTGCATGCCATATTTTGTCCTTGATTTCTTTATTACTATTGATGTGCGACGTAAGCTGCATCATGTGTCTCTACTCAGGAAACAAGTTGAAAATGGCTCACTGTTGCTGGAGATCTCTTTAAATAGGCGAATGCAGATGTTTGTTTTGTAAGAATCTCTAATATTAGGAATGTTGTAGAGCATCATTAATGTAGAAGATCCTGTGTATTGTTTTGAGAAGTTAAGCTACTGAACAGCTCGCCGTTGCAGTACTGCCAATTTTTCTATATCTGTTTTATGGTGATTCCCCCATACAAAGAGGCAGTAGCTAAGATGCGAGTGCACAAACGATAAGTACAGTTGTCTGAGAAGCCCGATAGGCACAAAGCATCGGATCCGTTGTAGCAGGCCAACAGATCGTGCAACCTTAGTGCGTACCTTATGTATGTGTTCTGTCCAGCTTAGGTTTTTGTGAAATGTAACACCTAGAAACGAATGGCTTGAGACATGTTCAAGTTGCGATCCAGAATAAAAAAGCTTTACGTCGTAATCTGCTTGCTTATTCTTGGAATAAAAAACTGTGAATTTAGTTTTTTTTGCATTTAAGTCAAGTTTATTTCGATAAAGCCACTCGCTAAGTTCTTGTAACCAATGGGTTGTGGTGACTTCTAGTTCGTGAAGGTCTGCTCCGGAAAAAAAGGCATTTGTGTCATCAGCGTAGAGTATGATTTCCTGTGTCAATGGAATGTTAGTTAGGTCATTTATGTAAATAATAAATAATAATGGCCCTAAAATGGAGCCTTGTGGTACCCCATATTTAATCATGCTCTTTTCAGAACTGTACCCTTTCAAGGAAGTATACTGAAATGTAGACTCAGGGTAGCTATGCATAAGTTCTAATGCTATGCCTCTAATGCCATATACTTGGAGTTGCTCTAGTAATATGTAATGTTTTATGCTATCAAAAGCCTTGCGAAAGTCTAGGCATATACCAGTGGTAAAATATTTTTCCTCGACGTTATTTAAGATTGTATCGCGGACTTTAATAATGCCATTTCGGTCGGTTTATTCATCTGAGAACCATACTGCTTATCCGAGATAACGCCTTTATCCAGAAAAGGCTATTTAGACGCTTATATATAATACGTTCAGCCACTTTGAAATATACCAGCAATACCGAAGTTGGTCTGTAGCTATTCAAATCATTGTGTTTCCCACCGTTAAATATAACAGCGACACGAGCTATCTTACATTTTTTAGGGAAAATTTCCACTGGATAATATACTGTTAAAAATGTGTACCATGGGGCCACAGATTATGTGAGCAACTACTTTAACAGGCTGGACTTTAATGTCATCCTCGCCAGCACCTGATTTGTTACTCAAGGAATTAAGAACAGAAGAAATCTCACTTTCAGACATAAGCGAAAGAAATATAGTCTCGTTGACGCGATGTTTTATACAACTTCGAATATTACGTTCAGGGCGAAAAGCAGATGTAGAAGTTGAGGCACCGGCATTAACAAAATGGTTATTGAATAAATCAGCTGCATTGTTACCACAGCACTTGTCTCCACTGACAACAATTTCGTGCGGCACACTCGGTAAAGATGACTCAGCTCGCGTTACACGTTCCATGACCATCACTCACAGAGGCTTCAAATCGACGCGCGCAATATTGTAATTTTGCCCAGCTCACTGCTCAGCTTGTTTATAACTTGTTTAAACTCTTTTATGTTACTTTTATGTTAGCTATAGTATGTACTAGATTCATTGCCTTGTATCGCGCTTTCTCTTCCTTCTTTTTTTTTTGCCGTTACGTAGGTATTTTTAATGAGTTACAAGGAATTTTCGTTTTCTTGACATTTCCCCCCTTTGCAATGCTCCCGCTGGGCCTTTAGTGCAACTGAATAAATCAATAACGAGCGCGTGAATGCGCACTCTTCTTGTGCAAATCTTTCATTGCACCATAAGATTTTGTTTTCATTCAGTGTTGTTTGAGGACAGGTTGTGATGAATGCTTAGTTCTTGCGGTTCAGTTTGCAATAGTTATGCTACTTTCGCTCTATCACGATCAAGGTTATGATACTATGGCTTTTTCATATGTGCAGCACGGTCCCTTAATATGTAGTGGCGTATCTGCACATTTGGATGTTATAAATATTGTTCTTTAGGTGCGTGATGGTTTAGGCACTTGTAAATTTTTTGTGGTATGCTTTACACAGGATGCTAGTTCTGTGTAACTGTGAAGTACACAAGTTTTCTTGAACAGCGCGTGCCATTACCTCTGATATTTTACGGTGCATTTGTCTCAGATTTTTTTAGACAAAAGCACAAGGTGAAATTATAATTATGGTGGCATGTCCCTGTTGTATGTCGCATATGTCTCTACTACTACAGCACTCATGATGATACTCACACTTCTTTGATGTAGAGACTGTTGTACGTGAGCTGTACATAAACACGTTTTACTTTAAAAAAAGAACTGTATGTTGAAAGTTGAACAAATAAAGAAACGTGTAGTGTTGGTTATAGCTTTTGTTTACACGTCACTACTACATTTTTAGTTCTGGCTTGTACTCTAAAAATATTGCTGTGTACCATTCCAGTTACCGAGTTCTACTATTTACAAGTGAGGACACTTTGATGAAACCTATCAGCTGCTCATGCGGGAATATACTTCATGGAAGCCATAGCGTTTGACATATTGGATTAGCATTTGACGTCATTTTTGTCACTAGGAAGAAACTTTGCAGTTTCGAGACAAAATGGTGGAGGAGCTAGAAGCTGTGCGTGTTCGATGCACGTTCGATGGAGCGGAATCTGAGATGTGAACTGTTCATTTTGGCTTTTGTGAGCTTGTTTGCCCAATAAGAAAGCGACGAGACAAACGGTAACGTCCTTCATCTGCACAAGGGGACCGGGAAATTGTGAGCGGCACCAGAAGGAAGAAGGCTACAAAACAAAACTTTAGGCTACATCCATAGCACACAGCGCTTCTTGATGACGGCAGCAGCAGCTGCAGCAGCAGCAGAAAGCAAATCATGGCAAAAGCACTTTTGAAAGCCCTCAATTTTAGTCTGCTTTTTTTATTTTGTATCTTACCACTCAATATTATGCTTTACTTACTATTATTATAGGCTCTACATAACCCTTCACTACACAACATTTACATTTCTCGACAAATAATGAATGTATTGGATTACGTAGACGTTAACTACAATTAGGTATGGAAAAATATTTTGTGAGAAATTTCAAAGCGCGAAGTGCACAATGCAATTATTTGATATCTGCTAGACCAACACATCTTGCTGACACTACAAAAGCTTGTATGCACTTAGCAATGCTGACGGTGCTGTTGACGTCACAAGTGCTGCCACAAACACCCAAAGTAACGCATGTGCTATGAATGCATGTGCCTATAACAGTGTCTCGGACAGCCCACTATCTCAAATAATTAATTCTATCTCCCTGTTCGGACTATGTGGCGTGGGGTCGCCGTTATTGTCGTGTTCGCTACTACTGCTGTAGTCATCATCACTTTCATCATCATATTTTGCGTCAGCCTCAGAAAGCCAATGGTTGGTAACACCGCACATGCCGCGACAATGTTGGCCGCACCTTCCAACTCGTACAGGAGGGTGCGTTACCGCTGCAGACAGAGGACACAGCTCTTCAAGAGCTCAACACACCTCTCCACCACGGATTGCGTGGCGGCATGAGCTGTGGTGAACTTTCCCTCAGCTGTTTGCATCGAACTATGGCCGGGAGCCGGGTTCAGTAGTCATGGCTCCAAGAGGTACCTTCTGTCATCTGCATGAAAATTAAAATAATGCATTGTGTATTGCTCTGACGAGAGGCAGGCTGGCAATTCAGGAAAGTTGCAGCATCATTAAACAAAGGTAGAATTCAGAGACTCGAGGCCCTGAAGATTACTGTTCTAAGCCCCAAATAAAACCCTGGGCATGTCCGCCCCGACACAAACTCTTAACCAAATTACAAGTGCGCACTTGTAATTCATTTCTTCAGCTTCTGGCTGGTAGTTGTAGTGCGCACTACAACTACCAGCCAGAAGCTGAAGAAATGAAAGCTTATTGGTGCTACCAATGGCAGAGTAATAGCGCTAATGTGTGCTCATTTATTCTGCTTCTGGCAGGCAGGCACAGTAGTAACACTAATATGTTTTACTTTGTTCTACTCCTGGGAGGCACTTGGCGGCACGCCCGTATCTTAGTTAACACATCGAACATTGTCAGTGTTAACACTAATTTGTTTGATTTTTCTACTCGTGGGAGGCTCTTACTCATCTGCTTGTAATTTAGGTAAAAGTTTTGATGGGCGCACATGGCGTCCTATTCGCTACTCAAGTGCGACTGTGACAAAATGTTTTCACTCACCAATGAGGCATTCCTGCAATTCGCAATGCGCCCTGCTTCGAAGTGCCGGCGCATCCAAGTCGTCCACAAGACGAGAGTCGTAGACCGACCCCGTTCGCATCGGGTCCGCGGCCAGGATTCTCTTGTACGCGTCGAAAACCTGAGGAAAATGCGGACAGAGAAAGTCCCTGTTGACAAGTGCTACATAATCGTCAAAAGAATCAGCACTACAAAACACAACGTATACTTACGAACATGCAGTCTAGGGCTTAGTAACCCTTCCGACACACGAGAACCTTGCCCTCAACCAAGGGTGCGCTAATGGCAATGACGCTGCCGTCCACGCATCCGACAACGCCAGGAATAGCACCGCGCCGAAGAAAACCCTCCTTCAAAGCTGCCTTTTCTTCGGACGTCTTCGAAAAGTGCTGCTGCAACCGCCCGTGCCAGCCACACGTCACACGCGCTCTCTCACGCTCGACTGCGACACACAGACTGTCTCCCTGAGGACAATTTGAAGCACAGCGCACACAACTTCCGTGCCAGAACAATTTCTTCGCTGGCTCCGCTTCTGGATCCCCCCGCCAGGACCCCACACAACAACTGCACCGTTTCGTTCTGGAGGAAAAAATAGCGGCGAAAAATGGTCATCCAGCATGTCAAACGCGTCGTCTGGCTGTCCGTGTTAACGTCGGTGACGGGGTAGAGCCACCGCCATAGCGATCAGGCGGGCATTCATGTGCTGTACCTTCTGAAATGAGCCTGCCTCTGGCGGTGCCAAAAAATGATGCCTTATGCTACGCATAATCAGTGCGTAAACGTCACTTTGACGGTGCTGGTTTTTTGTAGTTTGCTGACGTCCCGTGGGTAACAGAGAAAATAAGCTCGGCCAGGTCATTTTTGACTGATGATGGGCTGATGGCGGCTGAAAGCACAAAAAAAGTTAGAGAATTTCTACAAAGACGCGCCTCAGAACCGCGCAACCGCCATGGCATCGTGGAAGTTTTTTACCCCGGAAGCCCGGCTATGATTCCCATCGAGACGAAATCACCAAACTTTCTTTTCAAACCCATTAATTTACTTTGTTTACATGAATCTCCCTGCAAAATGTGACGACAATCCAAATATTTTTTTGCCTGTTTTCCCGATTTCCACCATTCACCACATTTAGTGCCATCATTCGGTGGTGCTGCTGACTACGGGGAATTTTCGCGTAATGAGGCATGTAACAAAGACGCCAAACACATGAAAAATTATAGACCGATCAGCTTACTGTCAGTTGCCTACAAACTATTTACTAAGGTAATCGCAAATAGAATCAGGAACACCTTAGCCTTCTGTCAAGCAAAGGACCAGGCAGGATTCCGTAAAGGCTACTCAACAATATACCATATTCACACTATGAATCAGGTGATAGAGAAATGTGCAGAATATAACCAACCGTTATATATAGCTTTCATTGATTACGAGAAAGCGTTTGATTCAGTCGAAACCTCAGCAGTCATCGAGGCATTACGGAACCAAGGTGTAGACGAACCGTAGTAAAAATACTGAAAGATACCTTAGCGGCTCCACAGCCACCGTAGTCCTCCATAAAGAAAGCAACAAAATCCCTATAAAGAAAGGCGTCAGGCAGGGAGATACGATCCCTCCAATGCTATTCACAGCGTGTTTACAGGAGGTATTCAGAGACCTGGATTGGGAAGAATTGGGGTCAAGAGTTAATGAAGAATACCTTAGTAACTTGCGATTCGCTGATGATATTGCCTTGCTTAGTAACTCAGGGGACCAATTGCAATGCATGCTCACTGACCTGCAGAGGCAAAGCAGAAGAGTGGGTCTAAAAATTTATCTGCAGAAAACTAAAGTAATGTTTAACAGTCTCGGAAGGGAACAGCAACTTACAATAGGTAGCGAGGCACTGGAAGTGGTAAGGGAATACATCTACTTAGGGCAGGAAGTAACGGCGGATCCGGATCATGAGACGGAAATAACCAGAAGAATAAGAATGGGCTGGGGTGTGTTTGGCAGGCATTCTCAGATCATGAACAGCAGGTTGCCATTATCACTTAATAGAAAAGTGCATAACAGCTGTGTCTTACCAGTACTCACGTACGGGGCAGAAACCTGGAGGCTTACGAAAAGGGTTCTACTCAAATTGAGGACGACGCAACGAGCTATGGAAATGAGAATGATAGGTGTAACGTTAAGGGATAAGAAAATAGCAGATTGGATGAGGGAACAAACGCGAGTTAATGACATCTTAGTTGAAATCAATGAGTGGGCATGTCAGCGGGCCACCGGTCAACACCATGTCAAACCCGTTCCTGCTTTTTGCGCAGATTGTACTCAGCTTGACTGTTCCGGCACGCATACCCGATGGATCAACACGTGTCACCACTGCCAGACTTTACGGAGTCTGCGCGCCAAGACTGCTGCATTACGTCGACGCTTGGACGGCACCGCCCCCAAGTTCCACAACCACGACCTATATAAGAAGCTCGTCGTACGCTGATCACTTCAGTGGGCATGTCAGCGGGCCACCGGTCAACACCATGTCAAACCCGTTCCTGCTTTTTGCGCAGGTCAGTAATAATTCTTCCTCAGTAAAAACTAGCAACCGTTGCCTGGTCCTGCTGGCGTGCCCCAAAAGTGCCTGTGCCGTGTACCTGTATGTACAGGATATTTTGGTTTCATTATTGATGCTATGTGGTGATGTCGAGGTTAATC
Organism: Dermacentor albipictus; assembly: GCF_038994185.2. NCBI lineage: Eukaryota > Metazoa > Arthropoda > Arachnida > Ixodida > Ixodidae > Dermacentor > Dermacentor albipictus. The sequence goes on along the minus strand of NC_091822.1, from coordinate 19,263,894 downwards.
CCGGGCCGAGCACTGAGGAGCTGCTACTGCAACTTCTGGGTGGTCAGAAGAGTATGCAGGAAAGACTGGACGCAATCGAGGCAAAGCTTAAGCAGGTGGAGGAATCAGCAGCAATAGTAAAGGAGGTAGGCACGAGGATAGCTGATATGGAAAGAACAATTAAAACTCTGGAAAGAAAGTTAGTCGACATTGAAGACAGGAGTCGGAGAAACAACCTAATTGTGTTTGGCATTCCTGAGCGGCGCGACGAAACGTCTACGTCACTTATGGAAGATGTGGTTGATGGCTTGTTCAAAACTACACTAGGCGTACAGGTATCTTCCGCAGAAAGGATACATAGAATTGGCAGGAAGAAAGCAGATAAACCAAGACCAGTCATTCTTAAACTTATTGATCACCGTGAAAAAGTGAACGTTCTTCAAAACTGCTTCAAGCTAAAAAAAGAAAAGAACATATCTGTTGGTGAAGACTTTTCGGCAGCCACGAGGCAAGTAAGAAAATACTTGTGGGACAATACGGCTGATATTAGAAGGCAGGGAGGAAAGGTCAAGTTGATATACGACAAAGTTCGTATTGATAATGAAATGTTTCAATGGGACAGTACCCAAACGAAAATAGTGCCCATCGTTGCACGTTCACTCGCGTCTCAGATGACATGACCCGACTCTCCTGTTAAAAGCACATTTTGTTGTCTGAACGTGAACGCGCGTAGTGTAGTTAACAAAACAGCAGATCTGGAAAGTATTGTTATGGTCCATAGCCCACAGATCATAATTGTTACTGAAACTTGGTTACATCGAGGTATCGACGATGTCGAAATCACTCCAGCAGGGTATGGAATTTACCGTAACGACAGAGATTCCCGAGGTGGTGGCGTAGCCGTGCTTTTTAAGGAGTGCTTGAATGTGTCCAGACTACCTGACCCTGTTGGAATGGAAAGCGTTGTTGTAAAGGTTGTCCTTGAAGATTTCCGTCTTCTGATTGCGGGATTTTATCGCCCTCCAAATTGCAGCCCAGCATTTTTTGAAAACCTGAATGAATTTCTATGCGAATATAGGAACCAATCTTATAGCATTTTGTTGGCAGGTGATTTTAACGTTCCAGATGTCGATTGGGATAATGAGTTCCCAAATGCGCGTTCTCCTACTGCGGAGCCCTTTGTTGACATAGTTCTACTACACAATTTAACGCAATTAGTGAAACTGCCTACTCGTGTTCACGGTGGAAGTGCGTCAACTTTAGATTTATTCCTCGCAAATGACAAAATTATTCGTATGAATCCGAGCGTGCACATTTTTGAAGGGATTTCAGACCACAAAATAGTGTCCTTTGTCATGGAATTGAAGAAATTTTCAAAACTGCAACAGACGGAGACCTTTGTACTCGATTTTTCTCGCGCCAGTGATGTGGATGTACTCGATGCATTGGACAATTCATTCTCTTCCTTTGTTTCCCAATATGAATGCAATGGCATATCCGTTGATATGTTATTGCTGCAATTCAAAGATTTAGTGATGCACTGCACAAAATGTTTCATTCCACACAAAAAGGTTGTAAAACGTACTTGCAAGCCATGGATGACTAAAGAAATAGCCAGGGCAGGCCGTAAAGTAAAAAAAGCAAGGAAACGGTTTCTACAACGACCTTCACCTGAGGGTGCACACCAGTTATCTGAACTGCAACTGCTTCTCAAGAATGCTATAAAAAAAAGTAAAGACCATTATCAGAGCGTACGTTTAAAAGAGTTTCTTGTTGCGTCGCCAGCAAAATTTTGGCGTCACTTGTCGCCAAAGAAGCAATCGGTTTCAAACCTTATCATAAATGGCACTGCTGTAACAGATCGAGGGGACGTAGCCAATGCACTAAACCTTTACTTCTGTTCCGTGTTCACCAGAGATGATGACGTAATTCCACAATTCAATGCTTTTGACGGAATTCCTGCAATAAATAATCTATCTATTAGTGAAGAGGGTGTACTGAAAATTCTGCTCAATCTAGATGTCAGAAAGTCGCCGGGAATTGACGGCATTCCTGCTTCTTTTCTCTTCCGTTACGCTGAATGGTGCGCAAAGTACTTATGCTTGATATTTGATAAATCATTGTCCTGTGCTGAACTTCCGAACGATTGGAAACATGCTAAAATCACACCGATACCCAAAACCAGCGACCGGTCTCTTGTTTCTTCCTACAGGCCTATTTCCTTGTTATGTACATGTGCGAAGGTACTTGAGCACATTATTTTCGCGCATATTTCCACTTTTGCTGAGGAAAACTGCATTATTGATAGCCGACAGCATGGTTTCCGTCGCAAACATTCCACGGTAACGCAGTTACTAGAGATTGTCCATGACCTCGCAGCAGCATTAGATAGGGGCAGCCAAATAGACATGATATTTTTGGATTTTGAAAAAGCTTTCGACAGAGTGTGCCACCAAAAACTGCTTTTGAAACTTAAACCTATTCTGAAAAATGATACATTGCTCGCATGGATAGCAGCATACTTATCTTTCAGGCATCAAACAGTATATATCGATGGAATCAGTTCGGACCCTGCCCCTGTAGAGTCCGGTGTTCCTCAGGGCTCCGTCCTGGGACCATTACTTTTCTTGGTATTTATAAATGATATTGCAGCCAATATATCAGTTAAAATACGTCTGTTTGCCGATGATTGTATACTTTACCATGAGATTTTGTGCAACGACGATCAGGAATTGTTAAATATGTCTCTACGTAAAATTCAAGCCTGGTGCTCAACTTGGCAAATGTGCATTAATTTTAAAAAAACAGTAGCTATGACTGTGACACGTAAAGTTAATCCTTTGAAGTTCCGCTACACCATCGATAACAACGCCTTGTCTCAGGTTACAAAATACAAATACTTAGGAGTCATAATTACATCAGATTTGAAATGGAATGACCACATAACGTACACCGTAAATAAGGCAATGAAACAACTTGGATATTTAAGAAGAACCCTTAGTAAATCCTCCACAGAAATTAGACTACTCGCGTACAAAACTTTCATTAGATCAATTCTAGAACATGCAGCAATCGTTTGGGATCCACACACAAAGTGCAATATTAGCAAACTTGAAAATGTCCAACGCAAATGCGTCAGGTTCATATATAATTGTTATAGTTGGAAAAAATCCCCATCAGCCCTTTTGCAAACTGCCAATTTAGAGACACTACAGGTAAGACGACACCAGGACAAACTAAAATGTTCTACTTAATTTACCATAACCAACTTGGAATAAATAAAAATGCATATTTTCATTCAATTACCCAGCGACAAACCCGTTCCTTCCATTCAAAGAAGGTGAGCGAGTTCTTGTGCAGAACAAATACATTCAAAGCCTCATTTTTTCCGAGCACAATTCGTACATGGAATAACCTACCTGCCAATGTGGTTGAGTGTTCGACGGTGTCTTCTTTCTTGAGCGCATTCCGCAATAGCTAACGTTACTTCACCTTGTCGTGGCATATTGTTTGTACTCCGCTTTGTATGGCTTATGTGGGTTCTTCTCATGCCGTACTTGCTCGACCAAATGTACATTGTATTCCTACATGCTGTATTGTTATGTACCCCACTCCTGCCTAAAGCCTGACATCCAGGCTGGCAGTATGTATTAAATAAAAAAAAATAAATGGGCATGGGCAGGACATGCAATGAGGAGGGAAGATAACCGATGGTCATTAAGGGTTACGGACTGAATTCCAGGGGAAGGGAAGCGTAGCAGGGGGTGGCAGAAAGTTAGGTGGGCGGATGAGATTAAGAAGTTTGCAGGGACGACATGGCCACAATTAGTACATGACCGGGGTTGCTGGAGACGTATGGGAGAGGCCTTTGCCCTGCAGTGGGCGTAACTAGGTTGATGATGAGGCATATAATGCTTCTTCATTAAATGCCCTCGCATGTTACCGAATGGCATCAAAGCTGTCCGATTCAGGAATGTCGCTATGAATCAACGATTAAATACGGAAAACCGTGGTTCTTAAGTTTCGTTAACCAAGAGCGTGTAAGATGAGATACTGAAGTGGAAATCATAAGACAGGTTAAACTCGAATGTGCAAAATAATAAATAGAAGAGGTAATGGAAGGTGGATGAAAATTTTACTTTCCGGCGGTGCGAGCAGAACCAGCAGCCAGTGCATTACGCTTGCGTAGCACTACCAGTTGTGCTGCGGTGAGGGCAATCAATGCGGTCACTATGTTGGGTATTGATGTTCACTACATGTACTAACCCTTGGGAGTGTTCGAGAGCACTACTCACGGTTGTGGTGGTTATTGGTCGAACATCCTTTTTTTTTCACGATGACGTCATGTAAGGTGGGAAGTTAGGAGAGCAGGCACCTTGTTAAGAAACCCTCGTATGCTACCTAATCACATTGTGGGTGAAGAAAAACCAGACAGGCGCTGGTGCCTGGTACCCACAAATAATATTTTTAGCCGAGCCCACTCAATAGGCGGAAGCCTGATTTCGCCGATTCCACTGCTCGCAGACTGTCAACTTGCTGGTCGTGTCGTCGCCGTCTTTTGTTACCGGACCGTTGTGGCACGTAGTAGTGCACTACAGGGCCTCTCTTCTAGTGAGGAAGCCGTGAGTTGGACGAATGAAGAAGCACAGATGGCGTTGGTGCGAAGCATACGCGCCTAGTAAAACTGGCCTGGCCGAGAGGGAATGTGACAGCAGAAGTGGCTAAAGCACCAGAGTCTAAGTAAGCAGGCTTTAGATGGTCGACGGAGACCGTGTCTTCCCGGCCGTTGATGAGCAATATAAAGTTTTTACGTGCACGCTTCAGTACATTGAACGGGCCATCATACGGGGGTCGTAAGGAAGAAAGCACAATGTGTTAGCGCACAAAGATGTGCGTGCAGTTCTCAAGGCCAAGGTTGATGTATACGGGCCGGGAAGAACGTCGTTGCCGCGGAGTGGAGAGACAATATGCATAACCCTGCGTAGACGGTAAGCGCAGTCGGAAACGTCAGCAGGTACGGTGTGCGAGTCGTTGAAGACTTCGCCAGCGACTCCTAGCCTGGTGCCAAACGTAAGCTCGGTGACGCTGGTGGAGGAGTCACTGCGAAGAGCAGTGCGGCTGCCAAACATAACGAAAAAAAGGCGCTCGATCCATTATGAAGGAAAAGTCGTAGCCATGAGTGAAGCCTTCAACATTCGGCAATCCCATTGTATATCTGGTGGTAAAATGTAGTATTGACGTGATTGACGCCAAGTAACCGAGATAAATTGGCGAACAATGTTGAGTTGAATTGACGGCCACGGTCAGTCGTAATGGTGGAAGGGACACCGTAGCCGCTAATCCAGAGTGTGATTAGTGGTCGAGTTATCGACTCCACCGTTATTTCCTGGAGGGGCATCGCTTCAGGCCGTCGGATGCACCTGTCAACAGGTAGCGATGGTTCCCGCAGGGAAGAAAGGGGTCAACAATATCGACGTGCGGATGACTGAAGCGGTTGTCCGCAGACGGGAATGTGCCAAAAGGAGTCGCAGTGTGGCGATAAAGTTTAGACTGTTGGCAGTTGGGGCACGCGCGTGACCAGAGACGAACCTCAACATTGATAGTGGGCCACACATAACAAGAATTGAGGAATCGCTGTGTTGCGCGAATGCCAGGATAAGCCAAAGAATGAAGGGCATCAATGACGGTCCAGAGGTATGGGCGAGGCACGTGAGCACGACGACGTCCCGTCGACGTATCACTAACGAGGGGCAGGTTGCAGTGAGGAAGCAAGATATTGTTGCGGAGAGGGAGCCCGATCCACCAATGTATTTACAACTATTTGCATGGAGAAAAGTTAGTGTAAATCGCGCAGGCTGGAACTAAGGTCGCAGCTGCAGAATCCAGTTTATCAGAGGAGCATACCGGGCAAGTTGGAAATCCATTACTGAAGTATTATTGCGCAACAAAAAAGAACACGAACCTAAAGAAGAAGACACACCAAGCGCTTGGTGTGTCTTCTTCTCTAACGTCCCAGTTTTTTTTTTTTTTGCTTCGCAATAAAATTTGAGTAACAGCCTATCACATCGTGTTCCTCTTGCGCGCACGGTCCTGTCCAAATGCACCGTCACCAAACCCCCGGGAGCTGGAGCGCCGTCCTGGCGCTTCTTAGAATAATAGCACTCTAGATGGACATTACGATCTTAAACGGGACACGTGCTCGACGTCTGTTCATAGCTGGCACGAGGACGGCGGTCTTCAACTGAGGCGATTTCGTGATTGAATTGACTTAATCGTCGCAATACCCGGTCGGACCCGGTGTAGCGTGACAGCTGTTTATTCCAACAGGCCGACACGGCGACTTGCAGTCCACAGAAGAACGAGATTTCCGGGACAGAACTGAAGGTTCCACTGGCAATGGTCGTATCGAGACTTTTGTGACGCTTGAGCCCCTTTAAGTCGATCACAGGTAACCTGGCGAGCTATACAAGTCCGACCAACGGTGTCATGGGCGTATTCCGTTGTATGTTGCGACACTGAAGGTAGCAAGGTATCAAAAGGCACAGTGTGATGGCGACCAAACAAGACGTAGAAAGGCGAAAAACCTGTGCTGTCATGACGTGAGTAATTGTACGCAGGTGTCACGTAGGGCAAAGTGCTGTCCCAATCGCGATGGTCTGCTGAATCGTGCACAGACACCATCTCTGTAAGGGTGCAATTCAGACGTTCAGTCAGTCCGTTCGTTTGTGGGTGATATGCGATTGCAAGTTGTTCGGTGGAGCAGGAACGAAGTATATGTTCAACAACTTGGAACAGGAAGTAGCGGCCCCGAACTGTCAGCAACTACCTTCGCGCGCCATAGTGAAGAGTCACGTCCTAATTAAAACGTCTGCTTCATCTGTAGCACAGCTGGTGGGAGGGACATGTGTAATCGCATAGCGCGTCGCACCCTCCCCCCCCCCCCCCCCAGTCTGTGGCAATGCCTATCCATTTGTTTCCTTTTATGGATGTGCAGAAGGGGCCAAGAAGGTCCATGCCGACATGGAAGGAAGGTTCTGTGGGGACATTGATTGGATTAAGGTGGCCAGCAGTTTGCGCACATGGCCTCTTTCGATACTGGCAGGAGCCGCAAGCCGCAACGTAACATTACACAGAGTGGTAAAGGCCTGGCCAGAGGAAGCGACGTTGAAATCTGTCGTAAATGTGGGAGGTGCGAAAGTGTCTGGTAGTGGGCGCGTCGTGGAGCTCAGCAAGAACAGTAGAACGGAGATGACGAGGGGCAACTATTAGTAAATCTGGTCCGTCAGAGCTTATGTTACGTCGATAAAGAATGTCGCCATGAACCCCAAGCACTATGGTTGAGCGATGTAATTGTCCTGAAGTCAAGCGCTCAATGATTGACCGGAGAGAGTCATCCTTTCACTCCTCAGTAACGAGGTCGAGAAAGTCAGAAATGGTCAGAAGGCAAGTGTCCGCATCCTGTTCGTCGTTGTCAGGAGGATCGACAGGACGAAAGCAGTCGGCGTCCAGATGTAAGCGGCCGGACTTGTACATCACAAGAAAAGAATACTTCGTTCATGACCCCAAAAGAACGCCGCGCCCTACTTGAGGTCAGTCAGTGGCCAGACGATATCCGCCAAATTTTTAACAAACTCACGAAAATAGGAGCATGAGCCCATTAGGTCACGCACATCTTTTGCTGAGCAGGGTACAAGAAAGTTCTTGGATGCGTACCTTACCAGGATCAGGTTGTATACCGGCAGCACTGAAAAGTTGGCCAAGGACTCTGCCTTCGAAGTGTCCAAAATGGAACTTAGAAGAGTTAACTTGAAGGCCAGCCTATTTAAAAACTTCAAGAATAGCGGCCAAGTGACTGAGGTGGCTGTCAAACGAAAGGAAAAATGCGATAACATTGTCCACGTAACATAAGCAGGTGGACCACTTATAGCCCCGAAGGAGAAAGTCTATTCTTTGGAAAGTTGCTGGGGCATTATAAAGTCCGAAAGGTATAAGCTTAAAATGTTAAATGCCGTCCTCTGTAAAAAAAGCGTTCTTATCACGCTCGAGGTCATCAGCCGAAAGCTGTCAGTAACCGGATCGGAGGTCGATTGAAGAGAAGTATTTCGAACAGTGAAGGCAGTCGAGAACGTCATCAACACGCGGGAAAGGGTACACATGCTTTTTCGTGACCTGGTTCAGGTGATGCCCAAGGACTCGAACAGGGCTCAATTACACTTTTGGTTAGCATGTTGCCTTCTTCAGCTTGGATAACGTGGCGTTCCGCATGAGACACCCAATAAGGTAGTCGGCGGATAGAACTAGCATCACCAGTGTGAATCTTATGGGTGAAAACGGAAGTCTGTGCCAGCGGGCGATCCTCAATGTAAAAAATGTCGCAATTAGACACGAGGACGCTACAAAGATCCGCAGCCTATTCGGGAACATGGGTGTAAGAAATCATATTGGAACGTATGTCGGGATCGGACGTGGCGGACCTGACCAGACAGCAGGTGGCTGCGACGAGCATACAAAACCTAATACAGAGATGGTGGAATGGTCGATGGGAGAAGCCTTTCGGGATAACTTGCTTACACAAACCAAATTTTAAAACAAGAAGAAATACGCGGTTATCGGCGATAGTCCCAATGATATGAAGAAAGGCAACTGTGCGTAGCAGGAGAACATTGACATTAGGAGTCAGCACTTTGTCAGTGTCGGGAACAGATGTGAAGCACGTCAAAGGCATATACATGGGGGCTTGAGGCGGCAACCGTAACAACTCTACAGAGCATAAACGAGGCTCAGTTGCCGTCTGGACAAATGTTGTTCCCGAATGGCATCGAGAACCAGCGGTTGCTACACAGCGTGGCGACAACTGAAGGACGGTCATCCGGTGTTCGCCACTTCACCATGTTGCGAGACCCTAAAATGAACGTTTATTTTGAGCTTACATGAGCGAAGGACGTTCGGTTGGCCTAGAACTGGCCACAGTGCAAACTGTCTGCAACCCGACATTGGCGAGTGCTTGTGACAAAATAGCGTTGAACAAGAGGGACCATAGGAGCGCCTGTAACGTTGACAGATGGGTACAGGGCCGCGAGCCACATGGCTTCCAGCTCATGACGCACGATCTTCGTGTACTGCTCTGAACGCCGCTGTTGCCACGAAGGAGAGTCCTGTCGGTTTTCACAAGACGATGTGGCAGCCGCATTCAGAAGCCGTGAAAATTTGTGATAAATGCGAGCACTTTTCGCCTGCTCGAAACGCTTACACTCCATTATAATGTCATTATCTGAAGTACAGCTCTTACAACTGAGTAAATTGAAGGCGTAATCCGCGATAGCTTTTAAGACATGCCCGACTTTTTCAGACTCCGGCATTTCACCGTCGGCCTTGCGGCCGAATGCCAGTACGGCTTGCAGATATGCGACATGCTTTTGCTGGACGTCTGAAATCTTGGCGACGACCTTCCGGCCCAGTGATTTTCCGAAGAGAACTCGCAGCTTCTGCTTGAAGGTATCCGACTCACGGAGTTCTTTGTGGTTTTAAAACTACACTCGCGCAGTTCCCACCAACTAAAGAAATATGTTCCTCAGCATCAGTGTGAGATCCCATTTGTTGTAGCAGCTCACCATCTCGTACATCTCCATCCAGTCGTCGATGTTGGCGCAATCGGTGCCGCAGAAGGTTCCTGGATCACGCGGATGCGTGAGTACAACAGTCGACGCAGTCGACGCCGTCGACACAGGCGTTGCCGAACTAGGCACGATTTCCTCCGACATCGGTGAAGAACCGAAGCCGTAGTCACTGCGAAGCTCTGTTATGAGTCGTTGCCCCGCACCTCCACCAAATGTTCCGAAGGGGAAGCCCATGCGCAAATGTATCTACAACTGTTTGCACGGGGAAAAGTTAGTGGTAATCGCGCTGGCTGGTGCAGAGGTCACAGCTCCAGGAGCAAGTCTACCACTTCCTCTTCGTCTTTCTCTTACGCGCATGGTCCTGCCCAAATGGACCGTAACAGTATCTTCAAACATCATAGAGGTACCACTTATGCGAAGCAGCTGGAGCTCGGCTTCGACACTCTGGGTGGTAGCCATGGCCGTGGAACGAATGACCGGTTGGCCGTGGCCCGTTGCATGGATGGCGGGGCGAGAAAGTGCATCGGCAACGGCGTTAGATGCTCCACAGACGTGACAAATGTCGCTGTCGCTAGCGAATTCAAAAATATAGGCGAGCTGTCTGATTTCGCAGGGAGCGTAGGAGGTGCTGCTGGACGCTAGGGCGGAAGTTAGTGGTTTATGGTCGGTAAGGACATTGAAGGACCGTGCCTCGAGTAAATGTCGATAGTGCTTCACAGCCGAATAGATGGCTAGCAGCTCTCGGCCGAGTGTGCTGCAGCAGCACTCAGGTGGTGCAAGGTTCTCGGAAAAGAAGGCGATGGGCTGCCAAGCAACAGCACCTAACTGATGCCACACTGCACCAACAGCGGTATTGATTGCATCAACTATGACAGGCGTTGCAGCGTCGCATTTGGGGTTGGCGAGGAGCATCGGGGTGGAAATCACTTATTTGATGCTTCTGCACGCGCGGTCAATGGTGTCTTTGCAGCCCACGGGAGTATTTGATTTCTTTAGGCCTGAGAGAAAGTCGTGTAGAGGCTGCAGTATATTGGCGCAGCGAGGAACTAAGCGCCGATAATAGTTGGCGAGGCCAAGAAATTCGCGCAGTTGCCTGGTGGTTGAAAGCTGGGGAAACTCACGGATGGCTGTGAAGGGAGTCAGGAGTGGACGAATGCCGCGTGCATGGACGCGATGGCCGAGGTGACTCCGTAACGGAAAACTCGCTCTTCGGACCGTTACCGACAGAACCAAACTTGCTGAGTCTTGCGACCACTTGACGTAGATGGAGGTTCTGAGCTTCGGTCGCGGTGCTGTAGATGATGATGTTGTCAAGAGACGAAATGCAGCAAGTCAAGCCACGTAATACCTGGTCAACGAAACACTGAAAGGTCTGCGCCGCATTGCGAAAAACGAAAGGCATGTGAAGATATTAGAGCAGGCCGAAGAGTGTTCGACCTTGCAGATTTCCGCAGAACTATTACGCCACTCTTGCGCCTTTGCTTCGAGTTGTTGACAAATTCAAATTCGCCCTGCTATCTTGTAGACGCCTGGTTAGCTATGATGGTAGAGCGGCGGCCCTGGAAAGGCAGTGGTCCCGTGTTCCTGTCCCGGACCACGATGAATTTTTCTTAACGTGCTAGGCTTTTCTTTCTAGGAACCCATATGGGTTTCCTTTGTAGCAATTGCTAGGATAATGGCGGTCTTGGGAATATCTGAAGGTTCAACAGGAATCTAGTGGCAGGCTTTCAACAGGTCGACTTTGTTAAATATGGTGCAGCCGCGCAGTTCCGACGTCAAAGTCCTGAATGTGAGGTGTTGCTTACCGATCTGGGACAGCGGCCTTGTTGAGAGCTCGCTAATCACCGCAGGGACGTCAGTCACCGGTCTTCTTGGGTGCCATATGGAGTGGTGAGGCCCAAGGACTGGAGGAAGGACAAATGAAGTGGAGGTCAAGCACGTGTTCAAACTCCTCTTTGGTGTCAGCTAGACAATCCGGCGCAAGGCGACTACTCCACGCAAACACGGGAGGGTCAGTCATTATGATATGATGTGTCGGGCTTCGAGCAACCGAGCAATGAAAAGAGGGGGTTCAGAAGACGTCCAGAAATTATGCAACTACGGCTGGCCAAGCGTCGGCAAAGAGCATGTGCGCCTGGCAAAGCCGAAGCATTGGAGTGCGACATGAAACTGGATGGTGAAATTCGTTTTAGAGTCCAAGATGCGGCTTAGCCGCACGTTGACGACGAGCTTGTCATGCCAAAGAAAGTTGGCTCCGATAATGGGCTGGTGCACGACCGCGATGACAAAAATCCAGCGAAAGGTAGGTCTGAGACCCACGTCAAGAGTCACCGAATTTTGTCCGTATGACCGAATGGTTGATCCGTTGACCGCAGTAAGAAGGAGCGAGTGGGAAGGATGGTGGCGCTCAGCCAACGCAGCAGGAAGGACGCAACTCTCGACGCCAGTTTCGACAAGATACCGGACTTTGGTGACGCGGTCGGCGACGAGGAAAAAGCGACTGTATGTGGGGCCTGTAACAGCGGTCACCGTCAGTGTTCGGCCCAACCGTTTCCGGGTAGGCTGGGTGGGCTGGCGGCACTCGTTTACGCGAAAGTCATAGCAACGGTGGTACCAGCAAAGTGTAACGGTAGGAGGAGAAAAACGTTCAGAATGACCGGGGCTGGGGCGGCGAGGTTGTGTGTGACGAACAACGCGGCCGGCGTGTTCGGATGACAGCGACCTCAACTGTCAGCCGCGCTTCTTGCGGTGTCAGCTCCTCGTTCACTTTGAGGAGACGCGCATAGCTGTCACCAGCGCCTGCGCTGTGAGGAGGGTAAGGAGGACGATGAACTGTGGCCACGGAGGGAAAACCGACATCCACAATCTCGTCGGCTAACTGGGCCAGTGATTCGAATGTCGAGAATGAAGACGCGGTCAGGATCATACGCACCTGCGGTGAAAGGCGCTGCAGGACAAGATCCCAGAGTAGTGCGCTGTCACTTCAATGAGCCAAGTCTCCAGCCAACGCTTGCATACGACGCAATAAGTCGGTAGCTTTGTGGTCGCCGAGCTCCTCCAATGTAAGAAGTTGCTGCAATCGATGCTGCTCCGTTTCAGTCGTGCGCTGGATGAGCGTCGCCTTAAGGTGGTTATAGGGACGGTTGACGGGTGGGCAGCGTAGAACATCGCGAGTAATTGTAGCAGTAGCAGATGGAAGCGCTCCAACGACGTGGTAGAGCATGGTAAACATGGAACATGGTGGTAGTGAAGGAAACAGGGATTGGATGGTAATGAACCAAAGTTGCAAGTGCGACGACCAGAACTCCGGGAGCTTGAGAGCGGAGACTTAGACATCGCGGGGCAGTGGCATTGACGGTAGTAATTGACTGGGACAATCCGAGCCTATGGCTGACCAGGAAGACTACGAAGACAGCGGGGCTCGAGCTCCTTGCGGCGGTGGGCCTAGCGAAGCGTCCGAGGCACCCAGGGCTGAGAACGATGAGACGAAGTCCGGAACCACCTATTCGTGGGTGAAGAAAAACCAAACAGACGCTGGTGTCTGGTGTCCACAAATTATACTTTTAGCCGATCCCGCTCAATCAGACGAATGCCCACCGATTCCACTGCTCCCGCACCTTCAGCGTGCTGGTCATGTCGTCGTCGTCTTTTGTGACCGGACCATTGTTTGTTTGTTTGTTTGTTTATTTGTTTATTGAGAAAACAACGCTCAATAGCGGTTTGTCTTGGCGCCAAGGCAAAAGGCGGCCCTAAAAGCCACCTGACTAGGCCTTCGACACCACACAGCACGTGCAGCACACAACATGAGCGCAACATGCTTCAAAACACACTGCAAAATATCACACATACAAATAAGAAATGCACGTACAGAGTCTAGATCACGATAAAGCAAGATAAGGAAGAATGACAGAAATAGTCGTCAACACATTCATCATCAAGAAGTGGCATGTGCTAGTGCGAAACAATGCTGTCAAATTCAGGACCGTCGCTGTGAATGAACGATAGATGAAATAAAAACGTGTCTCTGAAGTTTTGGTAATCCTCAGCATATAAAGTCGAGATAATGAAGTGAAGGAAATCGCCAAAGACGTCATTAGGCGTTGAGATCAATGTATAGAAGTGTTGTATATGTGGTTTCGGTTCCGGTTTGGGGATCACCTGCCGCCAGAGGCACCAGTGTCGCTATGTGTATATATGTGACGGTATGTGGCAATAAACCTGGGATTGTTTGGTTGCTAGCAGTTCGTGTACTTGGGCGGCACCCGCCGCTACAACATTGGCGCGGCCCTGCGAACTGCTAGCAACATAGAGTTTCATATTAGTATACCTAGAGGCAAATCTGGCGCTGCGATCGTTCAACCATCATGGGAATGATGGGAAGTACAGGCTTCGGATTGGCATTCTATTGACTGGCGAACCAGTCCACGAGTATTTTTTTTGCAGTTTCGGTTTCGCTCCAAGCGCAATCGCTATAACCTGCAGTGGGACAGTGCAACGCAAAGCTCTCTGCCTTTGTTATGTTGCTCGGAGTAGCGATAGCGCACTGGGCCAGCGACTGGGACGATGCTTGTGTTGCGGTGTGGCGTCGAAGCCCTGACGAGAAAGCGGCGGCATCGTAAACGTTGAAAGAACATGTTTTGAGCGTTTGGACTTTGGTTTGTGAAGTGTGTTAGGTTGGCACTGTAGCGTTATGTGCTTTATGAAACTTCATAATAGGACAAAGAAGGCACTACTGATACAATACATATACAGTTGTACTTCTAGTGGCTTGACAATCAAATTTTATTGAGAGCTTCATTCTGCATTGCTCGTTTATGTGCTCATTGAAATGCGTGTTTTAGGACTTTGAGAACACAAACTTACTTGTGGTAGGAAAGATAGCTGCTTCCTAGCTGTAGTCTAGTGTCGCACAATGGGTACCCGCAAAGCCACGCTGTGACGCATCGGAAGCGGGTATGCTTCACCAATATAAAATATGGTGAAGCATACCCGTAGGAGGCCACTAGCGTCCTAGCTAGCACTGCAGCAGATGTGCTTAAAAGTACTTGAAGACGTTCAGCAATCGTGACAGCCGACGCAACCTTCCGAAAGAGCGAGAGAGTTCGCAAATGCCTGTCGTCTGCGAGAAAAGTCTCGCGTTAAATGCAGCGAGAAGGCGTCGTAGCAGACGACACTTGTAGCATTCCGCTCAAGAGCGCAACGCTTTGTCACAATACAGCACTTCTATTTTCAGAAATACTTGATGAGTATTTTTATATGAGCACATGCACGGTTGTTTTGCTGCTGCAAAAATGAATAAATAATTGTTCTTTGGCGTTAAATTGAGACCTGAATCGCCCAAGCATGCATACCCTGATGTGTCCTGGTGACAAACCATAGTAAACCATGCTTCCATCTCAAAGTCATACAAAGTTTATGTAGGGTGTTGTACATTATATAACATACTGCAGAAATAGAATTAGATTTTACGCGATAATATTTGAGTATAGCTTTGTTTACTGCGCCAGAAGGAAACGCCACTAGTCTAAAGACCGAAGTCAATCCGAAGCCTGTACTTCCCATCATTCCCATGTAGGTTGAGGCAACGCTCATGAGAACCCCCGTAGACACTAGCGCCACATTTCCCTCTAGGGTACTTATTTAGAAACTCTATGGCTAGCAACCAAACAATCCCAGGTTTATTGCCACATACAGTCATATACGGTATATACACATAGCGACACTGGTGCCTCTGGCGGCAGGTTTGGGTGATCCCCAAACCGGAACCGAAACCACATATACAACATATTCCCTTTCTTATAAAAAAAGACAGCTACATCGGTTAGTGATTTGGTAGTGGTAGTACGTTAGTGCTCTTTTACAGAAATATATTTACAGTAACAACAATGTGCTTGTCTTACGCACTTAATACAAAAATATAAAACAAAAAGGGGGAAACAAGATACAACTCCAGTTATGTCCATATTTCACAACGTCAGCAAACTCAACACTCGTGCAGATTGTGACAGGTTCATGTTCACTGCAAAACGTGTCTTTCTGTACTTAGTGTCCATAGCGGTCTGGAGGTCGTCTATTCCTTGATGGCTGTACCCTACGCTGAGGTCCCGATGCTTCTGAGAAACCACTGGCGGCAGGCGAAGTCTCTTCCGGCTCACAGCCGGTCACTGGTGGCATAGGCGGCTGCTTCGCAGCAGCCACAGCTGAAGTTCTGGTTGGCGCTTCTGAAACGGGTCTCTCCAAGGTAGGCGGTGAGCTGCTTTTCCTAGCGGTGTCATTTGTATCACTCCTTTCCCCCCACCCACAGATAGATTCAGCAGCTCGTGGCATCCTTGACAACTTTGAAGCGTTCCACGTTTTTCCATCATCAAGTTGGAAAGACGATTGCCCCTGCTTTCTTATCACTTTTCTTGGGCGGCTAAAAGCCAGGTCACCTTTAAAAGCAGTTGTTTGTCTGCGTACTCGTACAAGGTCACCAACATTCCCTTTGGTTTCCCTTGCAGCTCTGCGAGCGTCTGTGTATAGTTTACTGGATTGCTGTTTTTGCTTCACCCGCTCGCGTAGGCGGTGGAGCTCTGAAGTAGGGTCGGTTGCAAATATTGCTGACGGATACCCAACGACATCGAGCCGAGTCCTTGGCAGTCCATGCAGGAGAAGTGCTGGAGCAACTGCAGTTGTGGCATGCGGCGTACAACGGTAAATGCCCAAGTATTCTGTTACCGTTTGGCGTAAGGCACGCTGCTCGAGTGTAGCCACTTGAACAAAGCTTTTAAAAACTCTGTTGAACCGTTCTACCTGTCCGTTTGCTTGCGGGTAGTATACGGACGAATGCCGCAAGCGGATGCCGCGATCCTGCAGAAAAGCTTGGAACTCTCGAGATGCAAACTGTGGCCCGTTATCGCAAACAATTTCCTCTGGGTAACCTTCACGTGCGAACACTGACACCAAGAAGCCTGTTACTGTGCATGTTGTGGCTTGGTTGCAACAGTATACTTCGGGCCACTTAGAAAAGTAGTCGACCAGCGTGATCGCATATCGACAATCGTGTGGTGCTCTCTCAAATGAGCCAACAATGTCCATGCCAAGCTTTAGCCACGGTTCCTTTGGTAAGGGGACCGGGTTCAATGGTGCAGCCATAACCTTCGTGCTCTTGTCCGCTGCCTGGCATATACTACACGTTTGAATAGCTAGCTCGACTTGCCTGTCCATGGCTGGCCACCAAAATTTTTCTCGCAGACGTGCTTTCGTTCGTACAATTCCAGGGTGAGCCTCATGAGCAGCGGTAATTATCCGCGCTGTAAGTGATGCGGGAACCAGAAGGCGTTCGCCACGCAAAATCAAATTGTCCACCACAGACAGTTCATCGCGAAGTTTGAGGAAAGGTTGAAGTTCACCCGGCAGAGATTTTTGCGCAGGCCAGGACGATTCAATGTAGGCCTTGGTTCGTTGCAGTGTGCTGTCTTCCGACTGGGCCTGTTCAAACTCTTCCCTGGTAATGCAAAAAGATATAAGGGCAACTGATACAGTTTCATCTGGTAAAGTCTCTTCTGCCTGAGGAGGTGACGTAGGGAGACGAGAGAGCGCATCTGCTACTCGATTTTGCGAACCCTTCCGGTACTTTACTGTGTAGTTGTACTGCAGTAGGCGCTCCGCCCACCGTGCTATCCGCAAAGGACGCCTTCCTGGCCCTTGAGTAGACAGCAATGCGACCAAGGCTTGATGGTCAGTAAGCAAGGTGAAATGGCGTCCCCACAAGTAAACATGCCACTTCTCGCCCGCTCAAACACACGCAAGCGCTTCGCGTTCTCCAACTGAATATCTCCTCTCTGCAGATGAAAGCGCTCGAGAAGCAAAGGCGACAGTGTGTAGTTTCTCTCCCTCCACCTGTTGGAGAACCGCTCCAAGCCCACAGTCTGAAGCGTCAGTGGAAACAACAACTGGAAGAGATGCATCGAACATCCGCAGGACTATGTTGGACGCAAGTGCCTCTTTGATCTTTCGAAAACTGGAGTCTACCTCGCCAGACCAAACAAATGGTTGCCCCTTTCGAAGCAGAACGCGCATCGGTTCAACCATATCGGCAAAGTTGGGAACGAACCTAAAGTAGTAGTCAACCAGTCCCAGGAACGATCGAATGCTGGCTGTATTGGTGAGTGCCGGTGTATCCTTGATGGAAGCAACCTTTTCCTCCAGCGGAACAATACCACTTGCTGTGATCCTGTGACCCAAAAATGAAAGTTCCTGCGTATCGAAGATACATTTGCTGTTCAGTTTGAGTCCTGCCTCTTTAATGCGTTGAAGTACTGCTGCAAGGTTATCTATGTGCTCCTGCCGGCCCCGCCCGAAGACTATAATGTCATCTATATAGAAGAGCACGCCCTTACATCCTTGCAGGACTTTGGACATCATACTCTGAAATGCAGAAGGCGCGGAAGCCAGTCCGAAGCACACTCGTTTAAAACGAAAGAGGCCTTCGTGAGTTATAAATTCGGTCAAATCGCGACTCGCAGGGTGAAGCATGACCTGGTGGTAAGCTGATGCGAGGTCTAGCTTAGAAAAATTTGTAGCCCCCACTAAACTATGCAATAGCTCTTCTGTATGAGGAAGGGGAAAGCTGTCTATTACGACAGCTTTGTTTGCTTGTCGAAGGTCTACACAGAGGCGAATACCTCCCTCTTTCTTCTTAACGACCACAATGGGTGACACCCATTCAGATGCCTCCACCCTCTCTATCACTTCCAGATTTTCTAACCGATGGAGCTCTTCCGAGACCACTGGTCGTAGCGAGAGCGGAAGGCGCCGAAGTTTGGATTGCACTGGCTGCACCGTGGATCGCGTTTTGACGTGATGCACAAAACCTTTCGCGAGGCCAAGGCCTCGATCGAAAAGAGATCCAAACTCGCCAACTAATTCCTTTGGGAGGTTACTCTCCTGCACGGCTTTCGTCGGCTCAAGGCGGTGTTCCCTTCGAGAATTAGAAGTTAGCGTCGTTTCAAGGCATTGCAGAGATGACCCATCAATCTGTAGACCGAGGGCCTTGATGGCATCGATACCCAAGAGTGATGTGCCTTGTTCTACGACGTAGAAAAGAAGGCTTGTTGTGCTAGCTTTGTACGTAACGTCAGCGAAGAAACAGCCACGAACCGGAATTGGCTGTTTTGAATAGTCCAGTAACCGAACAGTCGGGGCCAAAAGTACTTGGCCTTCGAAATACTGCTTAAAAAGATCGTGTGCAACAATGGAAACTGACGACCCAGAATCTACAAGGAAAGTTATGTCCGCACGGCCAATCGAAACTGTGACGTGAACAGCGGAGCGAGCGGCCGTCGTCACAGCCAGAATGCTCAAAACTTCCTCGCTCGGAGAGTCTTGGCTGTCTACCTCACGCACCGGAGCGGAGCCTCGTTTCTGGCAAACAGAGCGGAAGTGACCCATGACACCGCAATGGTGACAACGCTTGCTTTTGGCTGGACAGCGAACTGATGCTGCATTGTGCTGGGATGAACCGCAGCGGTAACAATGAGACTGGCGATTGTGCGACCGCTTCGAGCTCTCGTCGGATTCTGCTGTACGCGTAGGCGTATTTCCACGAGTATTTATGCGTCCAACATCTACAGAAGGAAATTCTTGCAGATCATTGTACGCCTGCTCAAACTGCCTTGCCAGTAGTACTGCTCTAGCGAACGAGAGAGACGATCCTTCAAGCAGAAGACGCTCGCGCAAGCTCCGAGACGAAATACCAGCAACGAACTGGTCACGCAGCGAATCTTCTTCGACAGGAAAAGAGCATGTAGCAGAAAGCTCCCGCAATGCAGTGATGTACTCATTCACTGATTCACCAGCTTGCTGAACTCACCTACTGAAACGATGCCGTTCGGCAACAACATTGCTTGTTGCCGAAAAATGAGCGTACAGAGCGGCGACTGCGATATCGTACGACGATACTTCAGGCCTTGTGTCGCCTGTGCCCTTGCTATCTTCCGACGTTTTCTCAGTAGCAGTTTGCTCACCGAGCTTGACGTTCTCCAACGATGAAAGTGGTAATGTATAAAATATGCGCTGACCTTCTACGCCGAGGCTGTAAAGAAGTAGTGCTTTGCGACGATCCGGCGTGCAGTCAGAGGCCCCCGAAGCAAGCAGGTAGTTCTCGAAGATGCGGAGCCATTGCGGCCACGCAACAGCAGGTCGACCAGGCAAAGGCAGGAACGGGGGCGGCGGCGCGAGTCCAGAAATGCTCATGGCGCCGGAAAGCAAGCGGCGAAAGTCACGCCCCCCGAAATGGTCCGATCCTCGTCGCCAATGTTGTACCCGCCGCCCAAGTACACGAACTGCTAGCAACCAAACAATCCCAGGTTTATTGCCACATACAGTCATATATATACACATAGCGACACTGGTGCCTCTGGCGGCAGGTGATCCCCAAACCGGAACCTAAACCACATATACAACAAGAAGATGAAATGGAAAAGAAATTGGATGAAAATTTAAATTACTACCAGTGAGAGGCGAACACACAACCGCTACATTAAGTTTAGGCTGCACTACCAGTTGTGCTACGGTGGCTGCTGTTGGTCCGGCTACTATAATGGGTCCTTATTAGACAGTTTTAGTACTGCGTACGTAGCGTACGCAACGGCGTTGCGTACGTAAGATCGCTGCGTTCTGCAAACTGCGCATGTGCAGAACGCAACACAAACGCTACGAGATGCGTACGCGGCCGCTGCGTACGCACGCATCCGATTCTTGCGTGCGTACGTAGGGAGCCTTGCGTGCTGCTCTCGTGGTTCTCGTTCGTTCGGGAGAGCGCGAGACAAGAGTTTCGAAAAATGGCGGTGTCGAAGGCGACCAGCGGAAGGCTGTTCTTTTCCGGGGCGTACGACTTGGCTTTGCTGCGCGAAGTAAACGCGCAGAACCCTTTCCAGGATCCTGCAAAGTGGGAATGTATAACCAAAAATATGAATTTTGCTTTTACGAAAGTCTTCAGCGTGCGCTGTTTGCGCGAAAGGCTCGACCTACTCTTGGCGCAGTTCATCGGAAATGACCGTGCCAGCCCCAGAAAGCAAGTGTTTGGTCTTTATTTTTCTCTATGTGATTCGTGCATTTCATCCGCATTCAAATTAGAGTCTCTTAAAGGCCTAAATATAGTTCGACGAAGCGGGAACGCGCCCACACGTTACATCACGTTCGTCAGATCAACAGCGTCTAGTTTGGCCGACGGTCCGACGGTTCGACGTACTGGTGGACACGGCCAATGCGCTCCGACGCGCCCGGCGTCTAACGCTCGCCCTCTTACGTACGTAGGCGTATCGCAGTACTAAAAGCCCCAACGCGACACGCGCTCCTACGTTCCGCAAAGCCCTTGCGTGCTGCGTACGTATCGTCATGACGCAGTACTAAAACTGTCTATTATGTCTAGATCTACCCCGGTGAGGGTTAGATAACGCCACTCAGGGTTAAGGCACGCGGTTGTGGAACATACTACTGCGCCTGAAGGCATCACGTAACACGTGAACCTAGCAGTGCAGACACGTGGCTCAAAATACCCTCGTACACTACCCAATTCGAGATGGACTTGTCCTATTGAAAGCGACATATGCTTTCCTCCGTCTAGAATATGCAGGTAGGGTTCTTCTAAAGGAGAGAGGAGGTAAGGCTGGTGGTTGTGACAATGACCGAAAGTGTGTTAGCGGCGAGGGTGTATAATTGAGAATAATGTTGGGCTGTGCACAAGGTCGGTAACACGGCCGTGTGTCAGCTGCCATGTCACTGGCCATGTGCTCAGCAATCTCTATTACCTGCTTCACTGGAAGTCGTGGGCTATCGTCTCTCTCTCTCTGAAAAAGATAATAAAAAGAGTGGCATAAAATGGTGCTGATGAAAGAAAAAGTGCTCAAATGGAATAAATACATAAATAAAGGGAAAAGAGAGAGATAAAGGGAGAAAGAAAACACTAAGCAACCAAATTCAAATTAGTGTTGTTGCCTATATATTCAAATTTAGCTTAGCGAACAGATTCCGAAGCTCCCTTTGAAATGCTTATGCTTGTTGGTTGCAATGTTTTGAACTAATGGACAAGGTATGATTTTCTGCATTTTCTTTCTCGTTCAGAACGGAAATTTCACTGCAAGATGTAAAGTTTAAGTTCATCAAAGTTATGAGCTGGTTGGGTGAAATGCTCGGCAACGGCTTTGGGAAGGTTTTTAGCTTCCCTCAGGTTAAACGGACATCGCACGGACACAGCTAAAAAACTTCCCAAAGCCATCGCGGAGCATTTCAACCAACCAAGTCCTAACTTTGATGAACTTAAACTCTACATCTTACAGTCAACTTTTCGTTCGGAACGAGAAAGAAAATACCGAGAATTATACCTTATCCATACGTTCAAGACATCGTAACCAATAGGCAACAACGTTTCAAAGGGAGCTTTAGAATCTGTTCATTAGGCTAAATTTCAAGCTATAGGCACCTACACCATGTTATTTGCATTTGGTTGCTTAGTCGCTTTTTCCTCCCTTTCTTTATCGCTTTTTTCACTTCATTTATGTACTTATTCTATTTCACAAATTTCTTTTTCTCGAACACTGTTTTCTGCCGCTTCATTTATTATTTCTTTAGAGAGACCATAGCCTACGACCTCCGGCGAAACAGACAATATAGTGGTGCTATGCACACGGCCCCTGACACACCGGCTGACATACGGCCGTGTCACCGGCCATTGTGCACAGCACCCCTTTATTCTCAATTCTACACCCTCGCCGCTAACACACCTTCCGTCATTGCCGCAACCACCAGCCTTACCCCCTCACCCCTTTAGATAAACCATACCTACATATGCTGTGGCGAGGAAAGCATATGTCACCTTGAAAAAGACACGTGCACTTGTCGAAGCGTTGGCTCCCGCTTTTAGCTTCTCGCTTCGCTCATCGCCCATTGAGTGCCATTGAGAGTGCCATTGAGTGCGATCGCCATTGAGTGTTCCGACTAATCTTTCTAATTTCCACATCATCAATCCCGCCTTTTAAATGCCCACCCCCCATGTAATGCCCTATTTTGGACCCTTGAGGTATTAATAAATAAATAAATAAACACAAAGGCTGTCATATTCGAGAAACTCGCTGTGAAATAATAATAGAAGAAAAAAATCGTGCGTCCTAATCTTTGGTAATCATTTCAATGTTGAAGCAACAAACACTTAACTTAAGAAATCAGTAGAGCAATTCACGATGGTTGAAATCGAAATGTACAAAATCATTAGGAAAACGCAAATGAAAGTGCATAAAGATCTGATGATTCCTTATTTGTGCCACTTTAACCATTCTTTCCCGAAATAATCTGCGCTTTCCCTCTTGTCGTCAACACATGCCTCATGTCGATATTTCATAGAAAATGTGATAAGAAACACAGCACACGAAAAGGCTTGCCCCTCAGGCCACGTCCACACCAAACAGCACAAGCTACTTTTGATCGGTATGATTTGCACCAATTATCGCCACGGTAGACGTGTTTATCACCCGTATGATAACGCTGCTTTCGAACCTCTCAGGAGAGCCCTCCACTGTGGCACCACAACCGCTCCTCCGCTCGATTCGCCTTATTTGCGCATGTCTATTACGAGCAGCGGATCAATGCGCGGTAATTTTTTTCGCGTTCCTATTTTAGACAGGCATCGGTCGATAGGCGTGTTTGTCTGAGTGAATGGCTCGCGACAGCCATTCAGCCATCGTACACTCGATGATCTAGCTGATTCGTTTGATGAGTTCAGTGACTGCATCAGCAACACCATGTTAATACTTACAGGTTCACTTGTTTATCTCTTTCGGGTGACCGCTTTTCACCGTACAACAAATGTTATCGCTAAGCGCGGGACGAGCCCGCACGTATCGAAAGTTTCTCAAATGTTATCGATGGTTCTATCGTCTGTCTGTTGTCACAGAAGCTTGTGTATCGTGATTGCATGTATGACGCGAATTGTTTAGAACTTTCAGGAAGACTCGCAGGCGCCAGTGATTTCTCTGGAACCTTCAATGACTCGTGTATAAAAGCCGATGCGCTTGACCGGCAGAGGATATTTCGACGATCGCCGAATGGGTTCGCCACTATCGCTCTGCTTTAAGTGTAGCTTGCTTTTTGTGGGTGCATGTTCACCCAATTAAAGTTACTTTCAAAATTCAGAGATTGCCCGCTGTATTATTCACCGTCAACATTACGTGACAATTCCAGCGTTCACACTTTCTCAGGTAAAGGCATGCGTCCGATGCTTGAACCCTCTGATAAGAAATGTTGATATGTGAAAAAAATGTTGCCAAACCGGTGGAATCTATACTTGTCAACGCTTTTGTGCTGGCTTTTTTCATCAACGCTTTGAAATAAAGGAAAAATTGGCCGATGATTACGCTTCATGGTCATGCGATCTTTGAGCACAGCTCCTGCCTTATTTCAACAACAGGCAACCGCTACAGAACCCGCAGCGCCGAACGGAAGTGGTTCTGTGTTTAGGATTTGGCAGTACACACCACGGTCTGCCACTATCGAGCCGGCGCTCCAGCGACGCACCATAATATAGTGGGTCACCGACAAGGAGAGGGAGGGGGAGATTAGCAATAATTATTTAATGTTTCTTCTGAGGTGGGATGAGAAAACGGGTAGAGAACAGGGGTATTGAGTAAAGGTCACGCACTCATTCACTCATAGACAGGCCTCAATGTGGCCGCACAAGGCTGGGGTGCGAAGAAGTAGTACGGGGACGAAACGCTATAACTGTCTCTCGAGTCACTGCAACCGCACTGCGCCAAGTATGCGGAGGTATAGGGCAATAGTGGAGATTGGAGAAGGACAGCCAGGCGCAAGCACAGCCATAGGCGGAAAATGGCACCGAGGAACTCGCCCGGCAAACGGGGAAACGGCAGACTCGGCTGAGACCCACACAGCCACGCGACGCGGAGACGAGGACTGGGGAGCCGCGGAGGCGGCAAGGAGCGCCCTCCGCCGGCAGCGCAGCAGTGCCACGACAGCGCGAGAAAGTACGGCGAGGGCGGAGTGGATGGTAGCAGCGAGATCAAACTTTGTAAAGTAGTGCAACGCTTTGAAGAATGTGGCCTCCTTCTCGCGCGCTCAGGCCGAGGCCGACGCCGCGTCACTATTGACCTAATAGCATCACGTGGGCCCTCGCACCCTGCATAAGCGCCATTTCTGCTAGAGAAGCGTCTACGGAGTAGCGAGGAGCGCATGTTGGCGCCGTTGCTACGATTGAGCAGTGTACGTGGCGCCACGCTAAGTATGGCCAAAGAGCGGCATGTCGGTGGTAATGAGTTTGCAGTGTAATTATGAGTTCTATGAAGTTGGTGTGACGTGGCTGTAAAGGGGCATTAAAAATAGTCGTTCTAAAGTGCGTAAACTCTGCATAATAAGATTATGGTGATGACGTATGACGTGTACTATGAACATTAAGATGCATTTAAAAAGAATGACATGGTGTGTAAAAATATACCAGGTTATAAGATATGCTAGAGCACTACTGCCTCCTTAGAGCCCTTGAAACACAAGGGCCTGGAGGCATGTGCTATGCAAAACAATTACCGCAGTGGCATCCTCTGGAGAGAGGAGGTGCTACGATTGTATGGGATTAATAGCATGTAAGACCACATGTCTGAGGAAACCTAGGACTGTGTCTGTATTAAAAAGCGGTTCTGGACCGAGAAACATTGCAGGATGAAGAGGACTGTGCTGTCGGTATGCTAAGGAAAAATGTCTCCTTTTCTCTCAGATTCGGCTTCCCGACACTCCAGGAGGACGTGGAATGCGGTCAGCCTCTCCCCGAATCTACCACAGGTTGGAGGCTCAGTTCCGGTGAGTAGAAAATTATGGGTGCCAAATGGGTGTCCTATTCTTAGACGACAGAATAGGACATCTGTTCGGCGCAATTTTGTAGTCGAGGGCCAGAATCCTAACTGTGGCTTTATCAGGTGGAGCTTATTATCCGTTTCCGCGTCCCACATGTGTTGCCAGTGATCTCGCAGCCTCCTTCGCAAGAAAGACCTCAGATCTGTGACAGGCATCTGTGACCTGGCCATCTCGTCTGCCAGAACGTTACCCTCAATGCTCCTATGGCCAGGCACCCAGCATATAATGATACACTGGTTGGATATGTACGCTTTACACAAGACGGAATAGAGTTAAGTACTGGATTTTTGTGTGTATAGAATGACATCAAGGCCTTCACGACGCTTACGGAGTCTGTATAAATCGCTGCTTTTGGAAGTTTAGATTTTCTTATATCGTTCACAGCAGACAGTAATGCGTAGGCCTTGGCCGTAAAGATACTTGTTTCCGGATGCAGTACATCGGATTCTGAGAAGGATGGGCTGACAGCAGCATAGCACACCCCGACATTTGACTTCGAAGCGTCTGTGTAGAACTCAACACAGGAGTGCTTGTGCTGGAGTTCTAGGAAATGCATTCAGATTTCGATGTCTGGTGCGTGTTTTGTTACTTCTAAAAAGGATATTCCACATCCTACGACCTGCCACTCTCAAGGTGGTAACAACTTGGTTGGATGCATTATGAGAAGCTCGAGGAGTAGGACATGCATTTCATGACTAAGCTCCCTCACACGAAGCAAGAAAGGCTGTCTTACAGAGGGTCGATTGTGGAAAAATGTAGCACACGTCATATCGTTAACAGAGTTAAAACATGGATGTTGATGATTGGATTGTATTTTCAGGAAATATGTAAGGCTGATGTAAGTTCTCTGTAGATGGAGCGACCATTCATTTTATTCCGCGTATAAGCTTTCAATCGGGCTTGTTCTGAAAGCGCCAGTGGCTAAGCGGATACCTAGGTGTTGGACAGGATCTAGCATCTATAACGCGCTCGGGGCGGCAGAGTTTTATACTAAAGCCCCATAATCCAATCGAGACCGACTTAGGCTCTTGTACAGATTCATTAAACACTTCCTGTCAATACCACATGTAGTCTGGGATAAAAGTTTTATTAAGCTCATTGTTTTTAGACATTTTTCTTTGAGATATTTATTGTGTGGAATGAAAGTGAGTTTATAGTCAAGTATATTACCTATGAATTTGTGCTCCTTGTTGATAGGTATTTGTTGTCCACCCAGTTCTAAGCAAGGATCCGGGACCAGCCCTCTTTTTCTTGTAAAGAGAACACAAGAGCTTTTTGGGGGGTTGATTTTAAATCCATTTTGGTCTGCCCACTTGGACACCTTGTTCAAGCCATGCTATACCTGTCTCTCGCACACTGCGAGGTTACAGGATTTGAAAGCTATTTGAATGTCGTCCACATAGACAGAGTAAAAAATGGCAGGTGGTAATGAAGCACGAAGCGTGTTCACCTTCACGATAAAGAGCGTGCAGCTAAGCACGCCTCCTTGAGGTACACCAGTTTCTTGTGTAAAAGGACGTGAGAGTACACTGCCGACGTTCACCCGGAAGGTACGAGTGGACAAATAGTTTTCTATTAGGTTTAGCATATTACCATGGATGCCCATTTCTGACAGGTTTCTCAAGATTCCGTAGCACCACGTTGTGTCGTATGCCTTCTCCATATCGAGGAATATGGATAGGAAAAACTGTTTGTGCACAAATCCGTCACGGATGTTTGCTTTAATACGTACAAGGTGATCTGTTGTGGAGCGCACTTCCCTGAAGCCACACTGATAGGGATCAAGCTTTTTTTCTCAGTTCAAGGAAATGAATGAGTCGCCAATTAATCATTTTTTCAAATACCTTACAAAGGCAACTTGTGAGGGCTATCGGGCGGTAACTTGCCACTGAGGAAGGGTCTTTGCCTAGTTTCAAAATAGGGACGACAATGGCTTCTTTCCGAGCGGTTGGAAGGTATCCTACAGCTCAAATGGTGTTGAAAAGTGCGAGTAGTGTAACGTGGGTGTCAGTGTGCAAGTTTTTGATCATTTCATACATGATTCTGTCAGATCCCGGTGCAGAGCTCTTGCATGCACTCAAGGCAGCTCGCAACTCGGCAATGCTAAAAGAACGGTTGTATGGTTCATTCTGTCGAGATTTTCTGATGAATGGCTAACATTCTTCTATTTCTTTATATTTGAGAAAGGATTGTGAATAATTTGTTGAGCTTGACCCGCTCTGAAAATGCTCCCCAAGTGAGTCTACGTGGTCTTGCAGGGTATCGCCTTGAGTGTTTACCAAAGGGAGTGAATACGTTTGTCGCCCTCTTATCCTTTTAACCTTATTCCACACTTTGGCCTCATCTGCATATGAGTTGATGCCCGATAAAAACTTCTGCCAACTCTCTCGTCTGGCCTGTCGGCACATTCTCCTGCCTGGAGACTTTACTTTCTTAAAGTTAATAAGATTCTCTGCAGTGGGAGAAGCGCGTAGCAACCCCCACGCTTTGTTCTGTTTTTTACGAGCGATCCTACATTCATCGTTCCACCACGGGACACGCCGTTTGCATGCCAAACCATTTATTTCTTATATACATTTAGATGCGGCATCTATAATAAAGGCTGTAAAATATTCCACAGCAGCATCAATTTCTAACGAGGACATGTCATCCCATGAAATACTAGTAAGAGTTCTAAATTTCTTCCAGTCGGCTGTATCAGTCTTTCACCTTAGGAGCCTGTGGTGGATATTGCTTTTCTTTAGGTGTTCTTAGCAGTATGGGGAAGTGGTTGCTTCCGTAAGGATTGTTGTTAACTTCCAATTCGAGTTCAGACAGTATTGACGGGGAAACTAGGCTAAGCTCAATTGAAGAAAAGGTTCCGTTTGCGAGACAGTAATAAGTGGGTTCCTTTTTATTCAGCAAATACGCGCCGGACGAAAATGGGAATTGTTCAACGAGACGACCTTGCGCACCGATACGAGGGTCTCCCCACACGCTGCTATGTGCATTGAAATCACCCAGAAGAACATAAGGTTCTGACAATTGATCTATAAAGGATTGAAATTCATGTTTCGTTAATTTGTAATGCGGGGGTATGTAAAGGGAGCTAATGATGATGAGTTTGTTTAGGAGAACAGCTCGAACCGCCACTGCTTCAAGAGGCGTTTGTAGCTGTAAAAGTTGACACGCAATGCTTTTATGGATGACAATGGCGACACCGCCCGATGATGCGACAGCATCATCGCGATCTGTGCGAAAAGTTACGTACTGTTGGAGAAAGTTTGTGTGCTTTGATTGTAGGTGTGTTTCCTGTAAACACAGCACATTTGGATTGTGCTTGTGGATGAGTTCTTACACATCATCAAGGTTTCTGAGGAAACCTCTGACGTTCCATCGAATTAGCTGTGTATCCACGTTGGTAGTAAATAGGTGCTGTGTGTACAGAAACAGAAGCTTAAATTACAGAGATTTCAGAGATTAGATTACAGGGCTCTTTAGAAGCCCTGTAATCGGGGTTTTGCCCTTTCTGAAGCGTTCGAGGGAGCCTCGCCGCTCCTTAGGCGCTTTGGGCGCCGTGGGGATAGGTGTAGTGTCCATTGCCTCTTGTGAGGCGCCGGACACGTACTCTTGCGAGCGAGAAGTTACCAGGGAGAGTCCCGCCTTGGAGGGCAAGACCCCTGCGGCCACCAGCCCGGAGGTCGATGGGGCTCCCTGAAGGATTTGGCTGCGCCGGCTGTTTCCAGCGCTGGAAGGGGCCGGGGAGGTTGGGGCAGCCTCGGCTGCGCCCACCTCCGGGGTCGATGGCCCCGTCTGCTGGGTTGGCATTGCAGAGCTAGCTGCAGCCGCCGGGGGGGGCGAGGGGGGGGGGGGCGGATGGCGTCACTGCCGCCTCACTGGGTGTGGGTCGGACAGCCGCCGGAGACCGTTGTGGCGCTGCCCCCTGACGCGCCTCTTCGGCAAAGGTTTTCTTGGGCAGGTAGGATATCCGCCTGCATGCCTCCTTGAAACTGATATTTTCCTTTACTTTTATTGTTACAATTTCCTTTTCTTTTTTCCGGGATGGCCACGATCGCGAGTACGCGGCGTGCTCCCCATCACAGTTTACACAGTGGAGCGCGTTCGTACAAGCTTCAGTGGCGTGTTCATGGGCACTTCATTTCGCACATACTTGGCGGCCCCGGCAGTTCTGCGAACTGTGGCCGAAACGCTGGCATTTGAAACATCTTAGGGGATTTGGCACATATGGTCTGACACGGAGCTTGATGTACCCGGCCTCTAGAGGCTCGGGCAGAATACTTGAACCGAATGTATTAGGTGCTTCCTTTGAATTTCTTTACCATCCCTTCTCATCTTAATTCTTCTGACATTGACAACGTTCTGCTCACTGAAGCCCTCCAAGAGTTCAGCCTCTGTCAGCTGGAGCAAATCATCATCAGAGACAACGCCGCGGGTGGTGTTCACAGTGCGGTGTGGAGTTACTGTCAAAGTGGGCAACTTTTCGTATTGTTTCTGATCATGCAGTTCTAACAGGAGCTCGCCACTTGCCAGCCTTGATACCTTGTAGCCTAGACCAAGCACATCAGTTAAGGACTTGGAAACTAGAAAAGGCGAGATATTTCGTACTTGTTTATCGGATTTTTCTGATTGGATGACATGGTACCGTGGGAAGTTCGGTCTTTGACGACCAAAGAACTGGAATACATCTTCGGTGCGCCCTCTTTTTCGAGGGCGATCAGGAATTGAAGGAAAGGAACTTGCCATAGAAAAATGTAGTTTTCGGCAATAACGCCAGCCACCCACCGTGGAGCCCTACGAGGGGACGCTACAGGAACTGTGTGAACAGGTCCTGTAAACGCCAACTGTACGTCATCACTATAACCAAATATGAAATAATCCAGGTTCGCTATTCACACAAGGTTAACCCTTGCTATCTGGAAGCTTGGAAGTAAAGGGAAGCTAGGAGAAGACAGGAAATGTGAAAAGTGATAAAAAGACGAAGGTTGGAGGGAGAGAGAGACAGGAAAAGGCAACTACCAATTTTCCCCGGGTGGGTCAGTCCGGGGATGCCGTCTACGTGAAGCCGAGGCCAAAGGGGTGTGTTGCCGCCGCCGAGAGGCCATAAAGGTCCAAACACCCGGCATTGGCTCAACTCCCAGGATCCCCTTTTCCCCAGATACGGCTAAGCGGCGCACGGTTACACGCGGGAGAGTCCAACCCTCGTGTGCTCGGGTACGTTGTGTCGCAACACACCAAACGCCTGCTGACGCAGACGCCCCTGCGTGGAGAAACGAGGAGTGAAGGCGGAGGAGGAGAGTGTCGCTGCTTTACAAAGTTTAACGGGCTTTACGGCGAGAGTCACCGCACTGGCACTGCGCGGAGAAAGGGGACGAAAGGGTAGGCGAGAACACGTGATCTGGCTTTGGAAGACAAGGGGAAAGCAAGGCTGGCGCCGTGCGCGAGAAATGGCGCCAGGCGGGCGCGCAGCTAGTGCAACGCGCTGACGCCGGCTGCGGAGCTGGGTACGGCCAGGCACAACGGCGAGGCCGACGGCAACGCGAAACGCAGGAACGGGCGTCAAACAGCTGCGCTCTAAAACAGACGTTCCGCCCCCTATGCGGGTTTCCGTGTCAGTGCACAAGTGGTCTAATAAACGGAGGTGTGGCTTCGTACAACGCTTCGTAGACAAATGTGATGTATTCTGCTTTAGGCAACGTTGCTGAGTTAAGCTAGTGCCATGAAGTTTACAAATAAAAAGTATCTCTCTCTCTCTCTCTCTCTCTATATATATATATATATATATATATATATATATATATATATATATAGAGAGAGAGAGAGAGAGAGAGAGAGAGAGAGAGCGAGTTGAAGGGTTTCAACTATTTCGAACTATTTTTCGAGTCGGCGGGCATATATATATATATATATATACATATATATATATATATATATATATATATATATATATATACATATATATATATATATATATATATATATATATATATATATATATACACCTTAAGAATCGAATTAACAAAGGCACCAAGGTCAACATAGAGTAAAGATAGAGTAAAGTTCTTGTAGTTACTAGCGATACAGAAATCATAAATTAATGGAAATAAAACTGGATAAAAAAAACTACTTGCTGCAGGTGGAGAATGATCCCACGTCTTCTTATTACGCATGCGGTGCTCTAACCAATTGCTTATTGGCTTCTTATGCTATGATAAATAAAAATCGGGCCCTTTGGTTAACCCCCTTTCTTTTCGTTCGTTACATAACGACGTCTCGAATACGGCGACATTGTGGCATTCGGGTAGCATGTGTGTGTTTATTGACCAGTTGTCTTCCCCGGAAAAGTTCATGTACTCGTGACGCCTGCACCAGGAAGTATGTTCCACATCCGCCAAGGATGATGAATGGCGGCGCTGGCTAAGACCCCCAAGGTTAGTTCTAGTGGTAAGACATAAATACCAAACAAAGTGGGTGGGAAAACGGCACCGCGGTAGCTCAATTCCTTAGAGCATCGCACGCGTAACGCGA
Organism: Dermacentor albipictus; assembly: GCF_038994185.2. Classification (NCBI taxonomy): domain Eukaryota; kingdom Metazoa; phylum Arthropoda; class Arachnida; order Ixodida; family Ixodidae; genus Dermacentor; species Dermacentor albipictus. The sequence goes on along the minus strand of NC_091822.1, from coordinate 19,231,876 downwards.
ACTCGTCGCATCCTTCCCCACCTCCGGCAAGTCGTTTTTCATCCACTATCATTTCCTTTCATCTATTATTTCCCTAATTCAATCAGTAACTGAAAGTACTTTCCCGTATGTCGTCCTTGGTGTGTTTGTTGGTTGGCTTATTTTGATATCAACAATAAGAATCGGGCTCTTGGGATTACCCCCTCTCACTTTCTTCATTATCTATGCGTGCGTGTGTGCGTGTGTGTGTGTGTGCGTGCGTGCGTGTGTCTGTGTGTGTGTGTGTGAATTTGTGTGTATGTGTGTGTGTGTTCATTCATTTGCATTGTGTTCATTCATGCATTCATTTGACATGTAGTAAAGAGGAATGCCCGGCGCTTCAGCCACATCCCTTGTGGTCCGGGAGGCGCGAGCTCGAGATTGCCTGAGCTGCTCTGGTTGAGACATACTGCTTTCTGCTCTCTTGCACTGTATTGATATTAGATATTAGGTGTAGGTGCTGCGGTTTTCCCCCAACCTGGAATTACGCAGCCGAACCCTGCCATCCGTCATGCCTGACCACTCCAGCCCGGCTTTCCCAGAGGTTACTCCAGCCATCGTATGTGCCGCGGTGCCCAGCGTCAGCGGAATCCTGATATCTTCAGCGGCACTGACGAGAAAGACGTTGAAGATTGGCTAGAATCGTATGAACGCGCCAGCAACATCAAGAAATGGGACGATCTCCTCAAGCTCGGCAACGCGATCTTCTATTTATCGGGCATCGCCAAGCTGTGGATCAAAAACCATGAAGCCGATGCATAGGCTAGCTTCAAAACCAGCATCGCAGAAGTTATCGGCCGCCCTGGCCTGCGCAAACTTCGCTCTGAACAACGCCTACGAAGCCGATCCCAGCAAACTGGTGAAACATTCACCAGCTACATAGAGGACATCGTCGACCTCTGCCGTTGTGTCAACCCGACGATGACGGAGGCAGAATAGGTACGTCACATCACGAAGGACATTTCCGACGATGCCTTTCATATGCAGCAGTCAGAAAACCCAGGCACTGTTTCTCAGGTCATTGACCTTTGCCAGAGTTTCGATGAGGTCTGCAGACAGCGTCTTCTCACGCGGCGCCCCCCTGCGTCCGACGAAACGTTCGCGAGCATGACCGCGGCTCCTGAGATGGACTCCCTGCTTTGCCAGATAAAAGAGTTCGTCCGTGCTGAGGTTGCTCGTCAGCTTTCGCTGCTGTCCTCAGCCACGCCACCACCTTCGCCTTTGCCGGCCAACCTTCGCCAGGTGATCCAGGAGCAAGTTTGCGCAGCTCTCTCTTCTGCCCGCGAGACACCGGCGGTGCCGACTCCCGTTGCTTTTCGCGAGGTCACTGCTCCTCTCAGCTATGCCGAGGCTCTCGCGCGGCCACCACCTCCGACTTTTGCGCCATTCCTATCAGCACTGCGTCCAGCTCCACCATTCATTCAGCCGCGGTACACACACAGCAGTGGACAATGGTGCACTCCTGACAACCGGCCAATATGTTTTGCGTGTGGTTTACCTGGCCACGTTACACAATTTTGTCGTCACCGCGCCACATCCTACCGCCGTAGCTTCGAGACCGAACCATACGTTTCCCCATACCCGTCATCCTCCGCGTCTCAGAACCCTGGCCAGATGTCTTCCTTCTCGGACCACCACCCTCTTGTTGACCGCCGTTCGCCATCGCCTCGACGCCGCTCGCTTTCGCCGATGCGTCGTGGTCCTTTTACTCCGGAACGGGAAAACTAATCACCGCAGTTCCAGAGGCAAGAACTGCGTCACCCACGAACAGACTAAGGCCCCTCCCTTCTCCAACTAAAGTTATTGATGTATATATGGGCGGCGTCGCTGCACTCGCCCTCATTGACACTGGTGCCGCAGTTTCAGTCATCAGTGTCAAATTTCCCCGTTCGCTCAGAAAAGTTACGACGCCACTGTCCAACGTGTCACTTCGAACTGCCAGCGCAGACCGCATCACGCCTGCAGCTCTGTGTACTGCTCGCGTTGTGATCAACCGCCTCCTCCACACCGTCGAACTTTTGGTGCTGTGCTCTTGTTCCCATGATCTTATTTTGGGCTGGGACTTCCTTTCCGCTAATAAGGCCGTCATCGACAGTTCTCGTGCTGAAGTGGAATTTCAAACGCTGTGTAATGCCCCACTCCTTGACGCTCGTGAACCTGAAGATAAAGTATTTGTTGCCGAAGACGTTACAATTCCACCACACTGATCTTCCCTTGCTACAGTTTCGTGCAACATTGTTGCTAATGCCAGCGTACTTTTTACGCCATCTCCAATTGTCGCTCGTCGCAGATGTTCCCCGCTGCCTTTCGCTCTTTTGGACGTTCATGCCGGCGTCAGCAGACTGCTCATCGCCAAACGATTCTCCTGTCCTCTCACTTTGCTTCGGAGGGAATGCGTTGGCTGTGCCCAGTGTGTCGACCCTGCTGCCATCACTGACATGCCAACTGGTCCGATCATCACTCATGAAGTCGCCGAATTGACCTGTCACCCCGCGCAGGAGCCGACTTCGCCCTATGTTTTACATAGCTCCATCGCCGACACGTTGACTGTTTCTCAAGGCGCCCAGCTTCTACGCCTTCTCGACAAGTTCCGTTCGTCTTTCGACTGCCAGCATGTTCCCTTGGGCCGCACGTCGACTGTTTGTCATCGCATCGACACGAGTACCAGTGCGCCACTGCGACAAAGAACATATCGTATAACCGGGACAGAGCGCCGTCTTCGCGACGACCAAGTAGGTGACATGCTCAAGCGCGGCGTTATTCAGCCTTCGGATAGACCCTGGGCATCTCCGGTTGTCCTTGCTAAGAAGAAGAATGGATTGATTTGATTTTGTGTCGATTACCGTCGTCTTAACAAAATAACTCGTAAAGACGTTCTTCTTCCGAGAATTGACGACGCCCTTGACTGTCTCCAAGGCGGGGAATTCTTCTCTTCTATCGACCTACGCAGCGGCTATTGGCAAGTCCCCATGGCACCCGAAGACCATCCTAAAACGGCCTTTGTAACACCAGATGGCCTATTTGAATTTCGTGCCGTGCCTTTCAGTCTTTGCAATGCCCCCGAAACATTTGAGCGTATGATGGACAACCTTTTGCGTGGTCTCAAGTGGAAAACGTGCCTGTTTACTGCATCAGTGTTGGCGCGTACGTGCACGGCTTTATTTTATACTTTCGCCTTACTTCCGCAAATCCTCAAAATATGAGGACAAGTGCATTAGAAGCTCTAGCAGCGGCTGCCATATCCATATTCTCTCACATCAACATAGCTTTAAATTCCCGCTGTAAACACCATGTACAAACACAATGTACTTAAATATATACACAGTGCAAAGTTTACTGTATTTCAGAAAGAGGAGGTAGTCAATTAACAATTATTTCTAAAAGAGATTGACACGCCGTATTCTTAAACAATAAATATATTGCTGTATGCTCAGCTCGCTTCCAATTGTTCTGCGTCCTTTTCTGACCCTGAAAGAAACCTGCAGACAACAGAGTCTTTCGTCAATGACGTGTGAAATTCGGGTGAATAATTTCTGTCTCACTATTGCTTCTCTCTCCAGTAAGCAATGCTAAGGACCCATGAAAAAAATGCTCTTCTAATAATCTATAACACTTTTTAGGGATGGAACATTGTCACTTGTCCGCAGACTTCATAAACATATACACAGTGTATTAATTACCTATTATGCCTCCATATTTAAAAAGATAGCATTTGCTTTACTCGAAGAAAAACTAATGCACTTTCTTTCGTGTACAGTAAAGTAGCGGCAAGTATTTCTTCAATGCCAAGATTTATTTAGGTCAAAGTAATTCATTATCTAACTCGAGACGTCCATCCTAAATATCAAAGTGTTGATGAGGCAATTGTAGACACAGCGAAGGGATATCTAAGTGCGGTAATTTCAGCGACGTACTAATTGCGTACAAATTTTTCCGACTAATAAATAAAACCCGCGAAATAAGAAACATACCATGTGACTACGCTCCCAACACATCATCAAGCAGCGCCTTCGAACAAGCTCTCTCTGAGTTATTCAGAACAAAATAAAGGAAATAAAGAATCAGCGATCGAGCTAGTTCCTTATTTTCCGCGCCCCGGCTCAAGTAAGACGTCGGGTTTGGTGTTAATTGGAAACAGGCTGTGATAGCTGCATGTTTTAGCGTAGATAAAGTTCACGGATGATATTTTTCTCTTCTTTTGCAACAAAACTTAACACGACAAAAGCGAATTGGCGTCAGGGCAAAGCTTTAAAGGTGCGTTTCGTTTCGTCCCAGTCGCCGTTTCTTTTTCTAGTGAGCAGGAGCTAAACATTATCTTCGCCTTGGGAGCTGCAAATGGCAGTAAGAGGAAGGCCGCAATTATATATCAGTCATGGAATTGTGGGGTAGACCAACGCATCGACTATCATCAGAAATTCTGAAAACCTGAGACAATCCGCCATCTTCAAGCAGCATCAGCGAAGGACTCCATCTTTGAGTCCTAGTGCACGCACGGATGTTCTAGCATTTACAGCCTCAAACACTCATGCTAGCATTGGGGACGTGGCTGCCCAGCTACCAATTTACAAGTCATCAGTTTGGAGGATTCTAAATGATGTCCTTGTACCCGTTACCACCTTAACCAGCACCAATGCTTGGAAGATAGAGACCCGTAGAATCGTCTAGATTTGTTGAATTTGCTCCTCACAAAAGCCGATTGGTCACCGGAATTTTTTAGCAACATAGTGTGCATAGATGAAGCCAATTTCCGCCGGAACGCCTACGTAAATTTGCATCATGCAAACTGCTGAAGGGACTTCAATCCACACCATGTCAGGCGCATTCCGCACCAGTACCAGAGGTCGCTCACTGTGTGGTTCATAATTCACGCCAGTGCTATAATCGGTCCCATCTTCTTAGGTCACACACTGACTGGACAGCGTTGCGTGAACAAAATCCTTGAATGAGTGGTGGATGACTTTCCCAGCGAAGTCCCACTGTCACGTCTTCCACTTTCGTGGTATCAGCAAAGATGGGGCACCCGAATACAGCAGCAGCCGAGCACGAAGCTGGCTGGATGCGACTTTTCCTGCGCAATAAATTAGAAGGCACGGGCCTGAAAATTTACCAGCTAGACCACCTGACCTCTCTCCAGTCGATATCTTTCTTTGGGCTGGTGTAAAAGATTGTGTTCACATGATCGAGACGGGCGTCAGATGAGCTCAAGCCATGTATAGCGGATGTCTCCCGTAGAATTCCAGCATCGGTCATCAAGAAAGCCCCAGAAGATATGATCGAGTGGACTCAGTACTGCATAGCTGCAGAAGGACACCTATTCGAACCCACCCACTCGGCAGCAGCTGGTATTCAACGGCGATAACGAGTTCATCAATAATATGGGCACACTGAAACCTGACGGCTTCGAATGCGTAAACATTTCTATCCTTATCGAAAGGAAAAACCTTCCGTCCCGGAAGACGATCGCTTTCAACATTGGCGCCCGCAGCAGCAAGCAAATTCACCTGCACGCTGTCTCTCGCTTCGATGCCAACGAAGCGGCGAGAACACAGCGCTCACGGAGCTCTCAGCACGTGCCGCACTCGGCCGCCTTCACAGATCACTTTCAAGGTACGGCCGTCTTAGCCGCCTGCGGAGCACGGCTGAACACGGTTCATAACGGTACCTAATAAATATTGTATCCACTTGCTACATCTCCCTGATCATTTCACCCCACGTCCACATCCACTGCGGCCTATCTATAACACCAGTGAACACTGCTTCTACTCGCCTCTTCTACGTCGTTTCGTGCAGGTCTCCCTTAACAGTTTGGTGTTGCAACCGCGCTTCACCATTCGAAGATTCTTTCGCGGTCGTTCTCGCAAACGTACGAAACGCACCCGCGTGCTACCACAAAACACCAAGTCAGTGCTACGAAATGCTTAGGCATCATTCAGATAAATCTTGGGAAAGGTCACGCATGGAATTTTCTTTCTTTTCTCTTTTTTCTTTTATGCGTGCGTCCCTATTGCCAATTCGACTCATTTAGAAGTGGTGCATTTACTTTCTTGAACGCATAGGTTTTGCCTTTTTTCTACACGTGATTCGCTTCCCGGTCTGTTTAGCTCACTTGTTTTTGGCACGAACCTGTTTTTGCAGCACGCATATGTACACTCTAATGAAATATAATGCCTTCAATTTATTTTGGCTTTTGTCTGAAGCAAGTTTCTGCCGCGAGATATAACTGCGCTCGCGCACTCTTTGGACGCGGTGCGAGCAGAGCCGGAATTTTAAAACATTCTATGCCTGTTCCATTGCTTTCCGCGGTTCGTGCGTGGTCGGAGCAGCGCTTTGGCCGCGTTATAGAGGGGCTTTTGTTATCAATGGGCTCAGTCGGCCTTGAGAGACGAATAATATGTGTGGTGTAGAAATGACAGGAAGGAAAAGCTGCGAAGCCGAGAAACCTGGTGTTGGTGCTCCTTCCATACCGTAATCAAGGTGATGCGCTGTCCCTCCGGGTTTGCGGCAGGCAAAACAGTTAAGTATAAGAATTTATTATTAGAAGTTCAGTCACATTAAAGTATTCACTATACAGAAGGCGGTTTCATAGTCAGTCTTTATCGGGTCCTTCTATTCCTTTCAATCAGCTTATTTAGCGCACGGCTTTATGATACGCGTGGGAGCGCAGTCACGTGCTACTTGTCATTTTTCTTGCGGTTTCCTTACCAGTCAGAAAACATTAGTAAGCAGTTATTACGTCGATAAAAACACCGCAGTTAGATGTCATTGGCGTGTGCCTACAAGTGCCTTATTTGCACTTCGATAATCACGACGGTACTTCTCGAGTTACATAATTAATTATAATTACCTAATTAAATATCAGTAACGAAAAATTTATTAGCGGCTACACCACTGTACAGAAAACAATGTGCACTTTTGTTGCACAATATTCCCATCGTGCACTTCTTTAAGTCTTGGTGCATGATAGTTGGAGCACCCTGTGTAATTCACTCACCCCCGTATTCTTAAACACGCCTTGACTTGAAGCTCCTCCTCGACTCAGCCAAGTCGAGGCGACGGGCCTTCCTTCACTCAAGGCTCCGTTGCGTTTCGTTAACACTACTTCACTTTTCCTCCGCGAAGGAACGCCTTGAAAATGCGCCCTCGACTCAAGTGAAGTGTATCGAGCGAGAAAAGCGTCTGATATCGAGACTATACTTCAATGTGCTTATTAAAAGTCCCATTATTTAAGACAAATATGTGTTTCAGTTCATTCGTCTTCCTAATCAAACAACTACACAGCGCAATGTACAACTTTAGCTCGGCAACGCTGCCACTGTGAGCGTTCGACTGATAAAGCAAGCGGGAGCTGTGTTTGAGGTGTGGCAACAATTGCATCCCAACAGCTGAGAGCATGGCGCATGGCTGAGAACCAAGATAATTTGCGCCGGCATTTGTCCGCTGCTCTTTTTTTCCTAGTGTTTCATTGGTGACTGACGTTGCGGTTGATAATCGCGGTTATGATGGGTGATTTTGTACTTGTGCGTATGGTGACCGAGCCTGAATGACTTCTGAGGCCACAGATGGAACGGCCGATGGGCAGCTTTGTTTACCTTCAAGACCGAGTGGTACTGTGAGTTTGCTGAAAGCAACAACAGGACAGAAAATATGGGTGAGTGAGCCATTCTTTCATGGAAGCACATTATGTCAATGCGGTTTTCTTGAGGTTGCCGCTGCGCGGTCGATAAGCTGTTTCCGATGTACACAAGCATGATTGACTCCAGTTGCTCATGCTGCGGGCATTAATTAGTACCTGAAACATATTCGAGGCAGCATAAGCTTGTCGAAAACATATATTATTATTATTTTTTGCTAATGGGAACTTGTGGAAGATTCGGCACGACAATCTGTTGTTGGTTTCGCTTTTTTAAACGATAATGGAGAAGGTACGGATCGGCGCCTGCATCCAACGATCATACCAGTATCGCGTATGAGATCTTTCGGTAGAGGAGAAGCAGTTATAGTATACATGTGGCAGAATGCGTATATGGTTGAGTGCGTAGCTCCGGCAGGTAGAAAAAAAAAACAAGCGTCTTTTGAGTCCTGTACTTTGTTTTAGAAGTCGTGGTGGTCGTCGGCTTGCTCAACTTGTAGCACATATGGTCAACGAACCAGCATTGGTGCCTGTGCTTCCTCACTTCACATATACGCTACGCAATGTTGTAATCTTCCGAAAATTCACTTGTCAATACTTCATCACCGCCATTTGTTTTTTCGTCCTAACTCTTTCAGTGTGCTATGTGGTAGCAGCTGATGCACGTTCCATAAGCTGGGCTTTCAAGTTCACGCAATGCCGACATATTTTTAGTTGTGCTACGTTTTTTTCATTTCCGTTGCTTAGGTATACTGAATTTACTTAGCGCGCGAGCGCCCTGTCTACCTAAATGTTTTGGCATTCTGGTGCAGAATGTGGGCCTTGGAAGGACCAGCTGATGAAAAAATCAACGCCTGTGCTGCACAGTAAGGCTGCTGGCAGACCTGAAAGCATCGATAGATATGGTGCCTGCCTGTTGGAATTGCACCTGGTCGCTTCCCTGAAAGAAGCTAGGTGCTGAAGAAGTACTTGACTAGCCTACCCGGTAATTAGCCTGTGCTTACTTTCATAAACTTTGTAAAAATATTCATGTTACGTGTCCCCACATTCACAAAATGGCGAAATGGACACCCTGTTATTTAGAAACAGCCATGTCAATGAAATCAAATTAATTTTTTAATCCCCTTCAGCTGTCATATATTTTTTGTTTTAAATCGCATGAATATGATGGGCGAGGTCATCAGTTGCCCGTGGTGCTTTGCAGCTGCGACAGGATCTTTTTGCTGCGCACAATTTGTGAAGCAACACTTTCGTAGTAATTGTAGCCAGCACTTCAGTATTTTGTGGCATGCTGAAGCTAGTTTAGCATGAGCAAGTGTAGATTAAAAATATGCCTTAGTTTTGATGGTTCATCTCAGCTTTTCTGAAATAACGGTAATAATGCGCTCTATACTGTATTTTTCAGCATTATCATTGTGACAATCTGCATCACCATTTGGCCTATTTTGGGTTCCCACAAGACACGCTGCTACCCTGGGTGTTGTACCTCGGTCAATTGCTGAAGTTCTGCAAGCCCCATTGAAGCCAACTGTCATCCGCATCCAATGGAAGAAACTCATTGTTCGGGCCTTCATAACTTATCTTAAGCTGAAGCTAGAAGCGGGGTAGAAACAGCATATATTCTACAAGAATTTATCACTGCATGCCGTCGGGTGACTACACCCGACAGACTACTGTCTTGCAGAGAGATGGTGTTTTATTCTAGAATATATTTGTCAGCAGTACTCCGCCTTGTGTTTATATCCTTGGAAACAAACAAGCGAAGACACCAAAGACAACAGAGGAGAAATTACTTCTACTTACTAATTAAATTAACGAAATGACAAATTAATGGCAATGAAATAAGTGGTTGAGAAAACTTGCTATAGGCGTGCGATGCTCTAACCAATGGAGCTACCGCGGCACCGTTTTCCCATCCACTTTCTTGTGTATTTATATTTTACTACTAGAACTAACTACTACTACTACTACTACTACTACTAGAACTACATAATTTCCCACCTGCGGCAAGTTGTTTTTTTTCATCCACTTTCATTGCCATTAATTTATCATTTCTTTAATTCAATTAGTAAGTACAAGTAATTTCCCTTATGTTGTCTTTGGTGACTTTGCTTGTTGGCTTCTCATGACATGATTATTAAAAATCGCGGCCCTCGGTCAACCCCCTTTCTTCTCCTTCATTACTGCTTCTGTTTGTAGGATCAGAGTTCACGCTGTGTTGCATACTATCAAAGTACAAAAAGGCGACAATAATGTTAATTTATCGTTTTACAAAAAAATTGGCACTTGAATTGACCAGAAATTATTAAGGGGTAGATACTGACTTAATAAGTATGACTGAAGAAAGGCCATCTGGATGGAAAATACAATGACTTCAGCTACAACGTGTCTATGAAGGCAAATACATGCAGCCAAACTGCTTTTAGTGGTGACGTTTGAGCTGGTAGGATATCAGAAAAATGAGAGATGTCTTAAGCAGAATATTCCGACGGCTATTATAGTGCAGCAGGACATTAACTGGACCTCTCCCCTACTTGCACACCAATGCAAGCGCAGCACACACAGCACAGTTGGAAAGGCAGTTGCTCTTCGTGCATGTGTTGGCAACCTGGTTCCTGCAAAGAGAAGGGGTTGGTAGTAAACACACAACGATGTTAACGAAGGTCCATGAAACTAGCTTAGGTACTGTATTCGTTTTCTTTAGTTTATGCATTTCGTAATAATACATTAGTTTCAGAAGTTTGTGTTCTAGAGCGCGATTTTTTTTACATTAATTAGCTCATACTGTTTTTATTTATTTTTATTTGCAATGAAACATCTTTCAGCTGGTCTACCGCTTGCTCAGCAAGACCGACAACAGCGATCTAACACTTACATAATGAACCCTATAGAGAGCTGGGATGTTCGCAATAAAGGTGTGCGAGATATATCTGCTACCACTTGCTAGCACTGTCTGTATTAGGCGCTGTCACTACAGTGCTACACCTTTATTTATCGGAATGAAAAATAATGTGATGCACAAAACTCTACTCTGTTGTATTGTTATTCTGTCTCTTTTATTCGAACGAAACATTACATTAACCTGTCTATACGTGCAGGTATAATTCTGAGAATGCCATTTCACGGTTTGTGACTTCCTCGTTGAGCTTGGATCTTCATAGGGATGACAAGCTAATTAAACTGAATGCTTTGAAGCAAGGATTACGTAATTATTGCTTATGGCTTTAAATTGCACCAACTGCACACAGTCCGCGCGAACTTACAGTCCATTTCTTACTTTCCTTTGCGCAACTAGCCGCATCAAATTAAAGAAAATTGCAAAAATTTAAGTGAACGCACCTGCTCGTTTACAAAGATGCTCGCTTTGCTGCGGTGTGCTTCGCCGTCCTTGGATTAGCGGAGGCAGTGACGATCTGCCCGAGTACAAACAGCGCCGACGGCCGGCGCTCGCGCAAGCGACACACGCACACAGGCAACACACCCACTGGTGACAGGAATCTTCGTAGCTGTTTTCTTTTTGCAAGTTCGAAGTCCGCCGCAGTTATGTATCGCGCCGTGCTTGAACTGATGCGGCTTTCTACGATGAGCTGCAAGAAACACGCGAATGCACTGACGCCGATAGTAGGTTCGGAGCACTGGCACGAAGAATACCAGTGTGCAGGTCATCAACTGGCTCATGCACGGAGTAAGACGACAGTCACTGCACTAGCTCGCAGTCTTCTTGACAGGACGACCGATCAGTGTCGGCGCTGCAGTGGAATAATTCCGGTGCCGAAGCGCTCCAGAGGACTGCAACGGTCCCTAAAACGAAGCCCTTGAAAATGCGCAGCAAGGTTAACCCAAGAAAAGCTACGGAGGCAACTGGCGTCCATCGGAAAATGCTGACGAGGCGAGTGACAGATCGCAAGGCAGCCATGTTTACGCACTAACTTCACTCGAGGAGCGATTCAAGGTAGCTGCGAGGCTACCTTGAGATTCTCGAGTAAAGCGCTCGAGCTTTCCTTCACTTAAGGCTCGTTTCAAGTGGAGGGCGATTTGTGAAATGAAAAACCGCCCTCAAGGAGCATTTCCAGTGGAGGGTCAAGTCGAGGTGCGTTTGTGAATACGGGGGTCAGTAACCGAAATAAGGCCGAGCCGGATTCACTCGAAATCAGAGTCAACGGCCGTCATGCGCAGCAGCGCTTATACTACGCCTCACTGATGAGAGAGAGAGAGAGATGCTGCAGTTTATAGGGAAAGTCGAAGCAGTATTAGTGATAGCGAAGTATAAAACAATTTCACGAAGGAGGATTACACCACCGAGAGACGCCAGATTCTTGGTGATGCGAGAGGACTCAGGCTGTGAAACTGAAGTGCCTCCTACTACAAGGCCTTGTATATACTCATATAAGGCCGTCACTTCAGTGAACAATTCTTCGAGGTCACACGAAGTTTCTTCAAGCGCAACTGTTATGAATGTCACATTTATTTATTTATTTATTTATTTATTTATTTATTTATTTATTTATTTATTTATTTATTTATTTATGTGGAGTTCGGAAAGCTGGTCGGGCTCCAGCCTCACCCCCCCCCCCCGGACAAATTAAAACTTTCCGCCTATGGTCCACGCCGAAATACCCTATGGACAACGTCCGTCTTGCCTTCTAAGTACCCCACAAGGCTTCGTGACTCCGCGTCTGCTCGTTGCTGTTCGGCGAATTCTTCTGTAGCTGCTGTTCTGGGAAGTTGCCGTCGTCTAGTTCACCTTGCGGTGGCGGGTCAATAGGGGCACACCACAGGCAGTCGGCGTCAGAATACCTTCGTCCCAGACTTATACACGACAGTGATGTCGAATTCCTGGTGCGTGATCGAGACCCCATTGTGCTAGTCGACCTGAAGGATGCTTCAAGTTTGCCACCAACACAAGGCGTGGTGGTCGCTTACCAGTTTGAAGTGCCGTCTGGGCATCTAAGGCCAAAACTTTGCCGTGGCCCAAATGATCGCGAGACACTCTATTATTCGATTCCGCTTTTGACAGTGACCGGCTCGCGTTAGCTATTACGCTTTCATTTCCGTATTTCCTTTGAACAAGCATGGCACCGAGGCCTACGCCACTTGAGCAAGTGTAGATTTCCCCTCCCGGCGTCTTGGTCGAAGTGCCAAAGCACCGGCGGTGTCGGCAGCCGTCGTTTCAGATCCTCAAATGCGTCGCGTTGCCGTGTTTTATACTTGAAGTCGACGTCGGCTTTCGTGGGATCAGTTAGTCGTTCCGCAATCCATGAAAAGGCACTTTGAACGCGCCTGCAATTGGCACACAAACCATGGAATCTGCGAACTGCCTTTTTGTCGACGTGCTGGGGGAACTTTGAGATGGCAGCTGTCTTATTCGGGTCGCGAAGGAGCCCAGACTTGCTTACGACGTGGCCCAAGAAAATGAATTCTTCATAAGCGAAACGGCACTTTACTGGCTTCAGAATGAGTCCAGGTGATTTGATCGCCTCTGGTAGTGTCTGAAACCATGTCAGGTGACCTTGAAAAATTCGTGGCATAGACAGCAACGTCATCCAAATAGATGAGGTAAGTCTGTCACTTCAGTCCTGCCAAGACTGTGTCCATCACGCGCTACCACGTCTGAAAGTCCGACTGGTATCACACTGAACTCGAGAGGTCATCTGGCGTGATAAACGTGGTCTTCTCTCGATCCCTTTCGTCGTATTCAATTTTCCAATAACCTGTCTTCAGATCCATCGACGAAAAGTACTTAGCATTGCAGAGTCGCCCTAATGCATCGTCTACTCGCGGGAGGGGGTATACGGGAACAGGCTCACTTATGCTTACTTGGCTTTACCTCGAAGGAAGTTGGCATCCTTAGACAACGCCAGTGGGACCGTGAGGGGTAATTGCATCGTTCACTTTTATGTGTTTTTTTTCATTTAGAACCATGCTTCAGACAATAAAATTTCAGTTTGCAGTTGGCGCTTGGCCTCGTTTTTCTGTACCGCTTGGCGCTGCAACACACAGCCTTATGGGAAACGAACGAGCTCGAACCATCTTCCTTTGTGAAACACGTTTTCTCAATAGGTAGAACGTTAAATAAACAATGCGTTTTTGAAAAACTTAACTCGAAAATACCACAACTTACGTTCATCGAAACTTCCATTGAATGAAAGGTGCCACTGTACCATATAAGGAACCACATAAGATCTAATGCGAGGTTTGGCTTTGGTAAGCACTACGCTTCTATGGTATTATGTGAACACGTGTGTCAGCACAAGAATAAATCACTTGAACATAACGTCTTTTTTTTGCTGGTGACACAGCTGACTGAAACAGGATAAATTCAAGGTAACCTGCGAAAGTCACGTGTTTCTGTAAAGGACATGTGGTGATCAAGGAGGGAGTGATGTAATGTAGGGAGCCTGCATGCAAGCACTGTTTTAGGGTGGTGACAGCCTTTGTAAGGGTACTTGCCGACGTCAGGTAAATTGGCGGGTTAAAATTTATGACAAATCACATGACGGGGGCCACGAACTGGCAAAGAGCAGCCGATAGACCCCGCTGCCCGCAACCCTTCGTGACAAGAAACTCACTGACCTTTTAAAATACGCAGTGGCCTCAGAAGCGACAGACAGATAGCCTGTCTCAGTGCCGTACAGGGCACGTCTTCGTTACAGTTAAACAGGCTAGCAAACACAGTCTTTATTACAACAAACTTGGAAAAATACCCTTTACATATTACGTACAAGTGGAAGGCAACGACAATGCTGTTAATGCAGTTCACATTCTTGGCGTGAGATGATACCACCACAAACACGCCACCATGCCTTGTAACTTGTTTTATACGTGTCGCACTGCATACAAATGAAAATAAATAAGTTTGATGCGTTAAAATGAAAGTATAGGGCAACATATACATTAAATATGTACGCAGGTTTCCGGTGCGCATCCCTATAAATTAAATTAAAGAAATTTAATAGATCGTGTGTCAACATGGGAACCTCATAGCGTGGCAAATAAAAAATCCAGGAATGCGCCAACGAATGCCTAGTTAGCGAACTTGGCGGTAAATAGCGGTCAAAGTTTTGGTGTTGTCACCACCCTGAAACAGGGCTCGAAAGTAGGCTTTCTGATGTAAAGTTGCCCGCGGCTCAGTCTGGCTACAACACTCGTGCCAAGACAGCGAAAGGCAGCGCACTCACATGCTGTCTCCGGTCGGCATGGCGTGATCCTACTGCACACCGGCGCCCTGGGACGCTGTGCTCGTAACGATTTTTTTTTTGCTAGGGCGAGAGGGATGTAAACAAGGTGCAGCACGAAAAGATCGGCGCATGCGCGATCGATACGCGCTCTTGCGCCGTAGATGGACGTCGGCGAGCGTACGTGACGAGCACATCATAAGTGGATTTCTCCGCTCTTTCTGCGCATGCGCGAGGAGCAGTGGCTGCGAGAGCGAAATGTGGGGACTTTCGGTCCTTGAGATTTCTCTTCGCCTAGGTACTACGGGGAAGAAAGTTGTAAACTCCTCTTGTCCCTAGCCGAGCTGGCAAGCAGAATGCGTGGCCGGAAAGGCGAAGAAGCCGTGTCGGAGGTAGCAACGGTAGCAACGGTGTTGCAACGGTAGCATATTAAATTTTTATAGACGCAGGGGGAAACGTTTGAAAGTGAGGTGTCTTCTCGGATGATTTTATTGGCAAAGCATTACATCGTGCCGATGCATTGTTCATTAGTGTCGTTGAGTAAGGTCAGCATACCGCACAGTTCAGGTGATTCGCGGTAACGGAAACAGTTTATGAATTCGACTGCCGTGCCGACGGGAGGTTATTGCTTTCTTTCCTTTTTTTATTTTTTTGCGGTGGTAGCATATTAAATTCTGATAGTCGCAGGGGGATACGTTTGGACGTGAAGCGTTTTCTCAGGTGACTTTAATGGCAAAGCATTACGTCGTGCCGGTGCATTGTTCATTTTTGTCATTGAGTATACCATACATTTCAGGGGAATCGAGGGCACGGAAACTGTTTATGAGTTCAACTGCCCTGACGATCCATTAGTTCTTAATGTAACTGAGCATACAACACACTTGGAGATTTGTGGGAATGTAACATTTTGTACTCTGTATGTGAAAGTACTAAAACTTGCGTCGCCACGCTATCTGAACCGTAGATCGTTGTGACAGCTTACAGGCACACTGGCAAAACACTACGCCCGGTTGATGAATACGGAACAAATGTATGCTAAAGAAAAATGGTCGTCATGCAATTTTATAGTAGTAGACCATTGTGAAAGCTGTACAGTAACACTGATATTGGCTACGTGGCGCAGATTCGTAGCCATTCTGAGGTGCTTGTGCGCAAGGGTAATTAATGAAGGAGCGCGTATTACTAATACCGGCTGTTACGATGTCTAGCTCATATATGGGGCGCTCTATGTGGACGAAACATAGGCTCAGATCGCTACAACCGCGTGTGAAATAGCTCTGAAGGCCTGCCAGTACACCTTTTCGCGTCTCTGTGCTTGTACTGCGACAGGAGACGTGACGGCAGGTGCGCACGTATATCACACAATATCCTTTGACAGTGGCCGCTTTCCACTCTTGGTACACTTCGCCGCAATACACTGCGCATGCTTGATTGCACGACATTTGTACCTTGCGGCGAAGCTGACTTTAGGCAAACGGCATTATGCAACGTTTGAGCCATCTTGTCGGTCACTGCGGATAGAGAACGCTTACACGTTCAAGCCATTTGAGCTGCATCATTTGGTCGATGTTCACCCCTCTTTACTAAATGAAGAGGATAACGTACACCTGTGGGGGTAATTAAAAAGATTGATAAAAAGCCTGGTAACCTATGTGCAGTCAGTCAAAGAACACTGTTTATGCAGGTGTCCCCGCTCCTGTAAAAAAATGCAATTCAGTGATGACCCTCAGGAGGTGGATCCGCACCTATATAAGCACAGCTGGCTCATCAGTCACAAAGTAGGAGCTGAAGAGAACTTTTTAGTGCTCATTATACGACATTGATAGGGATTCATTTGTGGTCAGCCAGTGACAAACGCATATTGCACTAAACAGTGAGACTTCGTCTCAATCCGCAATGCTTATGTGGCGAACAGGAGGGCAAAAGGTTGAAACAATGTTTTCATACAAAGCAAGTCATGCACGTGGTGTAATTGCGTTTATCGTTGGTGTAATGTAGACGTACTCACTTTCTGAAGTCGAACTTTTACTGCAACTCAGTTTCCGTTTGTGCAGGCGCTTCTACTTTAAACATCCCAAACAGTGATTTATCAAATCAGTTGGCCGTCTTGTAGTTTTAGACATTTTCCTGCCATCTTAAGTCTTTTCTGAATCTGAAAGAGCCGGCTGATTGCACATTTCATCTCGAGATAGCTCACACACTTCCAGCAGCACAGGTTACCACAATTTGTTGAGTGCAGATGAGCACTGCAAATTCAATCATTTTGATGAGGCACTGATCTAATGCCGCTCACTCTTGCCACAGCGCATTTTCAACTTGTACTGTACTTGTTTCTTCCACCTTCCATTTGCAGCACCAGAGCTAAGGCACACAGCGATAACATTTCTAGTAGAAAATGCTTGCTCCTTGGCATCTGATCTCCCCGTTCATTTGCTACTTCTATTTTTGATGTGATGCTCTTGCCTTCACATTGTCAGACTGCTCTCCTTCATGCATTTCCTTGTACTCTTCTGTCCGCTTCTTCCTCTACATACCGTACATGCCTTCAGTCATGTCCAATTGATCGATGCAGTCCCGTCCTTTTGTCTCCCTCCTCCAGAACCTGCAACTTTCGACAACCACTCCCCCGCATTATTTTACTTTTTCTTGTTATAGTTCCTGGCTGTCTATTGCTGATGTCACACATTCACTTTGAAATTGTTTCTTAGACCACATACATAAATTATTTATTGTTGTATAAAACCTTGAACCTCCAGCACTTCCACAAAATTCATGCAGAAGTATAAACAAAGATTACACTTCATTCCTTACCACAGCTTACTATGTCTGCATCAAAGCTTGATATTACCAACATGTCTGCACTGTCTTTGTGTCTTTCTTTTGTAGCTGTAGGTCACTGCATAAGCATAAAAAGATTTTGTTGCTTAAGTTTTCATGTACTTAAGTAGGCAATATAGTGTGATTGATTTTCACAATGCTTAACTTAATTGGTGGTATGCCTGCACTTTAACATGCACAGGCTCAACAGCATACGAAAACAAGAAAATGGCTAGCCAATCACAGTTATGTTGAGTCACTTGAATGAAAGTTGGGACAGTTTTTGTATGGGATGGCTGATGGCATCCAGGCTCATCATGTCACCCTCAAAGTGGGAGCGAAAACGCTGTACATGTATAAAAAATGAGCAGTTTTATTGGACTCTGGTGCTTTACCTGCACCTCACTTCAAGCACAACGATGTCTTTGCATGTCACCTGTGTCGAAATGAAGCCACTGCAGCTGGTGAGCAATGTGCTTGCAGATGGCACTGGCTACATTCCTTTGGAAAGGCATCCTCATATTGCACAATGTAGTGAAGATGAAGGCTTTTAAATCAATGTGTACTTTATTTTTTATTTACCTCTCACCTACTGTTGCCAACACAAATGGTGTCTCCTGGTAAGCCGAATGCCTGTGAACATTGCAAGGCACAGTGTCACGCAACCATTTATAACCTTCAGCATAAGACTGTAGAGGGCGGCCTTCTGGTTTGTATACATGAAAGCACTGGGAAATCAAGCTAGACTAAAGACTAGCTAACTTGACAGCCCTGTACAGCCTGTACTGCTTACAGAAAGCAAGTATAGCAGCGGCTTGCAAATAGATGTATTGTATTGCCTGTAGTACATATACATAGCCTTTCTTTGAAAAATATTTGGTCACTTTTCATTAACTTTACCTAGTCAGGACATGCATTATCACTTAAACTGCTTGGTCTTCAAATAAAACGAACATTTTCTGCAGAGTAACTTTTACTTTCATGAAATATGTAGTGGTGTTGACGTGTAGAAGTGTACACAATTAATAAAATCTTGAAGCACTGAAGCAGAATTTATAAACAACGCTAAAATTAGGTGGACTGAAAAACTGGACTGTACAACACAGATAATATAGGGAAATTGCAAGACAGTTTTTTGACGGCCTAGTTCTTAGGAGGTTTTTAGAACGAAAACAGTGTCAACTGATAGGAAAAGGAAAGGAGACAAACACAGTGCTCACTTATGACTCAAGGTTTACGTGTGCGTGTGCATGTGTGTGTGTGTGTGTGTGTGTGTGTGTGTGTGTGTGTGTGTGTGTGTGTGTGTGTGTGTGTGTGTGTTTGTGTGTGTGTGTGTGTGTGTGTGTGTGTGTGTGTGTGTGTGTGTGTGTGTGTGTGTGTGTGTGTGTGTGTGTGTGTGTGTGTGTGTACGCAGTAAAATATACGAGGTGTGTTCAACAATAAACCAAACTTTTGAAATAGCGTGCCAACCGGCAGAGGGAGCGCTGCGGCTAGTGAGCGCATGTAGCGGCAGGTTTAGACAACAAGCTGCGATTTGCCGCGTTTCAATCTGACCGTTAGTTGGCGAGCTACAGCCGCTCAAGTGAGCACATGAACAAGCTGCTTTTCGGATTGGTGCCAAAGTGACGATGAAGGTATTGGAAGAAAAGCGTCTGTGTGTGAAGTTCTGCTACAAATTTGGGAAAACTTTCTCAGAGACATTTCAGTTGCTTATCCAAGCATGCGGGGAGGACTGTATGAGTCGCACGCAGTGCTATGATTGGTTCAAGCGTTTTCAAGGCGCAAGAATGTCGGTCAGTGACGATCCCAAGCTTGGACGTCCTTCCACATCCGGAGATGATGACGACGTCGAGAGAGTTCGACCTGTGATTTGTGGAAATCGCCATTTGACTGTTCGAGATGTCGCTGACGAAGTGGGTATCAGCGTAGGATCATGTCATGAAATTTTGAGTGACAAACTTGGGATGCGTCGTGCCAGTGCAAAATTCGTGCCGTCTTTGTTGACTGACGAACACAAGCAGACCCGTGTTGAAATCAGCCAGGAAATGCTCGCCGCTGCCAATGAGGATGAAAACGTTCTTAAGAACATCATAACAGGCGATAAGACATGGGTTTATGGCTACGATGTTGAAACGAAAGTGCAGTCATCGCAGTGGGTGGCTAAAGGTTCTCCTCGTCCAAAACAGCACGCATGAGTCGGTCAAAAATGAAGGTGATGTTGGTAATTATTTTTTAATGCAAAGGCATTGCCCATCAGGCATTTGTGCCACATGGTAAGACGGCAAACATAGAAGTTTGCCAGGGAATCCTAGCACATTTGAGAGACTCTGTGCGAAGTAAGAGGCTTGAATTGTGGGAAAATCAGGCTTGGATGTTGCATGATGACAATGCCCCGGCTCGCGCGTCGCTCCTTGTCCGCAGCTACTTAGTGAAACACCACACTCCTGTTGTGCTCCACCGACCATATTCTCCGGACCTAGACCCCGCAAACTTTTTTCTATTCCCCAAACTGAAAACCACCTTGAAAGGACGTCGTTTCCAAACCGTAGAGGAGATCCACGACAATGCGAAAAGAGACCTGCGTGCCATTCCAGAAAGTGCGTTCCGGGAGGCTTTCCAAAAATGGAGCAAAATATGGGAAGAATGCAATGCCAGTAGAGGGGACTACTTTGAAGGGGACATCACTTAACATGTTGTGCCATAAGCAGTAAAGGTGTTATATCAAAAGTTCGGTTTCTTTTTGAACACACCTCATATGCACGGAAAGGATGGAGTTCAGGGCAGGTACAGCAAGAACACACAATGCGAGGTTGAATGTGGAGTCCAATGTCCAAATCACAGCACTAAGCTGGTAACCTTTAAACGGTAAGCAGAATAGTATAGCTTCGGGAGTTGTCATGTCCTTCATAATTGCAACAACCGTCGGAATGTTGAAGTGTCCTTTCAATGTCCCATTAATTTCCACTATTCTCCGTCTAAATGGGCAAATGCACCTATATTTATTTACCACAAGACATATCTTCAAGAGATCAAACCCGCTAATGCTGTTTCTTTCCACGTAGCTGAAGGAGAATAGCATTTCGTTCAGTCAGCATTGATGCTAGTTGCTAAACACTCCTATCGTGAAATAGCTCAGTTGTCCACCTTGAACAAGGCAGTTATTAGCTGGTACAATGTCAAAATTTGTTTATAATTTACCGGTAGACCAGCTGATGCAGGTGATAATGTAAGCAGAATACTGTTGATACCACTGAGAAAGTGTGAAAAAGAAAATAATTATTACATTGTTCCAGCCATCATTTCCTAAGGCATCCACCCTGCCCCATCGAAAGCAACCACTTCACTTCCCAGTATGCATATCTTGCTCATTTCTTTATTTCAATCTTTCTCAAGTGTGTAGAGCTGGCCATATTGGCTTAAAGCACTATAAATCAATAAAAAGGAGGTCAGCATTGCTGCTGAGCAATGACTGAAGTTAAAGAAAACAGAGCAAAACCATACAAGGAAAGTAAGGAACACACACGAGCACCTATTCACGTCATCATCATCATCAGCCTGGTTACGCTCACTGCAGGGCAAAGGCCTCGCCCATACTTCTCCAACTACCCTGGTCATGTACTAATTGTGGCCATGTCGTCCGTGCAAGCTTATTACTCTTATCCGCCCACCTAGCTTTCTGCCTCCCTCTGCTACGCTTCCCTTCCCTTGGAATCCATTCCGTAACTCTTAATGACCATCAGTTATCTTCCCTCCTCATTACGTGTCCTGCCCATGCCCATTTCTTTTTCTTGAGTGCAACTAAGATATCATTAACTCGCGTTTGTTCCTTCACCCAATCTGCTCTCTTTTCTTATCCCTTAACGTTACACCTATCATTGTTCTTTCCATAGCTCGTTGCGTCATCCTCAATTTAATTAGAACCCTTTTCGTAAGCCTCCAGGTTTCTGCCCCGTACGTGAGTACTGGTAAGACACTGGTGTTATAAACTTTTCTCTTGAGGGATAATGGCAACCTGCTTTTCATGAACTGAGAATGCCTGCCAAACGCACCTCAGCCCATCCTTATTCTTCTGCTTATTTCATTCTCATGATCCGGATCCGCAGTCACTACCTGCCCTAAGTATATGTATTCCCTTACCACTTCCAGTGCCTCACTACCTATCGTAAACTGCTGTTCTCTTCCGAGACTGTTAAACATTACATTAGTTTTCTGCAGATTAAGTTTAAACCTACCCTTCGGCTTTGCCTCTCGAGGTCAGTGAGCATGCATGGCAGTTGGTCCCCTGAGTTACTAAGCAAGGCAATATTACCAGCGAATCGCAAGTTACTGAGGTATTCTCCACTAACTCTTATCCCCAATTCTTCCCAATCCAGGTCTCTGAATATCTCCTATTCAGAAATACGAGTTTATTGGTGAAAAAACAGCTACGACACAAATTGATCAGAAAAAAAAATGTTCACGGAAAAACTGTACATGTGTAACATAACGTTGTAGGTACATTAAGAAAAAAAGACTAAACGTTGACCTCATCACTCAAAGAGTCCCTGAAATTATTTTAGTGATGTGTTACCGACACATACACTATACATCTCCTCGAATGGTTGCTCAAAAAAGCTTTATGTCTCCGTGTTATATAAAGAGCTGCAAGTGGTTAAGAATTTCCCTCCTCTAAAGCCTTTCCTCTCCAATGTCACTTTTATTCTATGTGGCCTTGGCTATGTACTGTCTCATTGGGCACGACATCGTACAGTGACAGTAGTGTTGCAGTTTACTTGAACCGAGTGTGTTCCCGTGTCACATAGAGATGCAGTTTTTTTTTATTGTGGCGATGGTGGCCTCAAAACGTAGTTCACATAGAGCGCTTATGTTTTGTACAGTGTGCAGTCGCGATAGCTTACTCTTTGCACTGACCTGCAGTACAAGAACATAAGTGCTATAGCTACAGTACGAGTTTCTGCCACCACATGTACCCTTCTGCTGTTTTGCTTCGGTTGCTGTCGTCACTGTGCTACTGTTAAACATTATTGCATTCTTTTTCACTCTTTGCCTGCACATCTACAGCCTGGCACATCTACAGCAAAGCCCTGTTTTTTGGAGAAACTCTAATTCATACCTTCCCTGCCACACAGAATACTGTTGGTAGGGAAGGTATAAAATTTAGGTATTCTGCATCAATTGCAATTACGCAATTGATGCAGAATACGTAAGTTTTATTTCATCATTCATCATTAGTACAGAAGGAGGTCCCGGAGTTACAAAAACTGTCACTGGGACCTATTAGTAGTTTAAAAATATAGTAATTAATACATTATGGCAACATAGCAGTGATACACATCCGAATACACGAAGTTAATGAAGCAAATAATCAAATACAAGAAAGATGCTTACAAATACAAACAAATGAAATAGATACTGTGTATGAATAAATAACAATGTAGTAATTGTCACGTTATAAACATAGGAATGACACATATCAAAGAACACAAGGTTAATGTACCAGATAATTAGAAACAAAGATTTGTTTACAATATGCAAAGTACAAGTGAAATATACTGTGCGAGTCCGACAAAAAAAACCAAAATTTCTGAAAAGAAGGAAGAAAAAATAAAGACAATGGGAGATAGAGAATAAAAAATGGCTGTGGCTTAGCTAAGGTTAAGCCCAGGATGCGAAGCATACTAGCCTTTATTTTAGTTGTTGAACCACTGTTTAGCCTGGTGAACTGCTGTTGCTTGGCTATATTTGGTTCGGCTAGACGAAGAAACAACTCATGCGTTACTCTGCTTCGCCTTCAAGAGTGGAACGCGACAGCGTTCCCGTCGACCCGCCAGCGACTACGCGCCCCGCATTGGACGCGGTGAGCGTCGAGCAACGCAGCGTTCGGCGCGGCAACGAAATGTGCGCCTGAGCAAGCGACGCACGCCTGAGCCTTAGAAACAGCTCGTTTCTAAGGCAACACCGCATTTACTAGAGAAGCTTTTGTACCTCTTTGAAGCATCGTACTCGTGGCTCAGTGGTAGATTATGGGGTTTAACGTGCCAAAACCACTTTCTGATTATGAGCCACGCCGTAGTGGAGGACTCCGGAAATTTGGACCACCTGGGGTTTTTTAACGTGCACCTAAATCTAAGTACACGGGTGTTTTCGCATTTCGCCCCCATCGAAATGTGGCCGCCGCGGCTGGGATTCGATCCCGCGACCTCGTGCTCAGCAGCCCAACACCATAGCCACTGAGCAACCGCGGCGGGTCTCAGTGGTAGCGTCTCCGTCTCACACTCCGGAGACCCTGGTTCGATTCCCACCCAGCCCATCTTGCGAGAGTTGAGCGACGCCGCGAGCGACGGCGCGAGTTGGAGCCCCGTTTCTCCTCTGTCGTGACGTCACGGTGTCACGTGGTATGGCATGGGGTCAAAGGTCATTGAAGGCGACACCGCCGCGCCTGAGGAGCTGGGTTGAGCTCTCGTAATATGCTTCGCATAAAAACAATACATTAGGCAAATACAGAAGCACTGAAAGTGGCAAAATAAATTTGTATGCAATATATGTTCACAGCAATGAGTCTGTAGCCAGTAGTGATGATGATGATGGCCTCATGTTATGGCTCATACCCACACTGGGGGATTGGCCAAGAATTGCGTGCTGAAACGTTCACCTATTCTTTTTGAAGTGCCACTTATTCGATGATAAAAAAATATATAACGAAAGACAGATAAGAAAACATACAAAAACAAATAAAATACAAGACAAAAGTTTAAAAAGTTATTCGTTTTGTTGACGTTATGTAACTGCAAATGGCATCAAATACGTCCCTGTGGCTGACCCCTATAACTGACGCACCGAAAGAAGTGTCGATAGTAACTTCTTCATATCTCTCTTGAAAGTTGATGTTGTGCGGCAGGCTTTAATATGGGGTGGTAGTTTGTTCCAGTATTTAATCGCCATAAAAAGAGCAGTAAACATTGATAATTATTGTTTATTCGAAGACGCCAAGAATTGTTGTTCGAGGAAAATCTCGTATTGTTAGTGTTGGTAAGAGCAGATATATTAAATGCTGAAGCCTTGATGATCACCAGTAGGTACCCTACTGACGGTGCACTTGCACAAAACTCAAAATAATTTCAGAGCCCTGAAAACGAAGCATTTTTTTTTTGCCTACTCGTGAGGTGTTTCACAACCTGCACTAATGGTGTTCTTCTCGAGTATAGCTGGAGTGTATATTGGTGCTGTGCGAATATTCAAAATGTTAAATGTAAATCAAATAGCCGTTCACCATTTGACTTGTATTCAGTTGGAGAACACACAATTAGAAGTTATCAAATCTTCCTTTCTGTCAATAATGACACATACTGGAATCTTCAGGAAGAAAGTCAGGTGCATGGGGCGATCATTCTCAAAGGGCACTGCACTTCCTGAGCGGATATATACAGTAGGTGATTTCTGCTTTGCTCAGTAATTTCCAGTCGTGCAGTAACGATGCCTCGCTTTTATTCTTTATTCATTAATTACCCCGCAGCGTCCAAAGGCGTTACAACGGGGCGGTTACAACATTGAATAAAATACATCTTCATTCCCACAATGCCACTTGCTTTTTAGTCAGCCTACTCCACTGTTTAATTGTTCGAACAAAAAATGAATTGGCATACATGTTCGTCTTGGCAGGGTACTCGAGGATTTTGCAACTATGATCAGTTCGTTTTGAAATGTAATGAGGTTTCTGTACGAAAATTTCTCTACTAATTCCAGTTTTATTACAGTAAATCGAATATAGATATTTTATTCTCAGTTTATTGCGGCGGGCAGAAAGATTGCCATCCTAGCTCAGCCTTCATTGCAGTGCAGCTCTCCCTCCTTCCGTACCACCCCAAGACGAATCTGGCAGCACGGTTTCGTATTTTTTCTAGAGCGGCAATGAAGGTTACCTCGTGGGGATCCCACACAACACAGCCATAGTCTAAGAGTGGACGAACACAAGTTGTATATGCGATACGTTTTAAATTCCCATGTGAACATCGCAGGTGTCTCTGAATGAAATTTAAAGCTTTACCAGCTTTGGCTATGATACTGTCTACATGAGGTTTCCATGAACATTCAGACGACAGTAGCACACCTAGATACTTATACGAACTGGCTTGCTTCAATAGTACATTGTTCAGATGATACCGTGATCTGAATTGGTTTCTTCTTTTTAGTAAATGAGAGATGTACACACTTTGTTATGTTCAGAGTCATTTTCCATTAAGTAAACCAATCATGAATAAGTGATAAGTTGTTCTGAAGTGCAATTGTATCATTGTGATGGACAATTTTTGTACACAACACAATCATCCGCAAACAACCGTATAGAAGATGAAATTCCGGCAGAAATATCATTAATGTACATCAAAAATAATAGCGTACCCAGAACGGTGCCCTGTGGGACTCCTAATGTAACATCTGCATATTCGGAGCATTTTCCATTCAGTGTTACACATTGCCTTCTTTGGGAAAGGTAACATTCAATCTATTTAAAAACAGTTGCATCGATATTTAGGGTTATAAGCTTAAACAATAAGAGTGAATGCGATACCGTGTCGAAGGCTTTCCGAAAATCCAGGAACACACCGTCTACCTGTCCTCCTGAATCTACGTTGGATATTATGTCATGATAAAACTCCACTCTTGTAATATGTCATGATAAACTCAACTTGTAATATCCGAATGTTTGCCGATGACTGTGTTATTTATACCCGCCGTGGTTGCTCAGTGGCTATGGTGTTGGGCTGCTGAGCACGAGGTCGCGGGATCGAATCCCGGCCACGGCGGCGGCATTTCGATGGGGGCGAAATGCGAAAACGCCCGTGTACTTAGATTTAGGTGCACGTTAAAGAACCCCAGGCGGTCGAAATTTCCGGAGCCCTCCACTACGGCGTGCCTCATAATCAGAAAGTTGTTCTGGCACGTAAAACCCCATAATTGAATTGAATTGTGTTATTTATCGCACTGTTGCCAACGCCTCTGATCAATAAACCCTTCAAAGTGATCTGAACCATGTAAAGCAATGGTGCGATGATTGGCTAATGGAACTTAACCCTCACAAATGCAAAACCTTATCTTTGAACCGCCGCCGCTGTCCACTTGTTTTTTTTTCATATGCGATTAGCAGCGTTCCTGTCGAAGCAGTTCAATCGTTTAAGTATCTGGGAGTCATTTTCTGCCATGACCTTTCTTGGGCTTTGCACGTCACTAACGTCATATCATCTGCAAATAAAACACTTGGATTTTTGCGACGTCATCTACATAACGCAACTAAGAACGTAAAATTGTTAGCTTATAAAACTCTCGTGCGAGCAAAATTGGAATATGCTTCACCAATTTGGCACCCACGACAAGCTTATATTCAAGACGCCCTTGAGTCACTTCACAACCGTGCCACTAGATTCATTCATCGTTCGTATTCTTATGATGTCAGTGTGCCAGCACTAAAATTAGAATCTAATTTACCCCTTCTCTCATGTCGCCACCGTATCGCCAGTCTTTCTTTATTCTATAAACTTTTTCATAGCTCGATGGGTATTCCGCCATACATTGTTCCACCAACACGCATATCTAATCGCACTGGTCATCCTCTTCAAGTAGCGCGCCCACGTGCACGCACAGTTACTTTTTCTACTTCATTTTTTCCTCGTACAACTGCTGACTGGAATGGCCTTCCGGGCGACAGCGCTGCCATCCCGTGTCCATCCACCTTTATAGAAAGCATCACCAATCACCTTTCACCATAGATTAACACATGGTTTCGGCTTATTTCTGTGTAGGCCACCCCTTATGTAATACCCCATCACGGGGTCTTTAAAGAATAAAAATGAAATGAAATGAAACTGGTTGTGTTGTGCAAGATAGTCCCCTACGAAATCCATGCTGCTCGTTAATTAGTACCTTATGCTTACCTAAATGACTTAGTATTTGTTTATATAAGATATGTTCAAGCATTTTACACGGGATAGACGTAAGTGATATTGGCCTGTAGTTACCAACGTCTTTTTTGGACCCACCTTTATGTATCGGAAGAAGGTGTGCAATTTTCCAGTCATGTGGTAAAATACCTGTCGATAAAGGTTTTTCAAAAATTAAATAAAGGTACGTAGAAGGCGGCCCCGCGCAACGTTTGAGCACACGTGAGGAAATTCCATCCGGACCACTGGATTTACTCTCATCAATATCCTTCAATAGTTTTTCAATTCCATTAACACTAAGCTCAACAGCAAGCATAGGCGAAATTTTCGTTGTATGTGGATGAATATGACAGGTGTGGTTGGGTAAGAAGGCCGAATGAAAAAAGTTGTTTAGGCACGCAGCTTTATCCCTGTCTTCCGTAATCATCTTACCATTATAATTTAACTCCTGTGTTCCGATGGAATCTGAACCACACTGTTTAAGTACTTACAAAAGATTTTAAGGATTGATTTCATTTTCTTGGTCAGCTCGGTGAAGTAGTCATCTCTAGGTTTTCCTATTTTTAGCTTATATTCGTGTGTAATTGTATGTAGTTTTGAAAAATGAGCAGCTGATTTGCTTTTCTTGGATGCGTCAAATGCCCTCATTCTTTTCTTGATAAGTTTTAGTATATGTGTTGTTACCCATGGCTGTTTGTGCTTTTTAAGCCATGAAGAATCAACATTGGGGAATATGTACACTTACCAGCTCGAGTAACATATTCTTAAAATTGTCCCACATATCATGCACATTACGCTCCTCAGATAAGCACTCAAAAACAGAAAAGAAATTCTGACGTTTCTCAGAAATTGCATCGTTGCTCGTAGATAACTGCGCAGATGAATTGCATTCATTTGCAGAACACGCAGTTAGAAGTTATCTTCCCTTCTGTCAATAATGACACATACTGGAATCTAGGAAGAAAGGTGCATGTGGTGACCATTCTCAAAGGGAACTGCACTTCCTGAGCGGATATATACAGTAGGTGATTTCTGCTTTGCTCAGTAATTTCCAGTCGTGCAGTAACGATGCCTTGCCTTTAGGCAGCCAACGGATTTGTTTTCTCAATTGGGGCAGTAAAATTATCATTTGGATAATGTAAACACATTCCTGATGTCACTTTGGTGCCACAGATACTATCACCTTTCAGTCACTCTCATTTACAAACTTCTCAGTTGACCAGAAGCCTGGTTGCGAGTGGCATTCCATGTGTTAAACAATCTAAAAAAATCTCTTCTAGTGCTTTTATAGGTTTGTTTTCCACTCCTCAAGTGTCAAAACCAGCCATAGTGCCTTTGACGTTGTGTGCTGCTACGCACAAGGGCGCGGGATCAAATTCCAACTGCGGCAGCTGCATTTCTATGGGGAAGAAATGCAAAGACACCTGTGTACCATGCATGGAGTGCACATGGAAGGATTCCAAGTGGTCAAAATTAATCCGGAGGCCCCACTATGGTGTGCCTCATAATCATGTGGGTTTTGCACATAAAACCCCAAACTCACCTCTTATATTCCCTGTAAGTAGCATTCATTGCATGCATTTAAGGCCGTACTGCTCCACTTCAGGCCCATATGTACTAGGGGTTTTAATATTCTGATATTTCTGGACTGAATTAAATATGAATATTTGAGGAAACTGACCTATTGAATATTGAACAACAAATATGTTCACATTTCAGAGAAGTGCGGAGTATTTTTGAAAAAAGGAAACTTTACATTTCAAGGGTTGACTTTTAACATTGTTGGTAGAACATTAGCGCAGAAACATTAGACGAGCCAGACGAGAGGAGAGAAACATAAAAGTGGTACTTTCAACAACGATCTATGGGAAGTTGAATCACGGATTTATACATGCAAGCATTTGCTAGCGTTCTTGATAAACCTGGCCAGATTGATGTTATATTCCTGTATTGCAGAAAAGCATTTGAGCTTGTTTGTCATTGAGAAACTCGAAATCACAAATCTTCCGCCATACTTATTCGGCTGAATCTCTGCATACTTAACTAAGCACAAACAATTTGTCAGCATAAGCGATTGCCCTTACCCTGAAGCGCCAGTTATTTCCAGTGTTTCCCAAGGCAGCATGCTTGGCCTCCTGTTATTTTTAATATATATTAATGATATTGTAGAAGCAGTCAGTCACCCCGTTCAAATAAGGTTGTTTCCTGATGATAGCTTTTATATTTAATGAAATACATTTCTATGTGCCCAAACTTCTGTTATTTCAATCTCAAAACTAACCTTCGCCGAATAATTCGAACGTCACTGGTCACATTCGCCCCAATACAGCCGTGTTATGCCCTGAAGCATACGCAATTTATTGTGGTGAAGCATACCAAGAATGGAAAAGGGCCACTGTTACAGGACATAGTATGTGTTCCTTGATTATGCAGGCATCTAGTCTCCTGCCACAGTAGGAGCTCCTAGCCACCTAATAACCATACTGGCAGCCATTCCGAGCTGTTTCTTACGTTTCAGCGGTGATTTGAGTCCTTCTTTCACCTTCCATGCTTGTCTCGTATATGAGACCGTTAAAGAGGCCTAGTATGTGTTCCTTAATTAAATCTGCCGTGCACAGAAAAGTGGAAAACAATCATGTGTTTTGGGAAAGCTAGCAAAAAGGAAGGCATGAAGTTGAAAAAACTGCGATAAGTCAAGGAGATGTTAAAAGCCAACAAAAAAGTGTGAATCTATCTGAAACTCTTAAGGCTTGCCCATACACGTATTAGGCGTCTTGCTGATCATACTGTGCCGGAAGACTACATGTGCACGTACATAAATTAGGGAACACGTGCTACGTATTGTAACAATGGCACCTTCCCCTGCTTGGTATGCTTCTATGCATAAAATGGCTGCATTGCAGTGAAGCTAACATTATAAAAATAGTAAATTGGGCGAGTTGGTAGCTGTTCATTGTTGCAGGGGTAGTGCTAAACTAAAACGCAACCAAAGTTAACTTTAAAGGCAAATACTGCCAAGTGAGGCAATGGCATGTTTCGATGTTTGTTTATGCCTTTTGTTTAATTCGACCAGTCTCAACGGTACCGGGACGTCAGGATCTAATGAACGGGCATGCCTCATAATCAGAACTGGTTTTGGCACGTAAAACCCCAGAAAGATGATCGAATTAACGGAAGTCGACTGCATATATGGCTCTTGAGTAGTACCACACTGCCTTAAATGCATGGAACCAATGCTACTTAGAGGGAATACAACAGCTTAATTTGGGGTTTTACTTGCCGAAACCACAATATTGACACGTGAACTTATTTATCCTTTGCTGGGGGACTGCATTTCACCCTCTAACAACTTAAAGTTATCGCTCAGCGCAAGAGGCACCTGCACGATTGGAACTTACTCAAATGTTATTGCTGATTCTACCTGTTATGTCTGTTCTCGCGTAACCTTGTGTGATTAGATTGTATGCTCGACACGAATTGTGGACTGCTTTCTGGAAGGCATGCGGGCACCAGCGATTACCCTGGAACCGTCTACGAATCATGTATAAACGCTGACGCGCCTTTCATTTCAAATCAGATTTTCGCCGATGACCGACTGTGCTTGCCGCCGTCGTTGTGCTTGACTGTTGTTTGTTGTTTCCGGGCACAGGTTCGCCCAATAAAGAGTTACTTTAATGATTCACAGTTTGTGCTACTGTGTTCTTCATTGTCCCTACACTGCGACAATATGATTATGAAGCACACCGTAGTGGGAGACTCCAGGTTAATTTTTACCATCTGAGGTTCTTTACCGTGCACTCAATGCACGGTAGCCAGGGGTTTTTGCATTTCGCCCACATCAAAATGCAGCCACAGTGGCCGGAATTTAATTCTGCACCCTTGGGCTTAGCAGTGCAACCCAAAAGCAACTATGTCACCATGGCGGGTTTTGAAACTTGAGTGGTGGAACACGTGTATGGTTATGGGTGAATTCTCCTTTCTTTCAGGATGGCTGAAAATGCGGGGAATGGCACCCCTGCGATCTCTAGCGATGCAGATGTTTTAAACCTTATAATAGATTAAACGGTTTACATCAGCACAAAAAACTTGCTCCATTACGCGATTTTTGGATGATACGGTTTATTTTACAGTTCCCATGAAGATCGTATCAATGAGATTCCACTGTAATTCCAGTGGTGTTCACAGAAACAACAGATTTTTTGAAGGAAGGGACAGGCAGAGAGTCAAAGAGGACTGTGAAATCCATCAAACGGATATGTGGAGCTAACAATGTGGACTGATTGTATAAGGCGAGCAGGCTGCCGGGAATTGCTAAGCTTGATGTGCAGACCTCACATTTCTTAGGCAACTAAACTGTGCAATGTCTTATTTTATTATTGATGACTGCTCTGCCAGTCTCCCTGAGTTTACATCTTTTGTATTTATCATTAAGCAGGCACTTTCATGTTTTTGTGGTTGTGTGACAGAGAGTCATTTGTTTCTTACAGCTGTCATATTCTCAAAAGCAGCACTCATGCTTAGAGACCTGCAGAACACGACCTGTAGCATGTTTGCCGAAATAAACAGCTATTGCTTATTTCAAATAGAACCAATTCAAGGCAAGGCCCCTTCTTGCTTCACTGTACTTGCAAATTGCAAAGCAATGATAAGACACCAATGTGGAAAGAAACCTTTTCTTTTATTTGGCGGACATTAGAGTGGAAACACACAAAAATATTGAGCAACCCTAAGTCAGTCACTAAACTAAGCTGATCCACCGCAATTTCCATGGCCTAGGAACCCCAGCCATACAACCGAATGATTATTCGTATAAGTGACGCTCAAGATGGCTCTTCTCTTGAATGCTACGGTGCGTTGTTCAGTAACAGCAGTCCGTTTGTGTCCCTGCAAGCAGGAATATTAATTCGTGCTTTGGTTATTGGTGACATGACCAAATTTATAATTTTCTGGCCCATCAGATGTTTGAATCAGGAATAACTTCTATAGCAATGTAAACCTTGTCAGCAGTGCATGCAGGATGATTTGCGGTGGCCAGAGACTTTTGAGTGGGACTTCGGCATCAGTGGAGATATAATGTATGTGTATGCATCAGTACATGGGAGATTGGAGGCAGCATCAAGGCAACCTATAGACGAGAAAACCATGGCCAGGCGGCGCTACTGCGCCTCTCCTGACAGCGCCCCAATGTGGAAACGCCAAGCAGCGCGGTCGCGTCGTGGAGTAGTCTCCGCTTCGTTTACGTTGTGCCGTCCGCGCTTTTCTTCGCTGCTCGTTCTCACGGCGCTCCGTTTTCGACGGCGGCAGATCGCCTGCTTGCTCAACAGCGATGCATAATTGCCGTGCGGTTTCAAGAAGGTTGCTGACGCCGACAGCTTTTTTTTTTTTTTTTGTGGCGGCAACCTCACGATAGGGGAGCGTCTGCTTCCGAACGTGTACGGCGTTGAACAAATTGTGGACGGTGATGTGAGAATGAAAGCCAAGTGCGTGTCACAGGTGTCCAACAAGATCGTAGACGACGTCGAGTTAGAGGTACGCACCATGTTCAGAAATTTAGCCACTTTTATTTCAATTACAACATAAGTCACACTGGCAGCAGGAACTTCTGTTGTCATACTACTCGATGACCGCGGATTCATTGGGCTGCTTCTTGACGGTTTCGTCACTTCACAAAGGCATGTTCTGGAGTTTGTTTCACACGTGTCTTGCAGCTGCTCAAGGGCTGTGTCGCTGCAGTACGAAAGCACATGTCCCGGTGGTGCTGACTGCTGAGAAGACTGTTGTGATTGCCATTGGTCTGTTTGGCGCCACTTCCATCTGCATCGCATATAAATGAAACAGTATGTGCGCCTATTTGTTGTGGGGATTAAATTACTCCCAATAATATGTTTGCAAAGGTAACGTTCCTGTGATTGTGTGCATATATTATTCTACAAGAGTGGTACCACTACAAGTTATGATACTCGCACACTTAGATACTTAGAAAGCGTGGGCAAACAACAAACATAACGCGCACGTCTCGAGCGGCTGCTTTCCGATCTACCGCTTCCCGACGCACGCGACGACCGCGGCTTGCATTAAATACGGTCTGCTACCACACAAAAGTAGCGCGCGGCCCCTTTCGTTACCTGCACAACTATATATATATATATATATATATATATATATATATATATATATATATATATATATATATATATATATATATATATATATATATATATGTTGCAGCATTTGGAAAAGGGAACTAATTCTCTTGAGCTTGTCCATGCCGATCGCGAGGGAAGCCACAGTGCAATCAAATAAATTCGGGAGTTCTAAGTGCCAAAACCATGCCAAAACCACGAAATCATTATGAGGCCCGCTGTAATGGGGAGTCTCAGGAATCATTTTAACCTCTGGGGGTTCTTCAACATGCACAAAAATCAAAGCACACGGTAACAAGGGTGTTCTTGCATTTTGCCCCTATCGAAATGCGGCCGCCGTGGCTGGGAATCGAGCACGCGTCGTAGAACTTAGCGGCGCAACACGCACGCATTTACTGCTAACAAACGGCGGATGCCACCACAATTCAACAACGCGACATGACTAAACAAACTGCCGTGCACTAAAAACAGGCATATGGCTATTCCGCTTTCAAGATATTACACGCGAATGCGGAAGTATGAGACTTAATTGACTCGGCCGCGCACTGCAGTTATCAATGCTTGTCGTCTGTCCTTCTCGTACCACTTCCCAGGAAATCTGTAGAACTTCACGGGCGGCGTAGGACCTTTCGTGTTTTCGAGGCTGCTGTGGCAATCGACAACACATCAGTATTGCGTGCCACCTTTCCTGGCTGATGAGGTCGCACTCGATCGGCATCGCAAAAACCACGCGCACGAGCGCTCCCGCCGTACAGAACACGGGCGCGCGCCAGCGCAGCGACGACCCTCGAAACTTCCATCGGTCCGCTAGGGGAGGATTTGGCGCTGGTGCCGCGCAGGCAAACTTTAGGTTGCCTCGTCTATGTAACCGCGTTTGTGTGGATGCATAGACGTGTGCTTCTTGTTGTGCTTGTAAAATGCAAATAAAATATTTTCAGGCTTACTCAGTCTTTGGTGTCGTGTGCGTTTATTCCAGTTGAGGTCATCGTGCCACCTGGAAACCGCATTCTGTCAGTAGCCCTACACGAAATGCAACAGCTGGAGTGCGGCGGCACAACTCGGGGTAACGACGGCGTAATAAACGAAAAACTACTCGGGCTGCCCTTAAAAGTCAGTTCAGAGTGTGCCTTAACTCGATATGACTCAGCGCTACATATATTTATATATGTAGGCGCTACGTTTGCCACACAGCAACCAAACTGGCGGGAGCACGATTGAGGCGCAGCAGCCAGAAACCCAGTAAAGCCACACAACACCTGCGGCCATACGCTCCTGACAGTGGAGTTTCCCGGCGACGGCCGCGCCACCTGTAACGTCGAAAGCGCAACTCTGGTACTGATCAAACTTCAGTCGACGGCGTAGTGGCGCACGTGTTGTTGTTATGACCGCGTGTTATTTGAAACTTCTGAACCACGTGCGCCACCGTCCTGGGGGTAAACGTTCTCATACCGCTGTTTTACGATGGCAAATGTGCAAGACATCGAAAACTGCCCAAGAAAAAATAGCGTGGGGACGGCGGTACTGCTGCGTCAAAGGCTGTAACAGCCGTGCAGGCCTGGCTGCCTGCTCTCCGACTCGAGATTTCCTGGCCGGCCGTGGTTTTGTGCTCGCGCTTCCTTCCTGGAGGATCGCACTAGAAAGCATTGTAGTCAGTAAACTGAAGTTTTTGGTCAAGAAAGCTAGAGTCTTGCCGAGCAGCCGACTTACATATTTTTGTAAATTCTCCATATCTTTTAGAGCTATTTATTTTGCTGTATACGAGGCGTACTGCGCGGTGGCTGCAGGTGTTCTGGCTTGCGTGAGTCGCTCAGCACTTCACGCTGTGTGGTTCTGCTTGGGTTCAGGTTGCCGGATACGGTCACCCGAGCCTTGGCGGCAGGAGCGGCCCAAGCTTGGTCGTGCCGGTACCTCGGCAGTTGTAAGCAAAGTACTGCGGTTGCTTGTCTAATATCAGTCTAATAAATATTTTCTGCAAGTTGTTTACAAGAGCCCTTTAGTAATTTTAAAAGATATGGCGTCTATCATCCCTGGCCAATGAGGCTTTGCAAGCGTGTGAAAACAGCACCATGGAAGGACACGTTTTATCTACGGCACGGGTCTACGGTAACTCAAATTGTTGGATAAGAACACCTACGGTTTCATTTGTAGCAATTGCAACGAACGGGTGGATGTCTGATTTTCCCTTGTTTAATTACTTATCTCCACCTTGCGGGTTTCCGCAGAACTATTACGTCAAACTCTTGCCTTTGCTTCGTGTTGTCGACAAATTCGACTTCGCCCTGCCATTTGCTAGCCGGCTGGTTAGCTCAGATGGTAGAGCGGCTGCCCCGGAAAGGCGGTGGTCCCGGGTTCGAGTACCGGACCAGGACGAATTTTTCTTCAACTTTGAGGCTTTTCTTTCGAGGAACCCGTTTAAGTTTCCTTTGAAGCACGAACGGGTGGATGTCTGATTTTCCCTTCTTTACCTGCCCCTAACGCTTAATAAGCTCAGCCATGCCTGCACACTCAATTGAGCTGCTTGATCGAAGCATAATATGACACTTGACTGTACTCAGGCTACAGATACGCTGCAGTTGTGTTTGCCTTGGTGGAAGTGACACTTCTCATGATTCAGTTCTCATGAGATGACTAATAAAAAAATCGGGCCCCTCGGTTAAACCCCTTTCTTCTTGTTTACTTCGCCAGCACAGTCACACTGGCGACTTCTT
Organism: Dermacentor albipictus; assembly: GCF_038994185.2. NCBI lineage: Eukaryota > Metazoa > Arthropoda > Arachnida > Ixodida > Ixodidae > Dermacentor > Dermacentor albipictus. The sequence continues at coordinate 19,195,453 of NC_091822.1, read as the reverse complement.
TCACGCTGTGAACGTGCCCGGCAGCGTAGAACTTTTCCCCTTTACGACGAATGGCAGGGCGTATCCGACCGTCTAATTTTAAGATTGGTCTGAAACCTTACAGCAAAACTTGCGCCATTTGCTCGTTTCAAAAAATGCATGAACAAGCGATCACATTGGCAGATCCGCGTGGGCAGCGTGAGTAGCGCGGTCCGTCAGTGTCAGTTTTGATGGAAGGTGCCGCAGGAGGCGCTGACGATCGCTGCTCGGTCGCGCCGCCTGGGCAGTGTCAGGAGCGTATACTGGGCAAAACCCCGTTTCCGTTTCCTAAAGCCCCTGAAACTTCGTAAAGTAGTGCCACTCTCCTCCTCCGCCTTTACTCCTCCTCGTTTCTCCTTTCTTTCAAGCTCCCTCCTCGACCATGGCGCCGCCTACGATGCTCGAGCGCAGCAGACGACCTCTCGCACAGTGAATGCACGCATAGCAAGGCAGTACTCTTTAGGCGTTCACGTTGGTTTACCAGCTCCGCGTAACTTCGTGTACAGCATAGAATTTCTAGTCGGATGCTTATACAAATTCGGTAACGGCGGCTTTTGCTTCATTTTTTGATAACTATTTCTTAAAAAACTATCTGAAGGAGTGTTAACGCTGTGCGTTGACGACTGCGAATGTATCTCGTGCCCTACAATTAGGTACGCAACATTTGTCAAGGGCGTGTAGCAAGATCTTGTTGCGAATGGTTGTAAATAACGCGTTTACCATCGAATGACAACCTCTTGGCTTCCAGCAAGCCCTCAGCCTAAAGAATCCGCGCCGCCCTTACCACGTGAATTCACGGCGCGCATCAGCTATGACGTACAAAGGCTGACCGGGATCACTGCTCTGGAGGTTCGAAAGTGTATTACAAGCTATTGTGCCGCCAAAGTTCGTGCTTGCCAATCTAAGCGCACGCAAAGCCTCAGAGGTGGGCGCTGGTGATATGTTTCTCGTGTCTCAACGCCGACAGAAATAACGCGGCCGATCATCGAGTCGGAACTGTGCTTACACAAGAAAATAAAATGAGTTTTTAGCATTCGTGCGCGAAGCGGGAGCGCGGTAACAATGCTTGACTCAATCTCAAACAAGACCACTAGTTGTGGCCTTCAGTAATTTTTTCAGGATAATGACTTATCACGAATAACACTTCATCGTGCGTTGGTTCGTCCGTTTACTAAGTGACGTACTTGTCGCGAACCGAGTTGCACTGAGGTGCATGCATTGAGGATGGTTGCACTCCCTTCGAAGTAACATTTGCGAGACATGGCTTTATTAGTGAAGTCATGATCGCGCAATGAATCGCCCCGCCATGACGCGACCGAAATTGCGGCAACTGAAATGATGTTTTATCCATAGGTTAAAATGATATGAAACGGCATTCGAGTTGCAAGTTCACAGTTTATTTTCACATAGATGCATTACAGATTTGCCTTTGCAGTCACAAGTCCGTGTGCACCATTTTTTGTCTCATTGCGTAAATAAACGCACCAGCCTAAGAGCCCTACAGCAAGCGCGTCTCAATTAGGCATAGTGACTGCAGAAACTAATAGTGGCGTAGACGAGCAAGCGAACGACTACATGAGCGCGCGAAGTAAACGACCAAACGAGCGTGCGAACGAACGAGCAAACGACTAAGCACGAACGACGACTGAACCAGCCAGGGAACGGGTGGGCGACAGCACGTTTTCTTTGCGAGTGCTCCACCGCCACATCTTAAGCTTCGCACACTGTAAAGCTCACGCGAATTAGCACATACGTCTCAATTACCTATGATGCGGTCGCTCGACGACGAACGCACCGCGCAACACGGTTTCGGGAGAGCACGCACGCTTTTCATCGGTGCCTCTGTATCCCACATCCACCGGCCGACCGCCAACGAGGAACACAAACAAATGTGGCAAACAAAGCTAGTCTATCTAAAGAAGGCTAGTAAGTAACCACAAAAGGCAGAGAGTTGCTCTCCTGGGGCGCTTTCATGATCGAGACTGAAATTTTGTCAAAAGGACTGCGCTGAATCTTAAAAATTTCGTAATCACGTCATCGCACGCAATCTCGCGTGCCCGCGAACTCAAGCCGGTTGGCGTTCAAAACGATTAAGCGCACCAAATATGACTAACACGACCACGTAGTGCGCATATAAGCAAAGCAGACGTTGCGTAAAAATCATGTTAAAGGGGTGGAGACATCAAAATTTTCGTTCATTCGTTTGTTGATTCAAACGTTGCGTCATGCTTCAGCAGGCACAATACACACAGCGGGATTCATATATATCCGATAAATAATTTAATAATAGCATTATTATACCGGGCGATTTCGGTTTCGGTTTCTGGGCTCCGGGGGATGCTATGACGTCACAGAGGAGGAAACGCAACATGGCTTGGTCACGTGGGCCACAAAAAATAGTGACGTAAAACTATGCTGCGTCGTCTGCTAGCGCATACGCGTGCTCTGCCAGCAGAGGTTAACTGGCGATTCGAAGTGCATGTCACGATTATTATAATTATTGCGAAGAGCGACAACAACGGCAAGAAAATATTGCGGCTTGTGAGAGTCGGTGATTCATCCCGAAGCGCCGTAAGCTTTAGCTTCGAAGTGAACCGGAAAAGGCCTAGCCACGATATCGGCGGCGCCGAACGATCAGAGGCGGTGAAGCTGCCGTCGGTGCACAGAGTGACCACTCCTCGGACGCTGATTGGCGGCTTCGCCGTACGGCTGCCGCACAAATGGGTCCCGGGCCCGTGCTCTCTACGGCTAGGAAATCTCGCCGTTCGCGAACAAAACCGCCGTCGCACGGGGGCCCGCGAACGGCAAACGGCGTGCGGCGAGTTTCCGTGCCGGTAACGTGGACGGGCCTTCACAGTGAGAAAGGCCAGGCGAAGGAGAGACCGCTCCGAACTGCCGAACTATGCGAGGAGAGAAGCGGACAACACGAACGCCGCATATCCTGGTCCCTTTCGGAGTCGGCCGGCAAGTGGGCCTTTGCACCGTGCCGACGTGCAAAGGCCCGTCGGCACGGCAACTCGCCGCACGCAGTTTGCCATTCGCGGGCCGGCGTGCGGTGTTCGTGTTGTCCACTTCTCTCCTCCTGTGTCCGTGTCTGCACGCCTTACCCCTTCTTTGCATTAAGAAAGGATTTCTATATGCCTGTAGCTCGGTCATAGTGGAGGTTATGCTCGGTCGCTCGGCTCAGCAGGCTCCGTAATCGGCATTTCATCGCTACTCATCATACGTCACGTTTTTGTGCTGGTGTGCTATGACGTCAATATTTTCGTTCCTCCTCTGTGACGTAGTAGCTGCCGCGCTAGCGATGGGTCTCGACTACGAGAAGGAGTTTTTAATGACTTTTTGGAGCTGAATTAAAATTATTTTGAAATGTTTGCAGCGTCCGATACCTCGTTCTGGGTGTCTTTGCATACGGAAGCAGCCTACAACATGCTTTTTATAGCCTCAAAATTTGGTGTCCCAACCCCTTTAAAGCGTGCGTACAAATGACAACATGCACAGTGAACTGTGCAATATCTACTACGTTATTGCCCGCAGCACAATACGCAAGCCTGGCACATACAATACTGAGAGAGCCACAATTTACATCACAGAGTCGCGCGGAGGAAGTTGGTCGGAAGTTCTCCCTCCCGATTCGGTAAGCCATGTCTTTCTTCTTAACCCGTTGCGCTTACCGGACGGTATCGCGAGCATATTCTAGCCTTTGCTAAAACTATATTGGCATCCAAACGCGCAGCAGGTCATGGTAACAAAAAATGACGTGAAGCGACGTCGCACTTGCCACAAAACATCCTTCAAGGCGTTCACAAGATCAAAACAACACAGAATAGGAACGGAAGGAATGCCGCCAACAATCGCCGCTTCTCGAGCAAAGATGGCACTGAAGCGCGACTGTAAACAAACGAAGCCGGCGCAAGGGGCCACGTGATGCCATTAGGCCAATAGCGACGCGGCGTCAGCTTCGGCCAGAGCGCTGGAGGAGGAGGCGGCATTCTTCGAAGCGTGGCACTACTTTACGAAGTTTAAGGGGTTTTACCTATGGGTTTTACCGGATAGATGGATGGATGTTATGAGCGTCCCCTTTGGAACGGGGCGGTGGGTTGCGCCACCAAGCTCTTGCTACTATGCTGCCTAATATCCTACCTAGGTTAACCAATGAAAAAAAAAACACTATGAACTACCACGTCCAAATTTTCTGATACCCTATTGCGAACTGTGCTTTTGTACGTCACATCCTTTGTCGTTTCCCTACTTTTCTTCCACCAATCCTCCAATCGCCTCTTACTGATGTCTATTGCGGACTTGTTTGCTTTACCACTGCTCCCGCTGAACCCAAGGGCTTCAAGGAGGCCAGTGGTGCCTAAATCGACCGCTGGATAGACGTCTTCACATGTTAATAAAATATGCTCCGTCGTTTCCCTAGCTTTACCGCAGCAAGCACATGCTTCTTCTTCCTTCTTATATCTCGCTTTATCGGTGCGTGTTCTAAGGCATCCCGATCTCGCTTCGAAAAGTAATGAGCTACCCTTTGAGTTATCATAAATGGTTTCTTTCCTAATTTCGTTTTTTCCCCTTAAGTAGTTACTCATGGCAGGTTTCTTTTCCATTGCCGCCACCCATGAGATTAATTCAGCCTCTCTGACTTTGCGCTTGACCTTCTTTGTTGCTGTGTTGCCCACCCCACAGGCCGCATACTTGCTGGTAAGCTTCCTAGTTCTTTTCCTCCACTGTGAATCAATGTTTTGCCTTTACAGATACCTGAACACTCTCCCAGCCCATTTACTTTCCTCCATATTCCTCAGCCGTTCTTCATACTCAATTTTACTGCGAGCTTCCCTCACTTCAAAACTAGTCCAGCCCATATCCCCTTGCACAGCTTCATTTGTAGTCTTCCCGTGAGCGCCCAATGTGAGGCGACCCACTGACCTTTGGTTCCCGTCGAGTCCTGATTGTACCCCTGATTTAAAGCAAACAACCGCATTTCCAAAAGTAAGTCCTGGAACCATTACCCCTTTCCACATACCTCGGAGGACCTCGTACCTATTGTATCCCCATAGCGCCCGGACGTCATAATTCTGCAGGAAACACACTGGATTGCAAAGCTAGCAGGATACAGATTTTTGGCTATGCCGAAGGGGACACCAGGGCATTAACTGCTTCATTATGACTGCATTTCTCTTCCCCTTGACTGTTATGGTTTTTTCCTGTGTTTCGATATCCGTTGCGTTCGTTTATCCATATACCAAGGTATTTATATTCTGTTACCCGAGGTATTTCTTGGCCCTGTATCTCCACTGTCTGTTCACTGTTTTCATATTGAATACAATAACACCTGATTTTCTAACACTAAATTTCAAACCTAAATTGTTGCCTTCCTGTCCACAGATATTAGCCAGACGTTGCAAATCACTTTGCTTGTTTGCAAGCAACACAATGTCGTCCGCATAAAATAAACCTGGGAGTTGCTGCTCTATTACTGTACCTGACTGTTTGTATGAGATATTAAACCCGATATTACTTCCTTCTAGCGCCCTCTCCATCCTCACCATGTACATCATAAACAGCAGCGGGGATAAAGGGCACCCCTGCCTCAGTCCCTTGTTGATATGAACTTTCTCCGCGCTCCTCATCCCTTCCCATTCAACGCAAACAGTATTTTCTAGGTAAATCTCTCTCAAAAGCTGTATACAATCGTTACCTAAGCCTTCCCCTTCCAGAATATCCCACAGAATGCTGCGGTCTACGTTGTCGTATGCTCCTGTAATATCTAAAAAGGCCACATACAACGGTCTGCTTTCTGCTTTTGATATTTCAATACACTGAGTAAGAACAAACAAGTTATCATCCAAACGCCTACCTATTCTAAAGCCATTCTGAAGCTCTCCCAAGATGCCATTATTTTCTGCCCATGCTTTCGTTTTCTATTGTACAGCGCCACCTGTGGTCGCATACTTTAGTTCACGACGCCACCGCTACGCTTATTTCCGTTGCACTATGGAAGGTACAGTTTCCCTTCTGTACGTTTGTATAGGTGTTCTGAGGTCTCGTGGTGTTCTGTGCGTTGTCGGCCATTGGAAGTGCTGTCCGATACTGTCCCGTTGGAGAACACTTGCTTTGGCGAATACTATAGCTGCAATCCGCTTCTTCAGAAACCGTGCTAGGTAAGAGTTCGCCCAACTTATTACTTTCTACCATCCCTACTCTTTCTTTCGACCGCGCCTGTTACCTCGGAAACATGCCAGTCTCCTTGGCAGCGAGTCATGCCGCAGCGACGTCGACTGACGTCTTATGTAACGTGCAATATATATGTTTAGCAGTATTATTGCTCTTAAATGACGTGTGAAGATAAGAATGCATTTTGAAATCCTCTGTATCCGTGCCTGTACGAAAGTTTTCTCCAAGTATTGCTTCGAGCGCCGAGCCGACGTTCGATCCTGCAGTGCTCGACGTTGATAGCTCGTCCCGAGCGCCTAGTTGGTGTGTCGAGTTTCGAATCGTGTACATACTCCATCTGTACCGTTCGTTGCGCCACTCTTGGTTTTCTATCGAGTAGCGTTTACACGGACATGCACGTTCCGCCGTTCTGCGACCTGCATTAGAAATTCTACTCCGGAATTTACCGTGATGTTGACCTATAAGCGCTGCAAGGACAGCCTAAGCACCGCTCCTCCCCCTCGTCGCCGTGTTTGTCTGCTGCATTTTCGTCCTTGGGCGATGGGGAGGCGGCAAGGGACGCGTTGCGGAAGGAATCCCTTTCCGGGAGCAGCCCTCTTCCCCCGGGCCTCGGAATCGATCGGCGTCGTGGCCCGCATTGTGCGTAGAGTACGCAAGGCGACTACGCTTTCGAAATAGCAGCACGAATGAGGCACGTATGGCGTGTGTTGGATCAAGAGAATGTTTCTCCTCCCGTACTCTCTCAATACATGAAGCAGGAATGTGTGTTCCTGGTATCCTTTCTTGTGTGCTTATTTGTTCAAGTGCATCTGGAGTGATGCAGCAGCGAGCTTTGGGACTTTTCAGATTCGTGTGGTTTGCTAAGCCGATCAAGAGAATTTAATTTTGCGAGCAGTACTCAACGTTCGTGTACAAAATGTAATCGTTGGAATTGCTTTCAAGAATTTCATTGCTTTTTGTTCTGACATGGAAAGATTGTTCAGAATCAGAATCAGTTTATTCATAACAAAATGAGGATAATTACAACATATGTATGTACAGAAGGAGGTCCCGTAGTTAGAAACTGAAATGGGACCTCCTGTGCATGATGACTAGAATTAATAACACATACAAAAATGGCAACATGAAAAATTTACGAATAAAGGTTTTGGTTGCCAATTGCCTGTTTTTCTGTTGATACCAATGCCGGGCGTACTATTTTGTTACTCTTTATGCATGAATGAGGCGGTAAAAAATTGTGATATTGCGTAAGTGCATGCATAAAACTGGTGGAGCAGTGTAAGGCCATATATCCACCATAGCGTATACTACGGTGTAGCAGACCGAATTAGCATGGAAACAGCACGAGAAACGACAACTGAGACAAGGCACCAAACCATCTGCGACTAACAACAAGTTTTGTTCATTGCGTCGCACAATAAAAAAGTTCCATGACAACATGTGCCCTGCCACTTGACATCAAGTTCTTATACTAAGAAAGAAAGGTGTACGGAAACAAAAATATATATACTCTAGGCTATGGCCCACTCGCAAGATCTAATTGCCAAGGCATTTCACGAACCGCTAAGATATGCAGTTTCTTCTCGGTTCAGGCTAACAGACAGTGCTCTAACACAACCTTTTAAACAGCCTTTTAAAAAAATTTCACGTGCTTCAAACACCAAATGCACATAAGGGTACGTAAAAGGTAGTTTTTAAAATGCGGTCTTGCAGTGGATGGCCATTGTGCTCCCACTCTTGATCCGTGCATTGTAAGAGTTCTCATTCAGCCTTGTGTTGAGGCATCTCCTGATTTGTCCCACATAGCAGCGACCACATGGCAAACGGCACCCTTTTGTTGCAGACAGAGTGTTCACATGATATATGAGTGCATGGACGGCACATTCCTGTGACCGCCGAATACGCCTCATGAACCTCTATAAGAACCTTATATGTGCACGATGTAGACTATGGTGTCGTAGTGTACCAGTCTGCTACACCCAGGGCACTAAAGATGCTGGATCCCGTCCACCACCTAGGCATCAATCTGGCCACAGGTGTTCTTTAAGACAAGTCCGGTGGCAAGCCTCTATGTAGAGGCAGATGAGTAGTCCCTCCATCAACATAGAATGTACCCCAACTTCAAATATTTTCTAAAGTATATACTTACTTTGAATGTGCCTCCTATTCAACCATAAATGACATGACCAGTATCACACTCTTTCAGGATCGACCTGTGAGAGAGCCTTTCTCGTTGCATGTGCAAAGTCTCAGTGAAGAAATGGATGTCCCGCTCCTTGAACATTGTCTCACAACTCCAGCAAAGCTGTTACCGCCGTGAGAGTGGCCGCTCATAAAATGAGGCATATTTTGAAACGAAGCTTTCTTTGCCTCTTTGTTCGAATTTTGCACTGCTCGAGGAGTGGTTCAGAGCGTGTATATTCATGGCAGGAACATGGCAGAGAGAAAAGGCGATGTGAGAAACTCGTTTGGACCTTTGCACCCCATCGAAGTTTGCAGGAACAACATGGCCACAATTAGTACATGACCAGGGTAGTTGGAGAAGTATGGGAGACGCCTTTGCCCTGCAGTGGGTGTAACCAGGCTGATGAGGATGATGATGACCCCATCAGATGTGCACAGTGCCCTCTGGAGCTCCCTGGGCATCTCCACATTAGCCTCTTGACAGCTGTAATTATCTGTGGCCCCCCTGCAAAAAGCATTGCAGAAACTGCAGCGCTTACCTTTCTACTAATGTGCTAACCAAGCGGGAAGCTACGTATAGTGGTAGAAAGGAGGCAGCGAGAGGAGAAAAAGGATGGGAGAGGGTAGGAGAGGGATAAGATGACATGGGAAGGCAAGGAAATAGCAGTTGCGGGCAACCTGAAGTTATGGTACGGTATGCTTCTGCTATTTCTGAAAAATAAACATGTAAATTTGTCAAGCAAGCAACTGACACAAGGAATGCAGATGCAACGCTGCATTAAAACACCGTAGGGTCTAGGTGACACTACGGAAGCGGTTTCATTGCATTGCAAAGTGGCATGAATAACTGCGTGATCACTTAGGCTGGTTAGATTACAGATGGACTCCATTTTATTGAATTGGGCATTAAAAATAAGTCTAGCAGGCTTGATGAATCATGAGTCATCCGTGTAGGGAAGATAACTACTTGGGATAAGTTGAAGGTTAGGCAAGTATCTATAAAGTGACTTTCAGTATTCTGTTTTGAAGTCGTTAATGATAAGTTTGACCAAGTTATGGTGGGGAAGTTAAAATCCCCAAGTAAGAGAAGAGGGGCATGATCCGAAGCTGAAGTTACTAGTTGAAGAGCATCATGAAACTCGCCAATGAACGAGGGATCGGAATCAGGAGGGTGGTAGTAAGCGCCAATGGTAATGCGTGGAACGTCAGTGTTGCAGCGAATAAAAATAATTTCAAGATTGGAAGGAATGTTGACAATGCAGCATTTTAAACTATGGTGAGCGGCGGTTAACACCCCACCCCCATGCCTGTTTTTGCGATTGCAACGAAAGATATCAGTAATTAAATAGAATAGGCAATTCAGAGTCGGAAATTAATGAATTCAGCCATGTTTCGGTTAGTACAACTAAGTTACATTTGGTTGCCTTTATGAGGCTGAGCAGAGAATCGCATTTAGGCAATATGCTCCTAATATTAGTATATATACATGAAAGAAAGTTGGCATTGGACTAAGCAGGGGCTTCAGTAGGTAGCTATGGTGCACATGGGAGCACCATTTGTGTAGTTGGGTCAGAAATGTAAGGGACCTTAACGATGGGTAATTTTCGGTATGCAAGCTTATAGGATCGGGATTGGGTTTTGCCGAATGTAATAAGCCGCTTGTGTATCAGGCGGGTGTTCGGGGAGTAATCCTGTGATATGCTGTATGTAGTATATTAAGTTTTTTTGCGTTAGAAAGAATGCAATCTTTATCTTTGAAGCTCGTAAACTTTGCAATGATCGGCCTATTTCTGCTAGGTTGGAAACTTCCCAGTCGGTATGCATGTTCGATATTATGTGGGCTGGCCGTTATGTCTAGGGTAGCCTTGCAGGGATTTGCGAATAATTTCTCCGATTGTGCCCATGTTTCGTGCTTGGAATCTTGTTGTGTATAAAAAATAAAGTTATTTTGTCAGGATCGATTGTCTGAATCATCAATGTTGCATGTTCTGCGATTTGCGCAGAATTTTGAACAGCAATGGATCGAATGTCCTTGACATCTGCTTTAATTGTGCTTATGGCGACACAATCTCTTTCTATTTTAGCAAGCCTTTGGCTTATATTGTCAAACGTTTTGTCATACTGAGATTGGATTGTAAAACATTATTTGTCCAACAGATGTAGGGAAGGCTTTAAGCCTTCCCACCTAGACGACTTACATTCCGAGCTGGTGGGCTAGCCGAAGGCTTCACGGGGCGGGACCGCTTAGTGTGTTACAGAGAGACCACACAACACTACAGGCTAGGGTGGGTTAAATATCCTCCGGCTGATATATCCTTAAACAAGAGCCAGGCCTCCACTTGGCGTTGCCTGCAAACCAACTCTTTTCCAAGCCCGGTGTCGTGCAGCCTCTACTACCCGGGTCAGTACTCCAGCCAGTGTAAGCTATGTAAAGCCAGGGCTTATCTTAATAACATATTGTGGGAATGCCCACAGGCTCCCTCTGAGGGAATGATAAAGTGTTTAGAACAATGGGAGACCTTATTACTCAGCTCCGATCCGGAGATTCAACTGAAGACCGTCCGACTGGCCGAAACCGCCGCTAGGGTCCAAGGACTCCTGTCATACTGAGAGAGTGTAGTTTGGATGGCTTTCATTTCTTTCATGAGAGAGGCTTGATTTAATTGAATTTCATAGAGAGCAGCTGACCAGAAGTTGTTTGGGTTCAAGCAGGATGGGTGGTAGGGCCTGTATTTTCTTCGATATCTCCGGAAAGCAACAGCCGGTTTAGTAAGCAGCAACAGTACTGGTATAGGGCACCAATGCAATGCCGTGGGCTCGGCAACGCTATCAATGCATAATACCACCTAGGCTTTGCAAATATGGAGTAACGGTTCGTTACCTGCATGAAAAACAGGCGGCTCAGGTAAACGTTCATCATTGTTGCCATGTTGTCAAGCCCACTGGTGGGACCGTGTGGGGGACGTCAGTGCTTTTATTGTGGTGGTGGCGCATTGGTGTGGAATTCGGGACATGGCTGGCAAGTGACATTGGGGAGGGGGCAAATCGTGGCAGATCAGGTAGCGGAGCATCCAGAGGCTTTTGCATGTAGGGTGGTAGCAACATGTCGGTTGGTCATGGTGATCGCTGATGCAGCTGGGCCAGATTTCCGTCAGTGCCCTGAGGCACCCAACAGAACAGATTTAACAGAACAGGTTATAACAGATTTGGTTATAGCAGAAACATACAGTTGGCGTTCGCAGGATCTGTTTCTTAAAAGTCCTGCAGCGTCCCCTTGTTGTGTTCCACGTCAGGTGGCTGGCATTACTGCCGAAACTGAAATACAGTTATAGAGATTTCTTTTTGAAAACTTCCTGATCACCCTCAGAAACGAGGGCACACCGAAAAAGTATTCTTCGGAGTGCCAAGGAGTCAGTCTGGTCTTCCAAGGAGTACCTTGGAAGACCAGACTGACGCCCTGGGAAAACACTTCGAGCATGTATCAAGCTTCATACACTATTCAAAATCATTCCCTAAACACGAAGAACTAACAGAACTTAAGCCACTGGAGTGTAAATGCCGACCGAATGAACCGTACAACTGTCCTTTTAATATTGCTGAGCTGAGAGCTGCCTTGAGCATGTGCAGGAGCTCTGCACCGGGAGCTGACCTAATCATGTATGACATGATTAAAAACCTCCACATTGACACACTGATGACACTTCTTGCACTTTTCAACTCTATTTGGTATGCCGAATACCTTGCATCCTCATAGAAGAAAGCTATTGTTATTCCATTTTTGAAACAAAGATCCATCTGACGTATCTAGTTATTGCCCGATAGCTCTCACAAGCTGCATTTGTAAGCTTTTTGAAAAAATGGTCAATCATCGCCTTTTACATTTTCTTGAATTTAACAAAATACTTTACTCTTTTCAGTGCAGTTTCAAAGAGGGTTGGTCCACAACGGGTCATCTCGTGCACATTGAGGGAAATATCTGGGATGCGTCTTATGGATATTTCTCGATATGGAGAAGGCATACAACACAACATGGCGTTACAGAATCTTGTGACACCTGTTGGGAATAGGTGTCCGTGGAAACATGCTAAATATATAGAAAGCTATTTGTCAAATCAAACCTTTCATGTCAAAATTGGCAATTGAGTTGCAGGTTTCACCATTTTTTTCAAGTCGCTGCTCCTCCTTTAGGCGACAGTGTATTTGAGTGCAAATCAATTTTATAGTCGCATGATTCGTATAGTGGTCTTTCAACGGCTTTTGTTCTCGATTGCGGCAAGGCATTCATGCGCCGTCTGGCAACTTGTATCCGGCAGCTGGATGCAAGAGGCCGAGACGAGGCATACGGTTGGTTTCTGAGGGAGCTCGCGCGTCCCTTTTCGCCTATAGGCTTTCCAGCAGGAAGGCAGTGGCCCTTGTTCTGGTCGGGCTACGTGACCCTTTGAAGAAAACGCCAACCTATTCGAACGCACTAGGCCGGAGTCATGAACAAGAGAAAAACTGCAACATGTGCTGCGAACAAGGAGTACCGAGCGCCGTAGAGTCCCCTGTCCGGACCCATATGGGTAACAACACCCGATAAAAAACTAAGTAAATAAATAAAATGACACATGCAAACCATTTGTCTACTTTGCTTGGAGGGTATGTCGAGAATGAGAGGGAGAGTGTGGCACAGTCGTAGACATCGCAAATTGGCAGCGTGTGTTGTCTGCTAGGAAAGTGTCATCTGTTTGGAAAACAAGTTGTGGGGCTCGCGCGACGGCCGCACGCCGCATTTGGTACGAAATTGCTGTCCTGTCAACATGCTTTGACGCTGAAATGTGGCACTCACGTACGCTCTCCTCCCAAGAGAATGCACCGCAACGCAAGATGGCACCCCATTTTACAGAAGACAAAAAGAGCCTGGTGACGACACTCATGAACAACTACAAGCATGTTGTGGAATGCAAGAAAACTGATGTCGCGTCGTTGACCAAGAAGAATCAGACATGGAAAGAAATAGCAAAACAATATTGTTACAAGCACGGGGAAAAGGGGGTTTATTTAGGCGTGCGCGAGCAGGAACGGCAGGCTACAAACAACAGGAATGGCCGCTGCACAGTCTTCGTTCTCCTCTTCCCTTCTCTTCTTGATCCCCGCGTCCCTTTTACACGCTTGGACGCTTGCAGGTGATTGCGCCGCATTACGCGGCGCAATCACCTGCTACTGAAAAAATGCTGGAACAACCTGAAGCAAAAGCGGAAAGAGTAAGCTGCAAAAGAAAAGCAAGAGCGCCACAAAACTGGTAAGCGCACATGTTCTGCATGACTGGCTCATTTGGACTACTTTTTATTCTGCTCATGCGCATGTTTTATATTCGGTGGATGAGTGCGTGACAGTCCAGCATGCTGAGCATAAATATGGTCGTGAGCGCTAATAGCTGGTGATGGCATGTGTAGTCATTGGAGATAAGAAAATACGCTCGCAGTCAATCTTTCCCCAACTATGGGAAGCGCACCAGCATCGGGCACAGGTGCTTCGCGATGAGCAGAGTCACCTTTCCAACTGCGCGGCACACTGTTGACTGAGAAATGCCAATTGGACCCCCAGTGCCTGTTTAAAACGTGCCAGCGCCGTAAAACATCACAGCCTTCAGCAACTGCAGCATGGGAGGCACACAGGCTGTCCTCTGTTGTCCCCGCTTACCCGGATAGGCAACATAACGAGAAGTCGCACGGCGTTTTTCGTGAATCTGTAACGACCGAGGAATTGTTCATGGTCGTATAGCTCCATCGGATTTTCTTGGTCACGTAGGGTGGGTCGCGGAATTTTCGGCAAGGGCTGCGCCTCTGAAAATGCTGTATTCATGACGTGGCAAGCAAACTTGAAAGCAGCTAACCTCCGCGCGACATCCGTTCGGGAGGCTGCCATGTTGGAATAACACACAAAGTCAGTTTCAAGTTAGCCCGGGAGCAGGCTAGAAACTTGAGCGGACTTCGACGCAGCCAAGTCGTTGGCAAGTTCGCAAGCTCAAGCACGATTTAGGACGCGCTGCGAAGCTGTCTTGAGACTTCCAGAAGTTAAGTTTGAGCCAAGTTAGATCTCTGCATTTGGGGGTAAATCTTCATAATAAATTTTTATGTGGCCGCTCTTTGAGATACCCAGCCAGCCACGCCAAAGTGAATAGTGGTAAGTAAATAATGCTCTCGCATTAAGATCCAGGGTGGAAAAAACAGCCCAACCTTAGACGGACAAAGAAAGGACAGGCACTTTGTTAGTTCATGTAAAGTTGCCCTGTTTTTCCACCATGCATCTAACCCAACTCTCCCGAATGTTGGGTCTTCATGTACTTAAATTTAGGTGCACATTAATGAACCCTGGACAGTCGTATTGAATCTGAACCATCCAGTATGGCATCTCGTAGTGCTGTCGCTCTGCCTTCGACTTCTTCCTCGGCTTCAACTTCATCCACCACCACTTGGGATTGCACTCGTGACCCTGTGGCCATGTGCAGTTGGGAACCACATGCACTCGCCACTGAGGTTGTGCTTGGCAATTTGTGTGGAAGTTTCTTGCAGCATGTATTGGGCATTTCTGTTACTGTACAGGTTTTTTCAAAGCTCACTTGTGGCCGATGGCATAATTCTAGTTCTGAAGATGGATTAATCAGCGAGGCAGACATTACTTGCACAAGCAATCTAGATATGTAATCAACTAATAAATTCCATTAACTAATTATGCCTTTAATTAATTACTTCACATCACATATTGCAGTTTACAAATTGTAGCCAGTTGGTTTGCAAGGCATATCCAATTGGAACAAATTGTGGAGATGATCTTGAGATATGTGCCAACAAACTTGCAGTAAAAACAGCACAGTACCACTTACTTCTTTCGGAAAACGTGGTTTTACGCATTCAAGCACAAAAATAGCTGCAATGGCCATGTATTTTGTCGTTCACTTTGCGAAAGAACATGTTGAAACTGGGTTCATCCAAAAAATATTCATTCCATTTGGATACACCTTGTGAGTGCACTGGCTAATATTCGTGAATACCCGCCGTGGTTGCTCAGTGGCTATGGTGTCGGGCTGCTGAGCACGAGGTCGTGGGATCGAATCCTAGCCACAGCGGCCACATTTAGATGGGGGCGAAATGCGAGAACATTCGTGTACTTAGATTTAGGTGCACGGTAAAGAACCCCAGGTGGTCGAAATTTCCGGAGTCCTGCACTACGGCGTGCCTCATAATCAGAAAGTGGTTTTGGCATGTAAAACCCCATAATTTAATTTTTAATAATCGTAAATGGCAATATGTGTCAGTGAAAACTTTGTTATTTTGTTAATTTGTCTGTTTATTTATTTTTATTCCCTTTGTAAATTATGGCCATCCTTTGAGTAGTAGAACTGCAGAAATCAAATTTTGGCAACAACGAGCAATACTGCAGTGGATGAAGATAGCATTGTGGACATTGCAAGTAAGGTTTCCTTGAAAGGATGGTTGTCTGTGTCAATCTGCTGCTGTTTCTGTGGTAAAATAATTCAGCATTAGAAGAATTGCTGGGGTCTGCATATATATGTACACACACACACACACAGGGTCCATTATGAAAATAATGCGCAGGATTGTATTATGACGCAACTATCTATGACAGCGCGGTAACAAAAACTGGTCGGGAAATGTAGCGAGGGTTCTGCCCTGCCAACGCAGACGGTCGCCAGTTTACTCTGAGCACTGTGAGCGGACAACACGGCGTGATGGAGTGTTTGCTTGAACAGTGATACGCTATCAAGTTTTGCGTGAAGCTTGGAAAGAATGCAACCGAAACATTCCTGATGCTTCAAGAGGCCTTCAAGGACAACTGCATTCAAGGTCACAGTCCGGGAGGTGGCACAGGACATTCAAGGAGGGCCAGGAGGAGGTTGCGGACCAACCCCGTTCTGGACTCCCAACAACGACCAGAACTGACAAAAACGTGGATTGTGTTCATGAAGTTTTGCGTTCCGACCATCGAGTGAGCATCCGGGAAATTGCTGACATCCTACACATGTTCACATTTGTGGTACGTTGGATAGTGACCGAGGATCTACAAATGCGCAAGGTTTGCACGAAGCTTGTACCGAAAGTGTTGACGAAAAATCAGATAGAACTTCGAGTCTTGCGCTGTCACAAATTGTTGGATTTGGTTCAAAATGAGCCGGACTTTCTTAACTGTCGTAACCGGAGACGAATCCTGGATGTTCAAGTTCAACCCAGAATCGAAAAGGCAGAGCAGCGAGTGGCACACAAAATCATCCCCCCGCCCCAAGAAAGCGCGGATGAGCAAGTCTCACATCAAAACGATGCTCGTGGTTTTCTCTGACGCCCGAAAAATCATCCATTTTGAGTTTGTACCGCAGGGAGAAACTGTCAGCTCAGCCTTTTACCTGGAGGTGCTCAAGAGATTGAAACGCCGGGTGGCGCGTGAAGGCTGACATCAAAGACACGGTCAAGCTCCATCATGACAATGCCTCCAGCCATACGTCCTTCATGGTTACCAACTTCCTGGCCCGGAGCAACACCCCGGTGGTCCCCCTTCCCCCTTACATTGCTGACTTGGCTCGGTGCAACTTTTTTTTTTTTTCCCCCTGACTGAAGAGAGTGCTGGAAGGAAAGCATTGGGAAACCGTGGTAAACATACAAAAGCATGTTACAGCGTTCCTGAGAGACATTCCCGTCGAGGACTTTTTCAGGGTTCCTTCCAGGCATGGCAGACATGTCTCCGCAAGTGTATTGATGCAAGGGGAGAATATTTTGAAGAATTTGAACCATTTGTACAGCTCTGGTCAATAAAACTAGTTTTACAGAAAATGTGCATTACCTTCCTAATGAACCTTGTGTGTGTGTGTGTGTGCGTGTGTCTGTGTGTGTGTGCGTGTGTATATATATATATATATATATATATATATATGCAGACTTTGTTGTATTTTTTGCACAAAGCTAATTTACGGTAAATTAGTGCTTTTAACATTACTTTTGTGTAATAGCTCACTCAGCTTGCCCTGGGTTGCCCACTTATCTACAAGTGTATCTAAATCTTACTACCTAGAAATTATGGCCATTTGGTGCCATGTTTGCTGAGATGCTGATTGGTGAGGACAACCATATCTCGAATATTCATTCTGCCAACTTTCAAAAATGATTGAATAGTTTATTTCAGACATGCGCTCACTCTCCATGGTGTTTCTTTTGCAAATGAATCAAAATAAACCTTTTCATTTTCATTGTTATGTACTGTCGAGTTGCTGTCATTTCGTGGGCACATCAGGAATCTAAGAACGCTCATCTTCATTATGAAGCGACTTATTGACTGGACCATAAAAAAACTTTACAAGTTGACTGCAGAGGTGAAATTTTCTTTTTATCCTGCTTTTGTTTATTTTGAGCTGCCTAATTGGTTGAGGCTGCTCTGACAAAATCAGCAGAGCGGACCAGAACTCTCAGCTGATGTATTTCCTCTGTCGACGCCAGTGTCGACAGATAGCATGGACGCTGCTCTATTGTGGCAAGTGCTTTTTCTCGCAATAGTTGAAAGTGAAAGCTCTGAATTGCGGTATGAAAACAATCTTTGAATAACTTATGCTCATTTGTTACATAATTACGATTAAAATTTATAACTTTGCAAGCTCCTTGTAGCATACTGAGTATGACAGATGACTCTTGCATATCATGAAAAACTGTTTTGAGAATTTTTCCTCATTTGTTTAGGAAGAATGTATAAACTTGTGACTGCAAACTTCAGGATTGGAACAAGAGTTAAAATGGGATACCGACTTATAAAGAGGAGGAATCACGTTTGATGTTGGCAGATGTTGCCTGCAAATGCTCTGGCTGACTTCGAGCAGTAACTTTGTGCTGTGTGAGCATGAGGGACACATTTGCTTCAATGTTGTTATATTAATTTATAGCTTATTATTTGCTTTACATGCAATTTTACACTGTTTTAGTGCAAAATTGCAATTTACAGGTAAACTAAATGTAGTTATATGGTCTTGGCTTGTAGCACGAAGCGAACACGGACACACCGTACCAACTCGCCCAACTGTCTATCCTTTTGCATTAAATGTAGTTACATTTTTTAAACCTTTCAATAGAACATACAATGCTTCGTTGAATGAATGTGCCTTCTGGCAAGTTGAGCAAAGAATAAGTTGCAAAATACCCAGTGGTTAAACCCTCTCTCATTTGTGCATGTGCATGATCGACACAGGGAAAGCCCATGAGTGTTTTGCATGGAGAGTGGAAAGGGATCTCAAGAGCTGGCTCTGGACTCTGGTCAGACATCGACAGCGGCGGCTCTGCTGAAGGACGGCCTCGGACAGCTCAGCCTGGGGCCGGCAGACCCAGGGGCCCAGCCAGCTGAGGCCTCTGCCCCGGCTGCGGTGGCCACCACCACCTCCAAAGGCAAGGGTGCCAAGAAGGGCCAAGGAAAGAACGCGAAGGTAGGTCACCACTAGTGCTTTCCATTGACTTGATGGACCAGAGCTCAAAGTGGCCCTGCAATGGACCACATTGCTAAAGGACTGCCGACAGAAATTTTTCATTGTTTTTTTTATTATATAGCTGTCAAGCCAGTAATTACACATTGAAACCTCAATTCACCAAGAACACAATGACTAAATATGTTACCTTTTAATGTGACCAGTTCAAAATGCGCACCAAGTGCAGTGCGCTTTCAAACATGAAAATGCATACTACTCACATCACCTGCAACGTGATGTGGCGGTCCCATGGTACTATACGCTATTTCACGAGTAGCTTGCAGAACTGCCAAAGGGTACGAGGTGTACATATCCTTGCTCACCGGAATGCAGTTCCATGCATAGCTACGTGACTATTGAAGGGATTATAGAGTATATTTGCTTAGTATATGATGCATTACATAGATAATTGGCATGTTAGGCCCTTTGTGCATGCATGTCGTATACTGTAAATAACTGTGGTGGTTACTGCCGGTACCCCACCCTAACCATGATTACATAGCAACACGGCAGCGCCCAACTGGCCTAGGCCACCCGCTTTGATTTAAATACGCTTGTTACTGGCTTTCTGCACGTACAGCAAGAAATAAATGGTCAATCCATCATCACTTAGGGTCATTTCATGCTGAGGTCACAACATGAGGCATATTTCCTCGTTATTGTTGAGATCAGCTGCTTGTTTTGATGCCGATAGGACTACAGAGATGGGGCTGAGCCATGAAAGTGCTTTGATTTGCAGTTGACCGATGGCACCACAGCATTAGCACCCATAATGCAGTGGCAGTGTGCAATGCTACAGAGGCCTAACTCAACATAATGGAGCACAGCCTAGAACACTGAATATGCACCAGCAAGCCCAGCTACAATTACTGCCGAAAACCCTAATTGTTCTCTGCATGATTAATTTACTGCACCGCTCTAGCGTGATACACGATGACGGTGGCAAACAAATGCCGAATGGATACCGAGCAGGCAATGGAGCGTGGATAAACAATTATAACGATGTACGACTGGCTAAAGAGGCGGCACGGAACTGCTGATAAAGTGTGCAGATAACGTGAAGCCCCACTGTCACATTCGTGTAAACACAACTTACGGTTACAATGCCGAAACATTTGTTGGGTCAATCCACTAATCGTGTAACTTGTGTCGACGGCATGGTCAGGCAGATGCGGAGCAGCCATGACACAAACGAACACATCTTGAATCTTCCTATTAGTTCAGTAGTCCTGCAGCTTCCACAGTGCTGCAAGAAACTACTGAGAACGATATTCCAAAAGGACTTCTTGGGTAAGTTGGTGCTTAGATTTCCTAGGTTGGCGCTTCGCTGTCTTTTTTCTTACCCTTTTCACGAAATGTATTTCGCGGCACAATCAAGTATCATCATCATCAGTCTGTTTTATGTCCACTGCAGGACGAAGGCCTCTCTCTGCGATCTCCAATCATCCCTGTCCTGTGCCAACGGATTCCAACTAGCACCCGCGAATTTTTTAATTTCACTGCTCCACCTAGTCTTTTGGCGTCTGCGATTGCGTTTTCCTTCTCTTGGTACCCATTCTGTAACCCTAATGGTCTAACGGTTATCTAACCGGCGCATTACATGACCTGCCCAGCTCCATTTTTTCCTCTTGATGTCAATTAGAATATTGTCTATACTCGTTTGCTCTCAAACACGAACCCTCTCGAGTGAGGCTAGCTTAGCAGGACTCTTTGAGGAATTATCAGACATTGTTTGGGATATCATCGGCCTTAGTGAGGCAAGAAGAACTGGTGAGGCTTACACATTGCTGAATAACGGCCATGGCCTCTGCTATAGAGGTCTTCTAGGTAATAAGCAATAGGTGGTAGGATTCCTGATCCATGAGGACATAGTGGGCGACATTGGCAAATTCTACAGCATTAATGAGAGGGTAGCTATAGTTGTAATCAAGCTTAATAAAAAGTATAGATTAAAGGTAGTACAAGCCTGTGCTCCAACATCGAGTCACAATGATGAGGAAGTAGATCAGTTTCATGAAGATGTTGAATTAGCGATGCGAAAAATGAAAACTCAGTATACTGAAGTGATGGCTGACTTCAATGCAAAAGTGGGCGAAAAGCAGGCTGGTGAACAAGCAATTGGCAACTACAGAGTCAATTGTAGGAACGCTAGAGGAGAGATGCTGGTAGGATTCGCAGAAAGGAATAAGCTTCGAATAATGAACACCCTTTTCAGGAAACGTAGCAACAGAAACTGAACCTGGAAAAGCGCTAATGATGAAACAAGAAATGAAATTGACTTCATGCTTTCTGCTGATCCCAGCATAGTGCAGGATGTAGAAGGGATAGGTAGGGTAAAGTGAGGTGATCATAGGTTAGTGAGGGCTAGGATTCACCTCAATTTGAAGAGAGAAAGAGCTAAATTGGTCAAGAAGAAACAGGTCAACCTAGAGGCAGTAAGGGTAAAAGCAGACAAATTCAGGCTGGTACTTGCAAACAAATATGCAGCCTTAGAACAGAGAGATGATGACGACAAAGAGCTAATCAATGAAACCGTAACTAGGTTGATTTCAGAGGCAGCAAGGCACCAAGTCAACCAGTAAGCAAGCTCTCCCAAGTAACAAAGGACCTACTAAAGAAACGACAAAAAATGAAAATGTCCAACTCAAGAGATAAGATAGAATTCGCGGAACTGTCAAAACTGATCAACAAGGCGAAAATAAGTGATATTCAAAACTATCACGTGAGAAAGACTGAAGCCGTAAAAAATGGACGCAGCCTGAAATCAGTGAGAAAAAACTTGGCATAGGGCAAACCAAGATGTATGCACTAAAAGATAAGCAGGGTAATATCATTAGCAATCTTGAAGATATAGTAAAAGCAGAGGAAGAATTCTATGCTGACCTGTACAGTACCCAGAGGAGTCAGGATACCTCAATTAGAAACAGTAATGAACAGGATACAGGAACTCCTCCTATATCTAGCGATGAGGTCAGAAGGGCCTTGCAAGGCATGAAACGAGGAAGATCGGCAGATGATGGAATAACAGTCGATTTAGTCAAAGATGGAGCAGACATAATGCTTGGAAAACTAGTGCCTCTTTATATTGCTACGGCATGAGCCGGGCGAGAAGAGGAAGAAGACGTTGGCTGGTGCAGTCTCGGGATGCCATCTTGACTTCACCATGAATCGCGTCCCTTAAATAAAGCCGGCTTAACATTAACCGTAACACTATGAAGTGTATATCGACTGCAAGGGTCCCAGAAAAGTGGAAGAACGCAAACATTATACTAATCCACATAAAGAGATAAGTTAAAGAATTGAAAAGTTATAGGCCCATTAGCTTACTCTGAGTATTATATAAAATATTTATCAAAATAATCTCCAATAGAATAAGGGCAACACTGGACTGTATTCAACTAAGGGAGCAGGCTTGCTTCAGGAAGGGATACTCTACAATGGATCACATCCATGTCGTCAATCAGGATATCGAGAAATCTGCAGAGTATAGTAAGCCTCTCTATATGGCTTTCATAGATTACGAAAAGCCATTTGACTCAGTAAAAATACCAACAGTCATAGAGGCATTATGTAATCAAGGAGTACAAAACGCTTACGTAAAGACCTTCGAAAATATCTGCAGAGGTTCTACAGCTATCTTAATTCTACACAAGAAAAGCAGGAAGATAGCTATAAAGGAAGGGGTCAGACAGGGAGGCACAATCTCTCCAATGCTATTCACCGCATGCTTAGAAGAAGTATACAAGCTATTAAACTTGGAAGGCTTAGGAGTAAAGATCGACGGCAAATATCTCGCAACCTTCGGTTTGCCAACGACAATGCTCCATTCAGCAACAAGACAGACAAGTTACAACAAATGATTGAGGACCTTAAGAGAGTGGGTAAAAGTGGGGTTAAAGATTAATATGCAGAAGGCAAATTTACATGAACAACCAGGCAAAGGAGTTCAGGATCTCAAGTCAGCCTCTAGAGTCTGTGAAGGAGTACGTTTACCTAGGTCAATTAATCACGGGAAACCCTGATCATGAGAAGGAAATTTACAGAAAAATAAAAATGGGTTGGATTGGATACGGCAGACATTGCCAGCTCCTGACTGGAAGCTTACCATTATCATTGAAAAGGAAGGTGTACAATCAGTGCATTTTACCAGTGCTGACATATGGGGCAGACTTGGAGACTGACAATGAAGCTTGAGAACAAGTTAAGGATCGCGCAAAGAGCGATGGAACGAAGATTGCTAGGCATAACGTTAAGAGACAAAAAGAGAGTGGTTTGGATCAGAGAGCAAACAATCAAATATACCTGGGAACTACTGAGATAGAGCATAGAAACCACTGACGCATACACACACCACGACAGTGCTACTGAAAAATTCTTTCTCGTTGCCATCTTAAAATAGTTCACAATAGGGAGACTGCGAAGGGTTCCTCAGGCTGCTTGGGCCCCACCAGATTTATGTGTCAGTCTCTTGCTGTGCAGGCTCATTGAAACTTCCTGCTATAGTTTGGCACCAGGCTAAAAAATTGATACAGTATGAAAATCGCAGCCGCCATAACAACTTGTTGATTTTTGGAATTCGGAGTAAAGTGGTGACTCAGAGACAAACTTGAGGGCAGCTGTCGTTGAACTGTTTCATGAAAAACTGGGGGTTCAAGTTAAAACTGTAGAAAGAATTCATTGCATTGGCAAAAAAAAATAATCAACCAAGACCAGTTGTTATGAAGTTTTACGACACCAGAGAAAAGGAGCAGGTACTGAAAAACTGCAAAAAACTTAAAGCAAGATGAGTATCAGCAATAATTATGCAAAGGAAACAGTAGATGTGCGACGGAAGTTGTGGGCGAGCGCTTCTGCTGAAAGGGCGAAAGGCGCGAAGGTATTTTTGATCGACGACAAGCTAAAGGTAAACAATAAGCTTTATGTATGGAACCATGAAAACAATGCGCGTTTCCTTCTAAATCACCGAGATAAGAAAAGCACCTTGCACAAAGGACAGATGACACGCATGATGATTCTGGTCCCTTGATGATTCAACGCTTTCATAGCTCCAAATCTTGTCACTGAATGCACGCAGTATTGTTAATAAGGTAACTGAGTTAGAATACGTGTTGCTGACGGAGACCCTTCATGTGCTAGTGGTAAGCGGAACATGGCTGAACAGCAATGTACTTAGTCACTGTATAGTGCCACCAAACTACCGAATGCG
This sequence comes from Dermacentor albipictus, assembly GCF_038994185.2. NCBI lineage: Eukaryota > Metazoa > Arthropoda > Arachnida > Ixodida > Ixodidae > Dermacentor > Dermacentor albipictus. The sequence continues at coordinate 19,171,376 of NC_091822.1, read as the reverse complement.
TAGATGGGATAGAGACACTTGCGGTGGAGGCGTTGCGATTATTGTTAAACAGCACATTGATGTTGTAATGATTGAATGTGCTATCCCCGAGACAGTGTGGTGCAAAATTACTTAGGCGAACACTGTATATCTTGTTGGCACAGTATATACGCTACCTGCCACTGCACTCGAGTTTTTGGATAAGCTGAATGATTTCCTATGCAATCATTTGGACCGTAACACCAAACTAATAATGACCGGGGACTTTAATCTACCTAATATTAACTGGGACAGTTTACTACCTGGCACGTAGAAATGTTTAGTAGTGAAAAGCTGTTTCAAATAATGGTCTCGCACAATCTAAAGCAACTCGTGAAAGAAAATACGTGTGTAACGCCTGAGCCTCGATCATTGTTGGACTTGGTGTTTCTTTCGAATAAAATAGGTGACTATACAGTGTCTGTGGAAGATAGTCTATCAGATCATAATATGGTTCTTGTACACATAGTGTCTAGTGCAAGCACTCGTTTCCAGTCGTTTATACCTGTGCAAGTTTTAAGGACTAAAGTCGGGCAGACGACATATCTATTCTTGATTTCTTAGAATGGTCACTTGACCAATTCAAACTTGTCTGTGATTGTGAATCGGTGGAACTCAATTAAACAATATAAAATCGCAGAACCCTTGGATTAATCGACATATAGTTCATATTAAGCGAAAAATAAAGCGCTTACGCAAAGGTGTCTCCGCTGAGGTGTCTAAATTGCAAAGGGCGTTGAAAACGGCACTGAAGGAATCAAAAGAGCGGTTCTTTAACCAAACATTAAATACCTTTATGAAAACATCACCTCAAAAATTCTGGCTTTATCTGAATGACAAAAAAGAACAAATAAACAAGATCCAAGTTAACAATGTTACAGTAACGCGAAAAGCAAATATTGCGAGTCATTTTAATAATTTCTTCCGATCAGTTTTTTCAGCGCCTAGCACCGATTCCGCAACCACCTGTCTGCCGTTTTCCTTTTCATGTGGGATGGAAAATCTTGTCGTCACTCAAGCAGACATGTTAAACCAACTGCTACTCTTAGATTTTAAGGCTAGCGGGCCGGATGGAATACCAACCCATTTTCTAAAGTAATATGCGGAGTGGGTGTCCTTTTTCTTAAATGTAATCTTTGTGGAGTCATTGCAAACTCACTCGCTGCCACAAGACTGGCGTTGCACAGTCATAACTCCTGTTTTTAAAAGCGGCAGCTGATTGCTAATAAATATCACCCAGTTTCCCTGACTAGCGTCTGTTGTTAAGTCTTAGAGCACATCATAAGTAAGCATATTCTCATTTGTCTTGAAAATAACAACTTTTTTTATCAGCACCAACATGGTTTCCGAAGGGGGCTGTCTATAGTAACCCAGCTCATAGAAACTATTCACGATTTTACTTCAGCTATAGACGCCCAAGGGCAAATTGACGTCATCTGCATAGACTTTGAGAAAGCCTTCGAAATAGTTTCACACCATAAATTAGTTTTCAAGTTAGATAAAGCAGGAATAAATGATACTATACTAAAATGGCTTGAAGCTTACCTACACAATTGCAGGCAGGTTGTGCGGGTGGACAAGTGCTTGTCCCCTCTATTTGAAGTGCTTTCTGGTGTCCCCCAGGGGTCTGTTCTGGCCCCATTGCTGTTCTTGGTTTATATTAATAACATTACAGAGATTGTTGAGTTCCCTGTGGAATTGAAGCTTTTTGCTGACGATTTTTTAACTTACTCTATGGTATCGCAAATGGATGACCAAACAGGAATTAATCGGGTCCTTCATTCCTTTCACCTTTGGTGTGAAAAATGGGACATGGAAATCAATTACAACAAATCGACTTTTATACATGTTACTAACAAAAAAGTGTGGCACCATTCTTCTACAACATTGCAAGCAACAAACTAAGAAATGTAGATACATTCAAGTATTTAGGGGTCACGATTTCACATAATTTAGACTGGCGTAAACATATCGATAACCTATGCTCGACGGCTTTACAAAAACTGTATTCACTGAAGGAAAAGCTGGAACATGCAAGGAAGGATGCCAAATTAATTGCTTATAAAACTCTCATACGTCCATCTTTAGAATACGCTTGTGTTGTCTGGAGCCCCCACCAAAAAGTTTTAATAGACAAACTAGAAAGAATTCAGAGAATGGCTGCTCGTTTTGTTGCTTCAAGGTACCAAAGGACTTGGTAACAACAATTCTGTGTTCGCGTGGGCTTGAGTTGCTGGAAACCCGAAGGAAGAAAACCAGACTTCAGATTTTTTTTCAGTTACTTCAAAGGCTTTTGAAGATGAAAAAGGAAAAATGTGCCCAGTTCCCTGCAAATCATAGTGAGAGAATAAACCACAGCAGAGCCGTCAAGTGTTATAACACACGTGTTGATGTTTTTCATTGTTCTTTTTTCCCGGATATAATTGAAATGTGCAATGCCTTACCTGATGTTGTTGTAGATCAGACAGATGTGCACAAATTTGAATGCTTTATTGATATTTTGTATCGTGGGCACCAAACCTGATGCTATGAAATATCAAATTTGCTTGTGTTCTATTTTCCCTCCCTGTAACAACCCACAGGCGAGGGTTTACAGTATCAATAAAGAAAATGCATCTATGAGTGACGGCATGCTTGGCGCAGTGCCAAGCACGCTATCTTATCACAGTGTGGAAGCACTGCTGCAGTCATATGATGTATGCATCACGAAAGTGAATGTATCTCGGAGAATGATCGTCCGAGAACATGGCCCAAGTTTGCCAACACTTCGCCATACACAAGTACACTTGCCTTTCACCTAAATAGTCTGTGGCCACGATTTATTAGCAATGCCTTTTATGCTATTCCTTTTCACATTTTTTGTGCTTTTTCAAGGGTCAGAGTGACACTCCGCCTGTGTTATCAACAGGATCAGCCGGCTACGAGTGGTAAAAAGAGGGAATGGAACTTGCATGAAAAATAGTGCAAATAAGAAATACAGCCTTTAGAGCTTAGTGACTTTGCTTGTCTTTTCTTGTGGTTTGGGTGCGGCTGGTGAGCACTATTAAATCGGCGAGATTTCATTAGTTTCCATTTCGTGGAGGTGCTGGCAACATGGCCGACTACGTAGGCAGCGTGTAAAAATGAAAATATGGCTATTTCTGCCCGACTCAGAGCCTCACTGCGTAATGTGTGAGAGAGATCACTTTTTTTGTTTCTTTTTCTCTTTCTCATTTCTATTGCTCCTTCCGTGGAGCAGTTTAGCTTTGTGCCACTTTGCCAGGGAGCAGTTTCCTTTTCTTGTTCTTCTTTTTGTTTTCTTCTTCTTTCTTTCTTGTTGGTGTCCCGTGGATGACCCAGCAGGACTGTAATCCCCGCTGTGTGGAATCACCATTGTTGGCGGTCACTGCAAAAGTTCATCTTAACCGTAGAGTGTATGCGAAGCAGTTCTTAATAAGGAGGAGGAACAAGTGAATCTTTTTTACAGCGAGTGTATGAAAAACCAACCAAACGTTCCCACATTGTTCGGTATATTCGTGAATTTGGATTAATCGAGTTCGTCTTATAGGGAGTTTACTGTACATGTAAAGTGCAGAAATGCTTTTCTGAGAACCCATGAACTGATTTTAATAAAATTTGTTGCATTTCAGAGAGAAAGTTAAACTCTAGTGACTGGAAGAAGCCAAATCTTGATTTAGTGCCTCGATTTCTTACATAAAGATTACCCGAAATTGGTAAATTTAAATAAATTGAACCCTGGCTGAATAAACGTACACTCGCCAACTGAAAGAATTACAAAACACGGATTGACGTTTCGGCGCCCAATACGGGTGCCTTGTTCACAATGAGCGAATGCATGGTGGTCTTTATTAAATATGCGTCGGAAGACGTAATGCGCTTGCGTACAACTCAGGGAGGGGTCCCCGTGTCCGGTTTATCGTGTTAGTAGTAGATTGTATGCAGAATTTGGACAAAAACGATCTGTTGCCTCCACATTGTTCACCCGTGCATTCCGATTATGCTCGACTACTGACGCACGCAGAGCTGAGCTGAAGAGAGTGACGCAGGATTTGGTCAGCAATGGCTACCCTGGCCAGATTATAAAGGCTGAAGAAAAACGTGCAGCTGAACCCCCTGTAAGGCCGATGAGAACAAGAAAACGGGCGTCTCTCCCCTATGCACGAGGCGTAAGCGAGTCATTATCAAGAATTTTCAAAGATTATGATGTACAAATCTGCCACGTCCCTGCAAGCAAGCTAAAACAACAACTCGTCCGAGTGAAAGACCGCCTCGAAAAAGAAAAATTCCCCGGCGTCATCTACAAAATCCCTTGCCAGGACTGCCATGCGTGCTACGTAGGCGAGACGGGGAACTTTAAAAGAAGGCTACAGCAGCATCGCAATGATGTAGCCAAAGGACACACGGTCTCCAGCGCCCTGGCAGAGCACCATGAAAAGACTGGACACAGTATTAACTGGAATTTGGCTTCTATCATCGAAAGAGAGAAAAAAAAATTCTGCATACAATCTACTACTAACACGATAAACCGGACACGGGGACCCCTCCCTGAGTTGTACGCAAGCGCATTACGTCTTCCGACGCATATTTAATAAAGACCACCATGCATTCGCTCATTGTGAACAAGGCACCCGTATTGGGCGCCGAAACGTCAATCCGTGTTTTGTAATTCTTTCAGTTGGCGAGTGTACGTTTATTCAGCCATGTTATTTCCTCGCCAGACGAGTTTTCGTCAAACCCTAGACTTCAAATTGAACCCTGAAGTTTACAAATTCGTAGCTCTGCGCTAAAAGGATATGTCGCAGTCCTGTAAAGTGCATCTGTTACAGCATCTAAAGTGAGCCAATTAGTGCATTAATTTACAGCTTACGTGTATTTGTTCCAATTTCTAAGAGTTTTGCAAAAATCCTACTTACAATAGTCTTGAATGCACCTACTCACAAATTAGTACGTAATATGTTTCACAGGGGCATATAATATATCAATTTGTCTGCTTTAAATGTAAATATGATTAAATGAAGGTTCAGATTCGTGATATCATTTTTCATTGCTGAACTACAAAGTTGTAAACTTGATAGTTTCATTTTTTTTAAATATTACGGCTTTCAATAAGTGTATAAAGTAATTGATGCCCTAAATCAAAATTCACTCTAGATTCAATAACTTTTAACTTTTTTCTTTTAGATGCAACAAACGTCATCAAATTTGGTGCAATGGTTGCCGTTGCTTTTTTCAGTCTTTTCCCATATATTAAGATAGGAGACCCAAAGCTAAAGCTTCCTCTTAATTGTAAAATTGCATTAGCATTTTCGCTAATGAAATGCATCTGGAAATTGGGCTCACCTGGTTGTGTGTGTGTGCAGGCCAAGCGTCAACAGCTGTGCCTGGCAACGTGCGAGCGGGGTCGGCTCTCTCTCAGCGACCCGAGCAACCTGCGTGCCAATGCCTCCTCTGCTGCGGCAGCGGCACGGTCGCCCCTCGCCGGCCGGCACCCGTCCGTGCCAGTGAGTGCCAGCCCTTCGTCGTCCTCGTCAGGAGCCGCCTCGTGGGGTCCCACTCGAGACCGGGCAGCCTCGGATCCACGGCGAGGAGGCGGATCGGCCTTGTTGCCGCCGGCGCTCAAAGCACAGCACGCGGCCCACCGCTGCAAGCGCACGGGGGGAGGCCCACCTCCTGGAAGCAGGTGGGCACGTAGTGGCGGTGGCCGCAACGACGGGGACGCGTGGAAACCTCGCACGGGGCTCACCTGTGGGCCGACTGATGTTTGCATGCTATGTGTTGGTTGTGATCCATAGTCGGTAGGCTGACCACGTTTACCCAAATCTAACGCGCACGTTTCTTTCGAGAAAATGGGTCTGAAAATTGCCTGCACGTTACAATTGGATACGAAGCCGAACCTGCAGGCGGCGACGTTGGCGGCAGCCTACCGTCAGAGGCATCAGACACTGCACCATCACAAAGATCTGGTTGCCCAGGTGTAAGCTTAACGGTTGTGTTTTGGGCCTGTGTGTGTGCATGTCAACCGGCAACAGAGACTCTCAAGTAATCACGGTGCGCATCTTCGTTGTCTGCTTAAACGTGCCACGGAAAAGCACAGGAGCATGTCTGCTTCACTAAAACTGTTACAGAAGTTTTACAGGCTTTGTTACGATGCATGTTGGCAGCACACACACTCCCGGCGACACTCCCGGTAGCAATGCAAGTTCAAAGTTCGCGCCTGTCTTTTCCGACGAGCTGGTTGGCGTGCAAGAAGAGATGATCGCACACCAATATGGCTGCATTTCCAACTTCAAAAATGTGACGTCAAGGCCCCTCCTATTTTGTTTCTTTCCTCCATTGAGGAGGTGCTGCTTTGGCATAGTGCTGAAATGATCATGTTGCTGTGGCTTCACCCTTGCAAGTGCCCTTTGTGTTTGTGCTCGGAGACTGTTCTGATTTCCGAGGCTCGTTGTTCTGCCGGGCTGACGTACTGCCATGCCTGCGGGGCGAAAAGTGGAAACACTAAGTGTTAGCCAATACGTATGCAGTAAGCTGGTACTGTTTGTGCAGATACAAAGCGCATTATGTTCAATGGCCACTAAGTCGGGGATTTGACTTTACTACTTTTAAAATAAAAGTACTGTTTAAGCGGGTACAGTTTAACAAGGTTTTATATGCGCATTACACAACGGCGTCCAGTTCCCTTAAGTCAGCTTCACCACAGTACATCCGTGTTGCACGGTAAAGCATACAAATGTCCCGAAGACGTTTTGGTATTGCTTACGTTGCGTTGCGCAGGCAATTTTTGGCGCAATTTTCTTGTAAAAAAAATTATAAGCCATTCCACTCTAAGGTGGATGACCAGCAAAGCTGGGGACGTATGCTGAAGTGATCCACTATGGTGATGCTATCCCCGAGGCAATAGTGTCGCCGTCAGGCACTCTGATTGGCTGGTTGAGCAAAATCAGGTGACATGGTACTCCGCCATCCAGTCAGCTCATCTGATTTTGCTAAAGCAGGCAACCAGTGCGCACCGATTACGAACGTGTGGCCAAGGCGATAGTATCACCGAAAGTGATTGTTTCAGAATATGGCCCCGGTTTAGCACATGACACAGAGATGACACAGAATTTTGAGCAAAGGTATGGACACATTTATTGTCCTGATCGGCGGTCATCGTGACGATAGGTTGCGCACACATTCTTGCATTACCTCTTTTAATAAATGCGTAAGCATTTCTGTGCCTACCCAATGAGAAATTTGTCTGTCACATAAGACAATGCATGGCTCATATCCCTTAAACAATGGCTCTGGAAATGGCCCTGTAAGCTTGAAGAAAAAAAATGTATCTGCCTGAGATTCTACTGATCTTGAAAATGCATCTATTGATAACTAATCTACTGAAAAGGCATATCCAAATGATAAGATGTATAAGCCTTTGCATCATCATCATCATCAGCCTGGTTACGCCCACTGAAGGGCAAAGGCCTCTCCCATACTTCTCCAACAACCCCGGTCATGTACTAATTGTGGCCATGCCGCCCCTGCAAACTTCTTAATCTCATCCACCCACCTAACTTTCTGCCACCCCCTGCTACGCTTCCCTTTCCTTGGGATCCACTCCGTAACCCTTAATGACCATCGGTTATCTTCCCTCCTCATTACATGTCCTGCCCATGCCCATTTCTTTTTCTTGATTTCAACTAAGATGTCATTACAGTCAAACCCCGTTACAACGAACACCACATTAACGAACATTTCAGATTAACGAACTTTTATGAAATCCCGTGCCGACTGCTTATAGTTTCAATGTAAAAATATTTCACTACTACGAACTTCAGAATAACGAACATTTCAGAATAACGATCGTTATTTAATTTCCGTGTCATCTTAACAACACCTCAGTACTACGAACTCATAACCCGAAATGCGAGGATTCTTAGATTTCCGTGTATCCGTCACGGCAGTCGGAGCTCTAAGCTAGCAGACGACGCAGCGCGAAGAGCGGGCCGCCTTGCAACTTGCTTCCCGCAAAAACCTGAGATGGCGCGGAAGGAGAAAGATGCGGGCGGAGACTTTTTTTTTTTTTTTCCTTCTCCGTTGCGGAGGCAACGACGCACTTTTGTGAGTGGAGAGGCGGGGAGCATGGGCTCGTAAAACCTGAGACGGTGCGGCAGAAGAAAAAAAAAAAGTAGGAATTAACGCTGAAGTGGGCCTTTTTTTTTTTTTCCTGTTGCGGAGGTGACGACGCATCACGTTTTTCTTGCTTGTTTTCTCAGTTGTTCGCGCGCTGTCACCCGTATCAGGCCTGTCCATCTTGTTTTTCTTCTGGTTATATTATTGTGTTAGAAGTGCGTGCCGGCGTTCGCGTTGCCATGAGCTCAACAACCCTAAGCACGGTGAAGAAGCGAAAGCAGTTTTCATTGAGCGAGAGAGTAGAGATTTTTCGTGAGATAGAAGACGGGAAGAAACAAACCGTCGTGGCTAAAGAACGTGGAGTGGTGCGGTCGACGATCGCCACGATTCTCAAAGATAAGGAGAAAATCTTTAAGCACCAGCAAGAATCTTGCTGCACGTTACGGCAGCACCCGAAGACCGCGACGAGTCCGTGTCGGCCACAGATGCGTTGGACTGCTTGCGAAAACTCCGCATATTTATAGCCAAAAGCGGCACAGCGGCCGAAGGCGTGCATAAGAATGCGGACGGTCTGGAATCGTTCGTGCTGCAGAGTCTGTGCTGCACCCGTCAGAAGACGATCACGGACTATTTCAAATAAATGTGCCTTGTCTGACGATCACGTGTGCATTGTGTGAGAAACGAGTTCAAGGAGGTACCGTTTCAAAGGTAGGACGCTTGCGTTACTGAAATGCTATGGTTATGGCTAATTTTTGGGCTTTCACTATAACGACCTTTCAGAATAACGAACATTTTCCCGCGGTCCCCTGAAGTTCGTTGTACCGAGATTTCACTGTAACTCGCGTTTGTTCCCTCACCCAATCAGCTCTTTTCTTATCCCTTAACGTTACACCTATCATTCTTGTTTCCATAGCTCGTTGCATCGTCCTCAATTTGAGTAGAACCCTTTCCGTAAGCCTCCAGGTTTCTGCTCCGTAGGTGAGTACTGGTAAGACACAGCTATTATATACTTTTCTCTTGAGCGATAATGGCAACCTGCTGTTCATGATCTGAGAATGCCTCAGATCATGAACAGCAGGAATGGGCACCCCAGCCCATTCTTATTCTGATTATTTCTGTCTCATGATCCGGATCCGCCGTCACTACCTGTCATAAGTAGCTGTATTCCCTTACCACTTCCAGTGTCTCGTTACCTATCGTAAACTGTTGTTCTCTTCCGAGACTGTTAAACATTACTTTAGTTTTCTGCAGATTAATTTTTAGACCCACTCTTCTACTCAGTGAGCATGCATTGCAATTGGTCCCCTGAGTTACTAAGCAAGGCGATATCATCAGTGAATCGCAAGTTGCTAAGGTATTCTCCATCAACTTTTATCCCCAATTCTTCCCACTCCAGGTCTCTGAATACCTCCTGTAAACATGCTGTGACTAGCATAGGAGAGATCATATCTCCCTGCCTGACGCCTTTCTTTATTGGGATTTTGTTGCTTTCTTTGTGGAGGACTACGGTGGCTGTGGAGCCGCTATAGATATATTCCAGTATTTTTACATATGGCTCATCTACACCCTGATTCCGTAATGCCTCCATGACCGCTGAGGTTTCGACAGAATCAAACGCTTTCTCGTAATCAATGAAAGCTATATATAAGGGTCGGTTATATTCCGCACATTTCTGTATCACTTGATTGATAGTGTGAATATGATCTATTGTTGAGTAGCCTTTATGGAATCCTGCCTGGTCCTTTGCTTGACAGAAGTCTAAGGTGTTCCTGATTCTATTTGCGATTTGATTCTATTGATTTTATTTGCGATTCTATTTGAGTTTGTAGGCAACAGACAGTAAGCTGATCGGTCTATAATTTTTCAAGTCCTTGGCGTCCCCTTTCTTATGGATTAGGATTATGTTAGCGTTCTTCCAAGATTCCGGTACGCTCGAGGTCATGAGGCATTGCGTATACAGGGTGGCCAGTTTCTCTAGAACAATCTGTCCACCATCCTTCAACAAATCTGCTGTTACCTGATCCTCCCCAACTGCCTTCCCCCTTTGCATATCTCCCAAGGCTTTCCTTACTTCTTCCGGCGTTACCTTTGGGATTTCGAATTCCTCTAGACTATTTTCTCTTCCATTATCATCGTGGGTGCCACTGGTACTGTATAAATCTCTATAGAACTTCTCAGCCACTTGAACTATCTCATCCATATTAGTAATGATATTGCCCGCTTTGTCTCTTAACGCATACATCTGATTCTTGCCAATTCCTAGTTTCTTCACTGTTTTTAGGCTTCCTCCGTTCCTGAGAGCATGTACAATTCTATCCATATTGTACTTCCTTATGTCAGCTGTCTTACGCTTGTTGATTAACTTCGAAAGTTCTGCCAGTTCTGTTCTAGCTGTAGGGTTAGAGGCTTTCATACATTGGCGTTTTTTGATCAGATCTTTCGTCTCCTGCGATAGTTTGCGGTTATCCTGCCTAACGGAGTTACCACCGACTTCAATTGCACACTCCTTAATGATGCCCACAAGATTGTCGTTCATTGCTTCAACACTAAGGTCCTCTTCCTGAGTTAAAGCCGAATACCTGTTCTGTAGCTTGATCCGGAATTCCTCTATTTTCCCTCTTACCGCTAACTCATTAATCGGCTTCTTATGTACCAGTTTCTTCCGTTCCCTCCTCAGGTCTAGGCTAATTCGAGTTCTTACCATCCTGTGGTCACTGCAGCGCACCTTGCCGAGCACGTCCACATCTTGTATGATGCCGGGGTTAGCGCAGAGTATGAAGTCTATTTCATTTCTAGTCTCACCGTTCTGGCTCCTCCACGTCCACTTTCGGCTATCCCGCTTGCGGAAGAAGGTATTCATTATCCTCATATTATTCTGTTCTGCAAACTCTACTAATAACTCTCCCCTGCTTTTCCTAGTGCCTATGCCATATTCCCCCACTGCCTTATCTCCAGCCTGCTTCTTGCCTACCTTGGCATTAGAGTCGCCCATTAGTATGGTGTATTTAGTTTTCACTCTATCCATCGCCGATTCCACGTCTTCATAGATGCTTTCGACTTCCTGGTCATCATGACTGGATGTAGGGGCGTAGACCTGTACAATCTTCATTTTGTACCTCTTATTAAGTTTCACAACAAGACCTACCACCCTCTCGTTAATGCTATAGAATTCCTGTATGTTACCAGCTACATTCTTATTAATCAGGAATCCGACTCCTAGTTCTCTTCTCTCCGCTAAGCCCCGGTAGCACAGGACGTGCCCGTTTTTAGCACTGTATATGCTTCTTTTGTCCTCCTAACTTCACTGAGCCCTATTATATCCCATTTACTACCCTCTAGTTCCTCCAATAACACTGGTAGACTCGCCTCACTAGATAACGTTCTAGCGTTAAACGTTGCGAGGTTGATATTCCGATGGCGGCCTGTCCGGAGCCAGTGATTCATAGCACTCTCTGCTGCGTCACAGGTCTGATAGCCGCCGTGGTCAGTTGCTTCGCGGCTGCTGGGGACTGAGGGCCGGGGTTTGATTGTTGTGTTCATATAGGAGGTTGTGGCCAAGTACTGCACCAGGGTGGCCAATCCTGCTCTGATGAGGGAGTGCGTTACCAGTTCTGGTCACTGGGATCAGGCCACACTCCAGGCCTGTTTGTGCAATTTTATCAACACGCGAATTTTTTTTTTTTTTTTAATCCGGTGAAAAATTGTCGGCACCGGGATACGAACCACGGACCTCTTGCACGCGAGGCAGGTGTTCTACCTCTACCGCACCCTGCCTTTGCATAGAATGAATTGATTTTGCATCAAACTCGGGAGCCGAGTTTTTACACATGCAGATCTGTTGACACACATGAAAAATCCATGGAAGAAGAAGGCGAGTATTAGAATTCGTTAAGTTGTGTAATCAGATGTGGGCTACGGTTATTGTTTGGAAATCTTCCCAGGGCATGCTGAAGATAGGCATTTTCTACAGTAGATGTCTGTTCTACGCATTCACTAAGTCCCGAAGCTTTGTCGGAATATGCTACCACTAAAGGGGTTGCTATTGGAGTCAGAGGTCAAGAGCATGTGTGCTGACTGGTCAAGTTCAAATTATCTGGTGAAAGCCAATTTAATATTCACTAGTATTGATAGCTAGTTATCGCTTTTCTTTTTCTTTAGGACTCCGTCATGTATGCAGTGTGCTCAGTGAAGTTATTGTTAAAGGAAACTGTGCGTATAAGAAATATAACGAAATGTTGAACTTCAATAAGCATATAAGTCATTGCTATGCCCTCCCCATGCAAGTGCCACTGACATACTCGAGCAACTTCATTTTCCAAAGCGGCGAAGTCAGGCATGACATACCTGATAAGCGGGGCACCACGAGTTTTCTTTCTGCAGCATGAATCAAACAGCAGGTGTGCAATCGCTCAGCCACTCGAAACATTTTTGCTCACACATCTGCGAATGCATTTTAATCTGCGCTGCAGTAGGTAACCAGAAAACCATATCCAAATTAACTTATGTGATCAGTGCTGGTGACAACGATAACGCAGTTGGAATCAACCACCGTAGTCTGAGCAAGTCGCAAAGTGGTATTTTCTCCTCACACACACACACCCCTATTGCTGAACAAAGTTGTGCAGTGAGGACTAGAACATAAACGGTAAAAGCAAACATCAGGCTGCTAGATTTGTTGCCTACAGCCGGTAAGCTTGCTCACAGTATGATTGCAATGCAGACGGAATGGGTAAATGTAAGGTATACTGGTATACCTACACTACCTCTGTTGCTTTTATTTATTCATTTATTTATTCACGGGTGTTAGTTGGAATCGGTTGGTACTGGACAGGGGCAATTGGAGATCGCAGGGAGAGGCCTTCGTCCTCCAGTGGACATAAAACAGGCTGATGATGATAATTATTTATTTATTTATTTTGAATACTGCTGCACTCAACTGAGAGCATAGCAGGAGAGCAACACAAAATTTTAGTCGATACAGTCGACTCCTGATAATTCGAAGCCGCTTAATTTGAATTTTCGGTTAATTAGAAGTGAAGCGCTGGTCCCGTCAGTTTTGCATGAAATCCTATGGAAGAAATCGCTCGATAATTCGAAGTCCTCATCCAGTAATATTGTCTAATTGGAAGTTAATTTTCAGCCGGGATCCTCGAGGTGACAGTCATTCTTTGGTAGAATGTGCAATTTTTCAAGTGCTGCAACAACTCCATGCTCCGCGTTGGTGTCATCGCCACCGCAGCCGTCTGCAACGGCACCCTTCTTGGAGCGGCACGATTATTCATTGCTACGGCTGCCGTAGCCTCTGCGATCAGCTACGGCGGGAGGCGAAGTGGCGGATTAGGCTTGCGGCTTGCTCAGTGGGAGGCCCGGAGCAACAAACTTTCTCTCAGCGAAGACATCGTTGCGATGAAAGCCCGAACGCTTGCAGCAATGTTGGGGATCGATAACTTTGTTTCGTCTGATGGATGGCTGACGCGCTTTAAAGATCGCCGTGACCTGGTTTTCAAGCGCGCGTGTGGTGAAAAAGCGTCCGTTAACCAGGAAACATGGGCCACGTGGAAGGACGGAAAGTTGCGTGAATATCTCGGCGAATACAGACCGGAAGACATCTTCAGTGCAGATTAGACTGCACTCTTCTATCGGCTTCTACCAGAGAAGACCCTGACATCAAGGACGACGATTGTGATGGGGGCAAACGCAGCAAGGAGAGGGTGTCGGTGCTGATCGCGGCAAACATGACTGGCATGGAACGATGTCGCTTACTTGTGATCAGGAAAGCCGCCAAGCCGAGATGTTTTAAAAGCCTAAAGATGCTGCCTGTGGACTATGAGTCGAACAAGAAAGCTTGGATGACGGCCAAAATCTTCTGGATAATGAAATTGGACCGCAAGTTTGCTTCTTCGAACCGCAAGGTGTTGTTCCTTGTGGATCACTGCAGTGCTCACGTGAATGTGCCAGCCTTGAGGGCAATGCGCCTCACATTTTTGCCTGCAAACACAACAGCTGTTTTGCAGCCAGTGGACCAAGGCATCATCAAGAATGTTAAGGTCCTGTACAGGCGGCACCTCCTCGAGCACGTGATTTTGTGTATGGATAACTCCTCAAAATGCGAGGTGAGCCTGTGCAGTGCCATTCACATGTTACCGCGAGCATGGGATCGTGTGAAGCAAGAAACAATCGCAAACTGCTTCAGGGCTTCGTGGCAGCTTCTTCGAAGGATGTCTGCAATTTCATCGGAAGAAGCGTCAACGAGCAAGCTTGACGGCACTGATTTTGGTGATGCTCTCGGGGACGTCAATTTTGAAGATTATGTCGACGTCGACAAGGCGCACGAAACGTGCAGTGCACTAACGGATAATGAGATTGTGGAGTTATTCAGCCCCAGAAACCGACCCAGGAAAGTGACAATAACATCAAAGACGAGCCGCAACCAAGGCTGCCGATGCAGCTGCGGGCCTTGCTCTCGCGGAGCACTTCTTTGCCGCTGAAGGTAACGCAGAAGAAGCGTTCCACCACATCTACAGCCTGCAGAACTTGCTTTCAGCAGTGCGATTCGGCAAGAAGCAGAGCAAGATGACCAACTATTTTTCTTAGAGAAAAAACTGGATTTCACTACCAATGAAGTGCTGTCTTTGTGTTTTGTGCCTAATTGGAAGGTAATTTAACTCGGAAGTTTTTTGCGGTCCCCCTGAACTTCGTATTAACGGGAGTCAACTGTATAAATATAGGGCTACAAATAGGCAAATATGCAGTTAGTATGAGTACAGTTAAACCTCAATATAACGAAGTAGATAAAATTGGCGCGTATCGCTGTAACACATCATGCAAGAAGCAAAGCCAAAACCCTCTTATCTCGTTAATAATCAGACAGAACTCTATTCTGCTGCGTAAGGATGTTGCCTGTGTACACCTCATACCTTTGGCAGTGCTGCAAGGTAGTTGTGATACAGACATACCGCTACGTGCAGCCTCCCCAGTTCACATCAGACCTATACAAACTGCTACTACTCCATTAAGAACATCACAGTTACGACAAAGTCAGACACGACAGTGCTAATGTCTTCGACAAAGAAGCTCACTTTTATTGACCAGCATTTCTCGCGGACTACACTCGCAAGTCTGCTACTGCCAGAGATGCCTGACAAGTTCGATGACTTCATCCAAAGTCCACTGACATTGTTTGTAACTGTACCAGCACCGTCATGATCTACCACTGACCGCCATGCCGATGCACCAGCGGGCCCCTTCGTGGTGCCTACATCGAGAATGAGTACGACAGCATGGATGACCTGCTCCTGATGAATAAGTCAGGATGAATAGGTCATGATGAGTAGATCCAAGAAGAAAAGGAGGCAATCCCATATGGCGGCTTCTCCAGTGGCTCGCACACCGTTGGGTGATTCATGAGCCTGCATTACAACCTGATGATATACCAGCAGCAACCATTGCCGTCTCCACAGCCAGCGCTTCAGGCTTTTGCAGACTCGGAAAACGACGTCAAGAGTGGTCACAAGTTGCACCGACGTGATTACCACCAACCACAGAACTTTGTACAGAAAAAATTACTTAATGCAGTTCATCAAGACAATGAGACTAAGGATGGAGGAAAATAAAAGAAAAGGGACAAGGCTATATCGTGTGCTGCTGGCAGCAGTGGTCAGCTGCGACTATATCATCCTGTCCATTTCCTAGCGGGCGGCGATGTGTTGAGACGCGCGACATCACCGTGCACATGAGCCAGCTGGAGACGTTGTAATAATAAAGCAGTGGCACCGAGCAATTGTAATTGATGGACGTGCGGCCACTTCATTCTTTACAGCCACGGGGGCTTTTTATGTTCACCCGTTACATAGCCCGATGTGCATAGTGCATCGCTGCAATGCCACAAAGTGTAGATGTGCAACACAAAGCAAGAAAATATCCTCTCGCTGAACCAATTAAGTTAGCCATTAAAGGTCTTGGGTTGACATTGCAGGTCAGAAAGTGGCTCCAGCCCACTCGCTTCCTCTCACCTCCGCCGGAGCCCCTGCAGTCCATCAAGTGCGGCTACGCTCTCAGAGGGCTCCTTCCCCTCCAGTCGGCGAAGCTCTGGTAGGTGCCTTGTAGTAGCTTGTTTGAGTTAGCGAGGTAGCAGTAGTAGCGGATTACGCGAGCACAGCCTCGTCGCCTGTAGCTGTCTGGGCCACGAATGTTGGCAAAAGATGAAAGCAGAGACAAGTATGATGCCTGTCTAAATACATCCACAGGTGTGCCCATGGAGGTGTCAACAGATGGTTCCAGTCAAGAATAAGTGCTGTAACCTCTAAGAATTCAATAAATACATCTCTTTCTAAATTCATTTAAAAGAATACTGACATATTTTTTACTATTCATTTCTTTGTGTTAAGTGCAAATCCTAGGCTTCTAAACCCTAGAAAGAATAGCAACAAGCCTCAGAGTGCCATAAATAATTAAAAATAAGAGCCTTTTTTACAGTCAGTTTCGTTTCCCAGGAGAATACTATGTCATGACGTTGCAGCACAGTGTGTGGTCACATGGGAGCAGAACATCGCAACGTTTTCACAGTCACGCCTGTTAGCTCGGTCGACCCGTCTGCTACTACTCGTTGCGAGAGCTGATGTAGCAGCATAGCTAATGACATGGACAGTGGCGAATGTAGCGACAATACTTGGGCAATCTCTGTAGCTGCCCTTGACAGTGCAGAAAAGAAGAAAACTACAAAGGATTCGCGGCTGTGAAAGTGCAGAAATCAATATAAATGCCACATCAACAGTGAAAGCAAGAACTGTAACCTTGGCATATTACGGGTTATAAAGAAAGACGTCAAACTTGGTAGGCTTTCTTGGCAATGTGCTTCTGCTCCCATTTTTGTCATGGTGCTAGTGTCTCTGCTCATATGAGATAATAAAATATGCATTGTTCATTTCTATGAAGTGCAGCAATCCAACCAATGCAAAGATGAATAGAAGTTGTGCAGTATCGTCCAGCAACATGAAATTCAAAGACTTCACTACACCCAGCATACACTTGGAATACATGCTGTGCTAAACGAGTCTTTCAGGGTATTTTTCGACCAAGTGTGGTTTATATAGTGCCAGATCTTCTGACAATGAACCGTAATTATCTAGCAAGAAAGGTCCATTATATCCAAAGTCCGTTCTACCAATTAGTGCCATGGTATGTTCTGAAAGAAATGATGGAACTTCACATACGCAGCCATCTAGAATTTTATTATTGCACCCGTAGGTTATCGAAAAAAATTGCAAAAGAATTGAAACACTATAGCGTTGCAGTGCCTTGCTTTCTGCCGTTTTCTGGATGCCAGCTGCCAACAAATGCAGTTTTTCCACACTGCAGCATGATTTTTCTGTTGGCGAAAAAATGGATTCAAGCAATATTTCAGCATTGCCGCCAGTTTCCTGCCATGCCGGCCACCTGGCTCGACCATGTCGCAGCCACCGATGACACGGATGAGCATCGGCCACAGATTGTTCTTCATACAACAGAATGTTTGGTAGAATAAACTGATGTCCTAATTTTATCTTTCGTGACAAGCGATGACCGCTGCCAAACCTGTAGCACAAACGAGATGTGACACGAGGCAAGTTCAACTCTAAGGCCAGAGCTACACCGCATGCGAGACGGCTCGACTGCATCACGGTCCCTCACAGCCTGAATGCTGTAAATGGCAGCCTATTTTCTTTCTGGTGCAAATTATTGTAATTAGAAAGCATTCGCAAAACAATGCCTTTTACGATCATCGGCCGTTATTGCAGAATTGCCAAAAGCTATAATTTTAAAGTGAAAGACATTAGGTCTTTGCGCACTTCTGCCTCATGCGCACTTTTGCATTGGAATCGGCATGAATGTCACATTTTAATGCATGCGCGGCACAAGAAGCCAACGCCATCTTGGAAACTACGAGCGCTCATCGAGCCCGTTGCACTGACCACGACCCTTCTCCGGAGGCACTTTTTTTAAAGATGTGTGCGCATTGGAAAAATAAAACTCAAACTGACTAAATAATTCCTAAATAACCCAATAAATGGCACTAGCTGTCTGAGAGTGCTCAGAAAGCAGCAAAATAATTTTGCAGCCATATATAGAAGGTTATTGTTGGGAATGGGCACATACAGGAAAGTGTTAAACAATAGTTTGCCCTTGATTACAATAGATGGTCATGAAAAAAAAAAAGTGCGCTCAATTGTTTGTTGTCTGCTTGTGTTGCAGAGACCCACTTAGCCTCTCCAGCCTTTGCATCACAACGACAGAAGCCCAAGGATCGTGCCACCAAAGTGAGTTGATCTCATCTTCATCTGAATTAACTGTGCAAAGTGAGTTGACTTCATCTGCTGGCTATTTCAGATGCACTCACATTTGTGGACTCAGTTCTCCATTACTTGCCAAGACAAGGCATTGCCCTTTAACCGCTCTTTCTGCGCATGCGTGAGAAGCAGTGGCTAGGCAAAGACAAATCTTAAGGACCATCCGCTGTGGTTGCTTAGTGGCTATGGTGTTGGGCTGCTAAGCACGAGGTCGCGGGATCAAATCCCGGCCACGGTGACAGCATTTCAATGGGGGCGAAATGTGAATAGACCCGTGTACTTAGATTTAGGTGCATGCTAAAGAACCCCAAGTGGTCAAAATTTCCGGAGTCCTCCACTATGGTGTGCCTCGTAATCAGAAAGTGGTTTTGACACATAAAGCCCCATAATTTAATTCAAGTAAGGTGCATGTTAAGAAAACCCAGGTGGTCCAAATTTCAGGAGTCCCCTACAACGGCATGCCTCATAATCAAATCATGGTTTTGGCACGTAAAACCCCATAATTTGAATCTCTAAGACCAGAAGTCCCCACATTTCTCTCTCGCAACCTCTGCTTCTCACACATGCGCCAAAAAAGTGGTTAAATTCAATCTTGATGTGCTTGTGTGCGAGACCACTTGCACTTGCACCATCTTGCACGACGAGGGCACAAGAGCCTCTGATTTGGGTGTCTGAGCAAGTGCTGTGGGTGGACCAGCATAATTTTTTGCGGGGGGGTGGGGGGTGTAGATGGCTTGCAGGATGCGGGTCGGTCACGGTAGACAAAGTCGATGGAAGGAGCTGTGCCACCGGGTTTCCCCACTGCCACGAGCAAAAGCCAACTTAAGGGAGCTCTTTTGCACCGCTTGACATTTAATATATCGGGAGTCGCTTCTATTTTTGTGGCACCATGCGCTGTAAAACAGATAGGTGAAAGTGCTTATCGCAATAGGTTTGGTGGCGATAGCTGTGAATGTGGCGTGCGACGACCAGGGTGGGGCGGGACAACCTGGGCGGAGATTTGGTGGTTCTGGATGAAGAAGCTGTGCGCGGCGTCGTTTTCACGTGAGACGCCATGTACAGTTATCGATAATGCGCGCCTCACGCCTTTCTTGTTCACATTGAAATCCAATTGCCGGAATGCGTACATGATTGTAGTCTGCAGCAGGGAACGACAACGTGTTTCGGTTGTCACCTGTTAAAGGCATGCACTACGCTTCCGACGGCACCCTGTACTCTGAAACAAAGATGCTTATCGCAATAGGATTGGCAGTGATGGGTGTGAACGCTATGCGCGATGACCCTGGAGAAGATTTGCCAGTACCAAAATGAGAAACAGTGCGCGCTGGTGTTTTCACGTGAGACGAACGGACAAGTATTGCAGTGAAGCTGCCGCGATAGGCAGCTATATACTGTTCTCGATCACGCATGCCTCGTGCATCTTTTTGTTTACATGGCATCTAGCGGCCAGAAAACGTATCATACGATCGCAGTTTGGCGGCATACTGAATGTTGGTGCCCAAAAGGTGTGTTTTCCGGCAACGCATGAACTGGTAAAGAATTACTGTATTTACTCGCATAATGATCGCACTCGTGTAAACATCGCACCCCTGAATTTTGTCGTCAAAACTTGATTTTTTAAAGTTTCCCGTGTAATGATCGCACTCCAAACTTGCTGCAGTGATATGTCGAGTGCCAAGTCTACCTAATAATGATCGCGCTTACCATCTGTCGAATGCTACGTGAACGACTCTTCAAGACAAACCAAGCGGTCTGCACGCACCAAACATACTTAAGTAGATGCCTCATTTCATTACATTCACCACTTTCCGCACTTCCATGACAAAAAGAGGTACAACCAAACTTGCCTTTATTATGTGTAGGCTTTATAATGGTTTTGGAACAACAAATAAAAGGCGCCTTTCGATTCTTCTCATCTACACTCGTGCGCATGCAACAAATCGTGAGCACCAACAATAGTAGCCACGTTTACACTGAACGTTAAAAGTGTACCTTATTCATACGCCAACGCTTGTAACACAGCTAAGATATTCACCCACCCTTAGCGCAAACGTGCAGTATTAGGATACAGTAAAACCTCGTTAAACCGTACCCGCTTAAACAGTAGTTTCGGTTTAAAAGTAGTAAAGTCAATTCCCCGACTCAGCGGCCATTGAACATAATGTATTTTGTATCCGCATAAACCGTACCAGCTTATTGCGTACGCATCGGTTAAAACGTAGCGTTTCCACTTTTCGTCGCGCAAACACGGCGGTGCGTCGTCTCCATCGGGCGGCCCGGCAGAACAACAAGCCTCAGAGATCGGTACAACGGCCTCCAAGCGCCCTGTGCGTTTGCACGTGAAGCCGCATCAACATCAACATCATTTCGAGGCCGCATGGACGCCGTGCCAGAGAGCGTTGTGGCGTCGTGCAAGCGAGGACTCGCGTCATGCCGAAGCTAGGATAAAAAAGACGCCGGGTGCTCAGCATAGAAGAAAAATTAGACACCGTCCGTGTTACCGAACGTGACACGAAGAAGTCGGCGCTGGCCCGCGACATGGATCTGCTGTTGACTACAGTGTGTGGCATTTGGAATGCGAAGTTGCTCGGCAGCGCTGCTGCGACCGCGAAGAGATATGTCGGCTACGAGGTTCGACTTTTCACCATCGTTGCCTGCCGAAGTGTCAACTAGCGACAGTGATGAGGACGACACGGAAAGCGACAGCACGGGCTATTCAGGCTTGACAGTGGCAGAAGCTGCGCGTTACGTCAGCCTCATGAATGCGATCGTCGCAAGGAGAACAGGGGCGCGATAACGTAACTATTCCAAACGAAAAGTTTTCCGAACTCCGGCACCCGGCAATGAAAAAGGCGCTCCGGGACTTATGCAGCACTACTGCGCGCGTGCACGGAGAATACGTAACGCCAACGAGGAATCTGCCGTGCGAGTGTTTGCCGAGAGGAGGGGGGCTGGCTGAGAACCTGGCACGCAGCTTCAGTAAGTTTGAGGTCGCTGTCGTCGTGCTAGGCCGCCGCGATATCAAATGAAAATAACACTTACGTCCCGCGAAGTGAATAAATACTGCATGTTTTTTCCCCTTTCATCGCACTCTCTCTGAGTTCCGTTTTCGACAGGTAAGTGGGCGATCTCATGCTATTTCGCTTAAACAGTACTACCGTTTAGTACGTACTTTTTCCGAGCTCCGGCCGACTACGGTTTAACGAGGTTTCACTGTAGTAGTGAAGACAGATGCCGCAGTTTCCGCAGCTAAGCGCGCCCATCTGTTTCTGCCCCCTCAAAGTGGACAGGGCTACGTTATTGCCACAAACTTGCCGATAATAATGATATTATTCATTACTGATATGGAAGAAACTGTTTAAATGCACGTAATGCATTCACGAGAATAAAAAAAAATTGCGTTTGGCGCGTTCGGCTTGCTGCGCCGGCCGCCATTTTTGTTTTGGTGTCCTGCATCCGCATCCCGCAGCAAATGCGGGCCGAAAAAAAATTTCTTTTTTTTCGTGGGAAATTTAACTCTCGTAATGATCGCACCCCTGAATTTGCGTTAATTTTTCCTGACAATAAAGTGCAATCATTATGCAAGTAAATACGGTAGCATAGCTCTATCGAGTCTTTTTTTTTTTTTTCTCTAATGCGAAAGTTGGCACTGGGAAAATGTACGTAACGGGAATGTATCAACAAGGTTCTACTGTACTTCGTTGTATCCTTTATTGCACGTACTGCACTACAAATCTTTTGTGATTTCAAGAAGAATTTCACTTAGTTATATTTGTAAATTTTCTGTAATGAGTTTGACTTTATTAATACTCTCTGTAGTCAATTTACCATTAGTTTTGCATAACTGACATGACGCATTGTCATCCATAATATCTGGGTCGTCGGTGTCATTTGCGTCTGGCCAGTGAGCAATACACATGAATGCCCTGTGTTCAGCCACGTCATAGTTGTCCTCCGATAATTGCTGGCTGTCCATTTTCACTGTTAACAGCAGCTTCATGTTTTTGCGCATTGTGACAAACTGTAGTTGCCAACGGCATATCGGACTAAATGAACCTTTCGTAGCCGCCAACAAAACTAGCAACTGCATTGTCGATCTTGTTCCAGCCAGGAAAAACGGGAACACCTAGTACATTTTCACAGAATTAATCTTTTGCATTGCACTATGTTAGCAGCTGCTGCAAGAAGCAAAACGTATGGCATTTCAGCCCGCTGCACGAAGCGAGCTGAAATGTTTTTGTGCTTGTATCATCCATTTTATTAATTTTTGCTTTGTGTCACTCGACACTTCCTGGCCAGGACACGATGCATACTCTGGCACGACTGACAATCAAGATTCGTCACAATGTGATGACGGGCTTTCGGGCAGCTATGCCCACCATAACACTATTGCCCCGACTCGTGCGCTGTTCATTATGAACCCAAACATGCTTCGGAAGTGCGTCAACGTGAGCACTTGCCAGCCACCCACATTGGCTCCTTCCGTACGGTGGGGAAAATAGGTGTTTGTTGTAGGTGCATTTTTTTCTGAAGGAAATACTGCACTCAATATTTTGTGATACATAAACAAAAGATGCACAGAAGCTTTATTTACTAAATGTATGTCATAATAAAGATATAATTTGTCAGAATCAAGATTGTGGGATAAAATTGAAGGAAGTTAAATATGACAAAAATTATCATGTATACAAAATGTATTTCTGTCTAATAGGCACTATCTGCTGAAAAATCTAAATTGTCATTGAACGGGTTGTCCATCCACTACAAAAATTTAACTGCAAGCTCTACAATTGGGCGTGCCGTGTGGTGAAGCAGTTGCTTGAGGTAAAACATAGCATAACATTGCGTGGCTTGCAGTAAACTCTTGTTTTCTGTTTAGCTTTCCTGTCAGTGTGGCGTTTCTTGCAGTTTCCATAAGTCTCCATCTTGGCAGGCTCTCAAGCACTCCAAACGACAACGAAGACGGGCCGAAGGAAAAAGTGAAGCTTACTGCGCTGCGGCTGCCAATGTTTCGGGCTATTTTGCGCCGTCATTGCTCTCAGAGTCAAAATCCAACAAAAAGGCGGCATCCTCAGACTCACTGCTGCTCGATCCATTGACACAATCAGCCGCAGATGCAGCGGAATCACGACATCTGCCATCTTTCAAAGCACATGCACTGCCTTCAGAGGCGGCCATTCTTGCTTTCTGCTTTGACGAGTGTGAAACTTCAAGGCATGTTCAAAAATCACCGCCAAGCAGGAAGAAAATCGAACTACTTAGGAAAAAAAAATATAGTTCTCCTCCTTCACGTCCAATGGCATAGTGTGTCCATGAGCTGCACGGAAGGTCTCGAAAGCGGCATTTCAAACCATAGATAGCAGTCGAATGATGCCCAATGGGCACGGTAGGGAAATATTTAAGATTGAGCCGGGGTCAGTTCTGCTCAGCGGAGCAGAACTGACAGAACTGACACTGTTGGCATGAAATAATGACAAAATACAGTTAAACCTCGATATGATGAAATCGGTAAAATGAGCAGTTTGTTTCATTATATTGAAATTCAAGACTTCGCTAGAACACAAATTTTAAGTAAACATAGTAACCAACTAACCCATGAAATCATCGAAGCAACGCACATCGCCTGGTCAAAAGATGCATGCATCAGTAGCCCCTCCTTATCCATTACGTCCAAAGAACGAGCATATTTAGCGGGGGGGATATGATGATTACAGGCATCCTCCCTGTTCAGTGCAGCGTGTAGGAATGATATAGGTATGGTTTTTTTTTTTGGTTTCTTCTGTTGGTTGGAGCTGTTATATATGCTTCGTTCCAAGCAATAAACTTCAGTTGCAAGTCAACGCTCGTCCGTGTCCTTTCTCCCTGCTTGTCCCCGTGAACAAACGCTGTTCTGTTTCTAATAAGTACAGTTACTGATAGATTTCTTTTTCATACAGAAGGGGCTGTAAGATTTTTCAATTTATTAGGAAATCGGAGAAAGCAAGTTTGAATGAGAAAAAAAAGTCATTTTGTTTGAATTGAGAGTAAGTGAAGAAAGGTGCAGTTTCATGTCATGTTGGCAGTATCTTCATATCAGCGGCACGAAGCCAAACCAGCCACATTTTCTCGTTCACTTCACCCCTGTGGCTGATAGCGTTGCCCGCAGTTTGATGACGCTATCAGAAAAAGTTCCGACAACAGAAATTTGTCTGCTTCTCTCTTCAACATGTCTCCAAAACTCAAAATTATGCAATCTCCTGTACTAAATAGGCAAGAAGACATTGCACAATGCCTTGGCTCACCCTGTCTTTGCACGTGCAGCAGTTGACCTCTAAGACAGCACGTGCAGGCGGCATGTGTGATCAGCCGCGCTGGAAAAAGGGATGCACGCCGTCCTGCCCCCCACTTCCCCTCCCCCACCAATGTGAGCGTCCCAGGCACTTCGAAATCAGTGACTATAGGTGGTCTCGTGTGCTGTGGGGAGGGCTGTTACTGCTGATTTTGATAGCTGTTCTCACTTTTCCTGCTATTAGTCAGACCATATTTTTTGTGTTCGATAGCACATTGTTAGAGCAAACTTGGCGTCCATAAACATTCATCTAGAGAGCATGTAGATTTCAAGCAAGAATGCTCTTGCCAGCCGTACTACTCGAGTGGCAACTACAATTGAGGTTGTTGCTTATGCTGCAATATCAAGGGGCCGTCACTTGTTTCCTCTTTGGCCTAAGAGGCAAACTGTGCTTCTCGCTAACAAATTTGTCAGCACAACAATACACACAGACGTCCCACTCTCATTTTGTTCATGGAAGCGCCAGCGATTGCGATTGGCAGCCTTTGATAAAGAATGGTGACACACTGGTGTTGGTACTGCACCGTGTCGCTGCTTCCCACTTGTTTTGTGGGCCTCATACTGTGTGCTAAGAATGGTTCACTTGAAGTCAGTATAGCCAGAAGTGAACTGTAAAAGTGGTTTCTTTAGTCCTGCGTCCTTATCCTGTAGTTCAAGTCCACCAGCAGTGCACGAACTCGTCGGTTGTGCTAGGCTTAATTAAGCTGCGTTGTGTGTAAGCGATATGGTAAGAGCTGACAATCGTGCAACTTCAAAAGCCTGTTTTGACTTGTTTTGAGTGTTAATAAGTATATATATGAAAGCACAGTTGCTGCGACAATCGAGTTGTCGGTGCGATGAAAGCACCAGTTGATTGCACAACGGTCAATCGCTAGACTGGTGCATCGTTGGCACGTAAACTTGTTACACTATGATGACTCACGGTCGTCGGTTGCATGTCATCCTAGTGTGACTATATATGTTTCTTATTTACAAGGTCCGTCAACTATTGTCTGCTGAATGTTAGCATTGGCGTCATGTATACTTCCTGTTGACATCAGTGTCGTGTCAGCCCAATGTGACTGCACATTAATTGAAAATTGTTGCGATCAGCTGGAATTTCTACTGAGATACGAGCACAACTACCATGTCGTCAGCACTGCACTGACCATGAGTTCACATCCACATCAGCTATGCTACAACTAAGCTGGCTACATGTGCCATCACATACGTGACGTCTTCTGTTCCGTGAACCATCGATGCTGTACAAAACGTGTCTGCCACTCGCCACTGGGGCACAGTGCATGCACACTCGGGGCATGTAAACGGCGGATTGTGTCGGACACGGCTCAGTCTGAGCACAAGGTAGCAAGTTCAATTCCTAGCCTCGGTGCTTGCATTTCCGGGAGGGAGGCGCTGAGCACTGGGTCCTCGGGTGGTCTTTCACAGCACCTGTGTTGGTTGTGCACATTCAGGGTTACAGTGCCAAGTATGCATTTTGGTGTGTGTGCCTGTGATTGCAGCCCTGACTTGTTTTCATTTTGTCCCTTGTGCAGTATGAGGCGTACATGCCCCTGTGTGAAGTGCAACAAGCCCTGAAGAAAGGGGAGGTCGTGGAGGTGAGAGTGTTTGTCTGAGCTAGTCGACAGTAGTCTTAATCATGGCACTGCGGCGTTGTGGTTGTGTGGGCTCACCTGTAGGGACCTGTGTGTTACAGTTCTATGTGCCTCACAATGTCTTCCTCCGGTAGCGCCGTGTTATGTTGAAGTAAATGGAGGCAAGAGGCCTGCCATACCCAAATTTTGACAGCAGCAGCAAAATGCAGTGGTGTTCATGGCATTAAAAAAAAAAAACACCCACATGAGACTCTACACTGCTAAGCCCAAGGGTGAGGGATCAAATCCCGGCCACCGCAGCTGCATTTTGGTGGGGGTGAAATGCCCATGTACCGTGCATTGGGTACAAGTAAAAGAACCCAGGTCGTAAATATTGACCTCAAGTCTCTTACGGCTATGTACCTCATAGTCGTACTGTGGCATTGGCATGTAAGACCCCAGAATGCAATATTTTTTGTTAAGTAATTTACTGGTCTTGCCCTATCTACATAAACTGTCGCACAGCTTTAAGAATGTTGCAGGTTGGTATGGGGTAGAAATGCTTTTTTTTTTCTTCCCCTGGCAAATCTTAGTCTGATTTGCCCAGCCATTGACAGGTGAGCATGCGAAAAGTTTGTGCATCCTGGTGTATTTTGTGAGGCCAAACATGCTAATAATTATGTCTACTGCAAAATGAGCGTTGTGTATGCCTGGCCACTTTCCTGTGGCCGAGTGCATAAGAGGACAGGCTGGCCAATGCATTAATGTTAAGGGGGGACGCGGCAATTGAAGTGGTAAAATTGCCAAACTTTTCGATTTTCGTATATTTTTTTTCGTGTTCCACGGACATTATTTACCTCGTGGTGAAATATTATAACAAAATACGCAATAGAAATCGAGAAAACAGCACTTTCGTAGAGTGCTAAAATAAGAAATTGCAGAAAAATCAGGCTTCGAAAGGCTCCGTCGCACCGCGCATTGCCCAGCTATCCATTGACGCAACGCTGCCATCTTAATATCATCGTAAAGAGGAGAGATCGGAGCTCAAGGTAGGCGGAGCGACACATTTCTGCACCGAAAAATAAACCAGCAAACGCAAGCAAGTAAAAATAAACCAATAGCTTTATTGCACAGAATAGGCCTTTGTGAACATGCGAGATGTGCAAATCTACACGTAATTAATTAATTTGGGATGACCATTAGAGGCTGTCAATTGTAACTCGAAAACTATAATAGATAGCAAAAAACTAATTTCAGTTATATCAGCATGACAAGTCACACCTGCGTGCAAAATTTCACCAATTTATTCCCACAAATAAAAAAATACTTTTCGTTGCCACGTCCCCCTTTAAACTAAGAGACCACACCTTGTCGCTTGACAAAAATCGTTAAGCATATGTGTATGCACATTGCCGTGCTTGTAAGTGCTCGCTATTATCTGCTTGTGCTGTTCAAGCACAGACGTCAAAACGTGATGTGATAAACGTGATAGTCAAAGCAGCTTGCACTGCATGCGAAGGTGCTGGGTGTGTTAGCCAGGCTTCAATATCACTCCTGCTAGAGGAACTGGCATACCTGGATGGGTCATTGTAGGGAGGGTACTAGATGGTGCATGTTATCGGCTTGTGCAATTCTACAGCATCTTGCCTTGATATTGTGCATCGTATTGTCACTTGATAGTGACGGTGAAGAAAGCAAAACAGTGAATGACGAAAGTAGCATTTTATTGGGCAAACTTGTGCCCTCAAAAACAGGCTACACTCAAAGCACAGCAATAGCGGCAAACACAGTCGGCGGTGAGCGAAATTTGGTCTGCGGGTCAAGCACGTCGGCTTTTATACATCGGTCACCGAAAGTTCCAGAGTAATCGTTGGTGCCCGCGTGTTTTCCAGAAAGTTCTGCACCATTCGTGTCGTGCACACATGCAATCAGATTACACAAGGTTCGATGACAACAGACAGTAGATGGAACCATCGGCAACATTCCAGAAACTGCCGATACATGCATTGTCCTGCGCTGAGTGACAGCATGTTAGATGATGCAACGCAGTCACCAGATAAACGAGTACACGTGTCAATACCCCATTCTTAAAAAGCATCATCCCGATGCTACAAACATAAATGGAGAGTGAAAAACAAAAGTACACTTACTAAAGGAAAAGTAACAAAACAAAGTCCAAAGAGAGTCCAAAGTTCAGCTATGTAAAGTCCCAAAGTTAGCGCTGGTAGAACGGCTCAACTCTCACAACATGGACTATTTCAGGTCGTGAGTGGTAGCACTGTGATTGCAAAATGCCGTCTGGCGCGACCTCATAGTCGAGTGTGTCAGTGCGCCGGATGATCTTGTATGGTCCGAAATAGCGGCGTAAAAGCTTCTCACTAAGTCCTCGTCGGCACATTAGGGTCTAAACCCAGACACGGTTGCCGGGCTGGTATTCCACGTAGCGTTGTCGAAGATTGTAGTGCCGGCTGTTAGTCCTCTGCTGGTTCTTGATGTGCAGGCTGGTGAGCTGTCGGGCTTCTTCGGCGCGCTGGAGATGGGTGGCGACATCAAGATTCTCTTCGTCGGTGACGTGCGGCAGCATGGCGTCGAGAGTTGCATCGGGTTCTTTCCGTAAACCAGCTAAACGGCGTGATTTGTGTTGTTTCTTGCACCGCTATGTTGTAAGCGAAGTTTACGTACATGCTAGCATGTCGGCGAGGGTCTTATTCAGGCGCTCCGTGAGACCATTTGTCTGTGGGTGGTGGGCATTTGTCCTCCCGTGGCTTGTCCGGCTGTATTGCGGAATGGCTTGGATAAGCTCTGCTGTAGAGGCTATTCCCCTGTTGGTGATGAGGACCTCTGGCGTGCCATGTCGGAGCAGGATGTTCTCTACGAATAATTTTGCCACTTCTGCTGCGCTACCTTTCGGCAGAGCTTTCGTTTCAGCAAAGTGGTTGAGATAGTCCGTCGGCACGACGATCCACTTATTCCCGGATGTTGACATTGGAAAGGGTCCTAACAAATCCATCTGATCTGCTGAAACGGTCGGCAAGGTAGCTCGATCGACTGTAGATCGGCGTAATGGGTGACGTCAGCGGTCGGGCACTTCTAATAATACTTGCATTCTTCCGAGTGTGCAGGAAAATCCAAGATGCCCGGCTATCTCATCATCATGCAGGGCGTGCAAGTCTTCTGATCACAGTGCTGCGGGCACAATGAGAAGGTAGTTTGCGCATGCTTGTGAAAAGTTATTCACCAGGAAGTTGTTTCGGAATAAAAACAAACACAATCTGCGCCTAAATAACCTCAGGACAACGACGACCTAACCTTGCAAGTACCTTACAAGTAACCTTGTAAGGTTTTTGAGCTCCAGGTCTGCTCGCTGCTGCTCGGCAAAGTCATCTGCACTTATTGTACATAAACGTGCGCCTTCATCTTGGTCATCTTGGGGCGGTATGTCCACGGGAGTTAGAAACAGGCAGTCGGCGTCGGAGTGTATTCGTCCGCACTTGTAGATTACAGTGATGTCGTATTCTTGCAGTCTGAGGCTCCACCACGCCAGGCATTGTGAAGGGTCCTTTAAGTTTGCTAGCCAACACAGCGTGTAATGTTCGCTGACGATTTTGAATAGCCTGCTGTATAGGTAAGGGCAAAATTTTTACTGTAGGCCAAACGATGGCGAGGCATTCCTTTTCGGTCATAGAATAATTGCCTTCCGCTTGTAACAGCGACCGGCAAGCGTAAGATATCACCCATTCAAGTCCGTCTTTCCTATGGACTAGGACGGCACCGAGGCCTAGGCTACTGGCGTCAGTGTGGATTTCGGTATCGGCGTCCTCGTCGAAGTGTGCAAGTACCGGCGGCGACTGCATGCGTCGTTTGAGTGCTTGAAATGCCTTGGCCTGCGGCGTTTCCCACTTGAACTCGGCACCACATTTGGTTAGATGTCAGCGGCTCCGTGATGCGTGAAAAGTCCTTGACAAATCGCCTGTAGCAGGCACACATTCCAAGGAATCTACGCACTGCCTTTTTGTCGATGGGCTGCGGGAACTTTGTGATGCCAGCTGTCTTCTGTGGGTTGGGGCGAATTCCAGATTTGCTGATGACGTGGCCCAGGAACAGAAGCTTCTGGTAAGCGAAGCGGCACTTTCCCGGCTTCAGAGTGAGCCTTGATGACTTGATGGCCTCTAGTACTGTCGCAAGCTGCCTAAGGTGATCGTCGAAATTTCCGGCGAAGACGACGACATCATCCAAGTAAACAAGGCAGGTCTGCCACTTCAATCCTGCTAAAACCATGTCCATGATGCACTAGAACGTTGCAGGTGCTAAGCAGAGTCCCAATGGCATTACCTTGAAATGGTAGAGGCCGCCTGGCATGATGAAGGCGCTCTTTTCGCTATCCCTCTCGTGGACTTCTATTTGCCAGTAGCCAGTCTTGAGATCCATCAACGAGAAGTGTTTTGCATTGCAGAGTCGGTCCAATACGTCGTCTATCCGTGGAAGGGGTGTACGTCCTTCATCGTGTTCTTGTTCACTCGGCGATAATCGACGCAGAAATGTGATGTTCCGTCCTTTTTCTTCACCAAGGCTACAGGAGATGCCCACAGGCTTTTCGATGGCTGGATGATGTCGCGCAGCATTTCGTCGACTTGTTGCCTAAAAGCTTCACATTCTCATGTCAAAACTCGATAAGAGCTCTGGCGCAGTGGTTGAGCACACTCTTCAGTCATTATGCAATGCTTTGCGACTGGTGTTTGTCGAATCCTCGATGTCATCGAATAGCAGTCTTTGTATCGTCGGAGCAGGCCTCTGAGCTGCTGCTGCTTAATCATGGGGAGGCTTGGATTTATGCCGAAGTCTGGTTCGGGAATTATGGTCGTCGAAGTAAATGCAGCGGAATCTGAGAGGACAAAAGCATTGCTGGCTTCCACAATTTCCTCAATGTATGCTATCATCGTGCCCTTGTTGATGTGCTTGAACTCCTGCCTGAAGTTTGTCATCATCACTTTTGCTTTCCCTCCGTGCGGTCGAGTTACCCTCTTGTGACACAAATTTCATGGTCAAGTAGTAGACGTTGGTCGCTCTTGATAACGCCTGCTACATCAGCGGGTGTTTCGCTGCCGGCGGAAATGACAATGCTGGAGCAAGGTGGGATGCTAACTTGATCTTCGAGCACACTCAAGGCATTGTGACTGCGAGCGCTCTCCGACAGTGTCGCTTGATCTTCGGGTATTGTTATCGACTACGACTTCAGGTTGATTCAGGAAATCCATGCCCAGAATGGGCGTCTCTTAAACACTGCTGTAGGATAACGAAGGTGGCAGGGTAGTTCAGGTCATGAACGGTAATTCTTGCCGTGCAGATTCTAGTAGCCGTTATGAGGTGTCCTCCAGCGGTCCAAATTTGAGGGCCTTCCCACACAGTCTTAACATTCAACTTGACGGGGAAGGGTCCACTCATGACAGAGTAGTCGGCTCCTATGTCTACTAATGCAATGATTGCTTGGACATCAAGCAACATGGTATGGTCGGTGGCTCTTCGTTTTACGTTGTAGTTAGGGCTTGGCGACGGATCACGGCTGCATCGCGTTGATGTGTGGCTGGTACGATGCGGCATCAGATCCTTGGTCGGTGCATCCTTTGCTTCCACGCTTCGTTGTGATGGCGGCATGTCATTATGTTGTCAAGATAGTCTCCTCGGCATCTATGGCGGCGGCGAAGGATCATTGTCATTTCAACATACAGCAACTGCACTTACATCGGTTGATGCTTTCAGTTATCTGGATATGGGATTTTAGACCCGCCCCGGACTGGGCCAGTGTGCGGTCGG
This sequence comes from Dermacentor albipictus, assembly GCF_038994185.2. NCBI lineage: Eukaryota > Metazoa > Arthropoda > Arachnida > Ixodida > Ixodidae > Dermacentor > Dermacentor albipictus. The sequence goes on along the minus strand of NC_091822.1, from coordinate 19,139,208 downwards.
CACTGTGGTGACTGGTGGCGTCCTGATGAGAGCGAACGGGAAAGACGTCAGGGGCTTCACTGCATTGCGGCGATCTCTCTGATATCGCAGGGCCGTTCACCTTGCTGTGGGTGCAGCAACGTTGACGGTGAACCCTTGCAGTCCCAAGTCACGGTATCGGCTTAGTGGTAGACATGGTCAGCTTCTTCACAGTAATAGCAGAGTGGGCATTGTTTGGGGGTGTGCCAAACGTCTCTCTTCTTTGGAATGCTGTGCGGGGCAATGGTTTGGTGTGCTGGCTGCGGTGGTAGTGGACAATGAAACTGTGCCGTCACTGGGCCCTGCCACGGGCACCGAGGGGGAACGTGACAGCGGGCTACATCGGTGTACATTGTCGCTTGTGGCTGAGGATGCGGCGATTCAGGGGCCACGAGTGATTGTTGGAGCTCCTCACGTACGACGTTGGCAGTCGAAGCCACTTGAGGCTGGAATGAGGGGAGCAACTTCTGAAGCACAATCGTCTCACGCAGGTCGTCGGTGGCCAGTGATTGTATTCTGGCGTAGTTTGTTGAGTTTGTGCGGTAGTTGATTTGTCGGTTCCATATTTCCAGTCTTTTCTCAATGTTGGTTGCCTCGCGAAGAAACTCTTTGACGGTCTTTGGTGGGCTTCATATCATTCCGCTGAAAAGTTCTTCCTTCACACCACGCGTGAGTTGGCGGACTTTCTTTTCCGGGGACATTTCTGGGTCGGTGTGGTGGAATAGATGGCTTATTTCTTCTGTCACTATGGCAATATTCTCGTTCGTTAGCTGCACTGGGGCTTACAATAGAACTTTGGCCCTTTCTTTCCGGACAACGCTCGTGAAGGTCCTCAGGAAGTTACTGCGGAACAGGTCCCATGTTGTAATAGTGGACTCCTGGTTATAAACCATGTCCTCACGGCATCTTTCAAGGATAAGTACATGTGGCACAGCTTGTCCTGAGAGGTCCAGTTGTTGAAGACCGAGATCCTTTTGAAACTCTCGAGCCAGGTTTCCGTGTCCTCCGACTAAGCTCCGCGGAAGGTAGGTCGTTTTTTCGGTTGTTTAAGCACGTTAGGGAACGCTGGTGCTGCCATTGTGGTTGTTAACTTGGTAACAATCTTCCTGGTCATCTCAGTCAAACGTACATGCTCTGGGGACAGTCCTTGCAGCCTGCAGCTAGCTTGCTGGCCCTTGGCGACAGTCATGTGTTCGTGATTCGGGCTTGGATCATGGCTTTGCGGGGGCATTCGGTACATGAACGCACTAGCACCTCCACCAGATGTCACGTGGTAGTGACAGTGAAGAAAGCAAAACTGTGAATAGCGAAACCAGTGTTTTATTTGGCGAACTTGTGCCCACAAAAGCAAGTTGCACTCAAAGCACAGCAATAGCGGCGAACACGGATGGCAGTCGACAGAATTTGATCTGTGGGGTCAAGCGCATCGGCTTTTATACATCAGTCACCAAAGGTTCCAGAGTAATCACCGGTGTCCGCGTGTCTTCCAGACAGTTCTACACCATTTGCATCACGCACACATGCATTCAGATTACTCAAGGTTCAATGACAACAGACATTAGATAGAACCATACCCGTCATGGTTGCTCAGTGGCTGTGGTGTTGGGCTGCTGAGCACGAGGTCGCGGGATCGAATCCTGGCCACGGCGGCCGCATTTCGATGGGGGCGAAATGCGAAAACACCCGTGTACTTAGATTTAGGTGCACGTTAAAGAACCCCAGGTGGTCCAAATTTCCGGAGTCCTCCACTACGGCGTGCCTCATAATCGGAAAGTGGTTTTGGCACGTAAAACGCCATAATTAAAAAAATTCAGATATTCAGATAGAACCATTGATGACAATCCAGAAACTTCTGATACATGCAGGTGCGTCCTGCTTTGAGGGACAACAATGTTAGATGATAAAATGCGGTCATCCGATAAACAAGTGCACGTATCAGTATGATGCAGTATTAATTAATTTATTTATTTATTTGAGTACCCTAAGGGCCCACTATGGCATTACATGGGGGGGGGGGGACGAAAAAGATCAAGCGTAAGTGGAATGTGTACAATGCAAATAATATATGAAGGCATTAGAAACAATAAAAAAAAATATTTAAAAAAAATGAATCTTAGTCGAGAGTCTGCACTTATCCCATGGCTTTCTTTGTCATCTTGTGCCACTCTTTTATGACACACTGTTCTGGTGGGTTGATATGGCTGCCTTGCTGTTTTGCAGGGGGTGCTGCGCATCAACCCACGGAACTACGAGGACTCCTTTATCAGTGCGCCGGTAATCCTCGGTAGTCCTATTTCGCTGGCTCCTTCCTCTTCCCCTGGCTCCCTTGTTGTTTCTCTCTTGATCCTCACCTGTCGGTCTCTCTAAACTGCTCGGGGTGGTGGTGGTAATGGCTGCAGCCCTATAGCCATGTCAGGCTTAGAACCAAAGTGAGGCCTGTGTCCCACTCAGGGTTTAGATGGTAGAGTGTGTGGACCTATGGGGCAGAGTGTTTTTATTGTTGCAAGAAGTGTGTGCAGAGTGATGGTGCATAGTAAATAGGGAAGTTCAATGAGAGACATGCGGAGAGTGCTGCTTTACCAGGCAGTAGTACGATTGGTAATTGACAAGGCTTCGTACTTTGGCTGAAATTGCTGTGCAAAGAAATAGTACTTCTTTTTTATTTCAGTGATTCAGCAGCCATGCTTAACATTGGGAGTACAGACGTCTGAAGAGCTTGACAGTTTGTAGAATTTAAAACGATCAGAAATTTGGAGTCTGCTACCTACTCTGCTAACGGCGAAAACACCAGCATTACTTAGTGTAATGAGATGGAGGAAGTGATCGACAGCAGTCGACCTGTCCTGGCAACAAGCTGCAGTGACATCCTTTTGTTCGACCACTGTAAATCAGCATCACCCAGGCATTTCAAAGCTTTTCACAGTCTGACAACTCAACAGCCAAGTGGGTGCTGCTGTTTGCACACGCTCTGTGGCCCTCCAGTCAAGTTTGCTGAGCCAACAGAGATTTGCAGAAAGGCACGTTTTGGTCCTCAGTGGGCCTGCACTATTAGCATGCGGGAAACTATGCGGCATTGAGCTCATAAAAATCACGTATCGGTGTATGGCAGCAGGAAACACACTTCACAGCGCTGTATCGCTACAGAAGTTGTCGTGTGCACCCTACAGAAGTGGTACTGCACAGAGCACAGTAAAACTCGTTGAATTCACGTCTCCATTGCAGAGCAAAAGAGGGCAATCACATGCAAAACAAGTTGATCCAGCACAACCATTAGAAAATGCAAAGCCACTTTAAGGGGACCAGTAAAATTGGTTTTTATAAAATACAGCTCAAATGATGCCTTTATTTTTCTTCTATTAGTTCAAGTCCAGCACTAACTGTGTGTGTGTGCCCATGTTAGCAGTACATGGTGTATTTTATGTGTCGCCCTAATCACGTAAGCTATCCTAGGGCTAGGGGTCTAACCTTTGGTGCACCCATCAATGCAAATAAATGCATGAGCTGAGTGCGCTGATCGCATTGCATTCATATTATTTTGCGCATTTTCTCACCAGCCGATTTTACTGAGTGGCCCACTATTGTCATGTGTGCGTGCACATAGTGTAGCACACGGGCTCTTAAAGGAGTTCACCCTGTTTTGCAGCAGTGCTGAGGGCTTCCCCCTTTGTTTTCCTTGCACCACCCCTGCTTTCCTCTTGCTGCTATCCACTCTTTGTCTTCTCTTTGCCTTGCACACTATGCTGGTGCTTTTATTTAGTGCATTTTTAAATGTTTGGCACATTATAGAAGGGTCTGGTTGCACTTTGTACTCTGATGTTATGCGTGGGCCATGTTATGTAGTATCTTATGCTTGGAAGTCCTGCTCTCATTTGCGAGCTTGGAGGATGCCGAATGGTTTATAGCTTCGCAAGTTGATACTTGCACAACCTTGTAAAAGTCAGTTCCGCAGGCAAGAGGTACAAGAAAAAGAATGCTGATGTGCTGGCACTTGCAAATACACTCAAGCCTCGTTATATCTGTTACTTCGATATATTCATGATTGCCATTTACTGCAATATGTGCCCAGTGGAGTGCACAATTGTAAACATTTTTCTTTTCAGAGACGACTCTAGTTCGTTATATCCATTGGCAAGGCAATTTCACTTCATTAAAATGAAGCTTTAAATACATGAACCTTTGTAGCAACTTCAAGGGGAATTTAATTTACCTCATTATGTCCTCCCTCATGGCACACCCAATTACCCAATCGCCCTCAGTCCCCAGTGGCTGCGGAGCATCTGACCAAGGCGGCAGTCAGACTTGCAACGCAGCAGAGGGTGCTAAGAATACCTGGGTCCCGACAGGCCGCCAATGGAAGCTGACCCTTGCAATGTGTAACACCCGAACCCTCTTGAGTGAGGCTAGTTTAGCAGGGCTCTTTGAGGAATTATCGGACATTGTTTGGGATATCATCAGCCTTATTGAGGTTAGAAGAACTGGTGAGGCTTACACATTGCTGAATAATGGCCATGGCCTCTGCTATAGAGGTCTCCTAGGTAATAAGCAATAGGTGGTAGGATTCCTAATCCATAAGGACATAGCGGGCGACATTGGCAAATTCTACAGCATTAATGAGAGGGTAGCTATAGTCGTAATCAAGCTTAATAAAAGGTATAGATTAAAGGTAGTACAAGCCTGTGCTCCAACATCGAGTCACAATGATGAGGAAGTAGACCAGTTTTATGAAGATGTTGAATTAGCGATGCGAAAAGTGCAAACTCAGTATACTGAAGTAATGGGTGACTTCAATGCAAAAGTGGGGGAAAAGCAGGCTGGTGAACAAGCAATTGGCAACTACAGAGTCAATTGTAGGAACGCTAGAGGAGAGATGCTGGTAGGATTCGCAGAAAGGAATAGGCTTCGAATAATGAACACCTTTTTCAGGAAGCGTAGCAACAGAAACTGGGCCTGGAAAAGCGCTAATGATGAAACAAGAGATGAAATTGACTTCATGCTTTCTGCTGATCCCAGCATAGTGCAGGATGTAGAAGGGATAGGTAGGGTAAAGTGAGGTGATCATAGGTTAGTGAGGGCTAGGATTCACCTCAATTTGAAGAGAGAAAGAGCTAAATTGGTCAAGAAGAAACAGGTCAACCTTGAGGCAGTAAGGGTTGTCGGGTCTGATGTGGGGTTCTCCTCCGTGCTCTTGGGACAAAGGAACGACAACACAGTAGTGCAAACAATCACAAGGGCAATTATTGCACCTTTCTTAGATCAATGCCTGCTATCCGAGTTGCTATCCACAAAACATGCCGATGGGCACACGACAAATCTAGAAGTCCGACTAGAAGCGAGCGAATATGTTCGCCCCATGCTGGATCCCAACGCCTGGTTGTTCGCGTGTATAGTCACGCGAATCGTGGCGCGTTCGAAGGCGGCCACGCGAGACGTTTTCGGCGAAGCATCGGTCGGCACGCGGCACGGCACGTCCGTCCCGCTTGCTTCCCGAACCCAAAGAGAGCAAGCGCCTTCTTTTCAGCGGCCAAGTAACCTCGCGGCGTTAGCAGCGCAACACTCGTGCCATCTCTCGCACTGCGCTTCAACCACATCAACCGTGCGGGCGTCACGCAGGCCACGCGGCGAAGCGGGAGTACAGGAGACGCGCTATGCAGGAAAAACATCAGGGGAGGCGCGACGGTCGCGCATCCCCACATCCCCCCAACCTTAAATCACTTCTTATTCCAGCGAAACATGTGACACGGTCTAACATTAACCCGTGCTTCGCGAACAACATAGTGCAACAGTGGTCGCGCCGAAGAAATGTCTACACGCTGTCCATAGCGAGCCGACATTGTCCTTGGGTACACAGCTGGCGTCCGCCGGTCACAGCAGCAGCTTTGTAGACTCGACGGCACGATTCCAGGCCAGGTCTCCGGAGACGACGACGCAGTAGTCGGTGCGAGCAAGCGTCGCTCGCGCCGACGCGCCCTGCTGGCAGAGCCGCCGTAGCTGTCGGTGACCGCCGGCTCTTTTGTCCGCCGCCGAGGGTTTTGAGCTGGATACAGGAGGCCGCCGAAGTCGCCGCGCCGAACTGGCCACAGCATCACCATCGCCTGGGGTGGCTCGATCGTAGTCCGGGGCAGCAGCGCAGACGATGTGCAGGTGACGGCAAACCAGGGGTGACTCCAATCCTACTGCGTAAACTCAACACACTCGGCAAGCACTAAAGTAGTGCAAGGCAGAGGGATTCTGCATGCGCATCACCCACGTGGTACGATGTTCAACTCGGCTAGCAAAAGATCGGGCAGCTACTCAGATGCGAAGTTCACGTGAACGATGCTCGCTTTTTTGAGTCGAACGAGTAATTTCAATTCGTGCGAGGCTAACTAGAATGAGGGAAGCAACTTGCAACACCTCAACGCCACGGTCCACCAGGTTGTGTCCCTCCACGTGCGACAGGCAGCTTCGTAAAGCCTTAGGTCTAAAGCGTTGCTACTCTGACAACAACCGGCATCCAACAAACAACACCCAAAATGAGTGCAAAACAGGCAGCCGCGAGGAGTCATCAGCTCTGTGAGGTGGTCCTACTGCGCTCGGTGCACACAGCATCCAAGTTGACGGCGCCCACCGTCCCAGACGGTGTCGGAGCGCCCGGTGCCAGGCCGCAATACCAGTCAGCCCGTAGTGGCACCCGTGGCCCGCGGCCACCCGGCTCCCAGAGCCGCGACTTCATACGAGTCAAAGAGATAGAAGAAGCTATTTACATAAGAAATTCGGACCACCCACGAGGCTTCCATACTCACTTGCTTCAGGCTTGCCACTGTTCCGCGGGCGCTCAGCCTCGCTCTCCCAGGATGCAGACCACGTGGCTCTCGTACCAACGAATGCCATTAAAAAAAACACTTGCGAAAAGGCTTAGCATGTTGACATGTTCAAACACACTACAGCACACTACAGCCACCATCGCCTCGTTCAAGAAAGCACGCCGCCGACGCTAGCGATCAAAATTCACGCTAGGCCTACGCTTCGGTTTAAACAAAGGTCTCGAACGAAGCAAAACTGTTAAAATTATCGTCCGATGCCCCAAAAGTCCCACGTTGGGCAGCCAGATGTGGGGTCTGATGTGGGGTTCTCCTCCGTGCTCTTGGGACAAAGGAACGACAACACAGTAGTGCGAACAGTCACAAGGGCATTTATTGCACCTTTCATACATCAATGCCTGCTAGCCGAGTTGCTATCCACAAAACATGCCGATGGGCGTGCGACAAATGTAGAAGTCCGACTTACCGCGACCGCAAGCGAGCGAATATGTTCGCCCCATGCTGGATCCCAACGCCTGGTCGTTCGCGTGTATAGTCACGCGAAACGTGGCGCGTTCGAAGGCGGCCACGCGAGACGGTCTCGCCGAAGCATCGGTCGGCGCGCGTCAACCGCGCGGGCGTCATGCAGGCCACGCGGTGAAGCGGGAGTACAGGAGACGCGCTATGCGGGAAAAAACATCAGGGGAGGTGCGAGGGTCGCGCATCCCCACAGGGTAAAAGCAGACAAATTCAGGCTGGCACTTGCAAACAAATATGTAGCCTTAGAACAGAGAGATGATGATGACATAGAGGTAATGAATGAAACCGTAACTAGGTTGGTTTCAGAGGCAGCAATTGAAGTGGGAGGCAAGCACCAAGTCAACCAGTAAGCAAGCTCTCCCAATTAACAAAGGACCTAATAAACAAACGAAAATAAAAGCGTCCAACTCAAGAGATAAGATAGAATTCGCGGAACTGTCAAAACTGATCAACAAGGCGAAAATAAGTGATATTCAATACTATAACGTGAGAAAGACTGAAGCTGTAAAAAATGAACGCAGCCTGAAATCAGTGAGAAAGAAATTTGGCATAGGACAAACCAAGATGTATGCACTAAAACATAAGCAGGGTAATATCAGCAAGCTCGAAAATATAGTAAAAGCAGAGGAAGAATTGTATACTCACCTGTACAGTACCCAGGGGAGTCGGGATACCTCAATTAGAAACAGTAATGAACAGGATGCAGAAACTCCTCCTATAACTATCCATGAGGTCAGAAGGGCTCTGCAAGACATGAAACGATGAAGAGTGGGAGGAGAAGGGGGAATAACAGTCGATTTAATCGAAGATGGAAGAGACATAATGCTTGGAAAACTGGCGGCTCTTTATATGAAGTGTATCGACTGCAAGGGTCCCAGAAAACTGGAAGAATGCAAATATTATACTAATCCACAAAAAGGGAGACGTTAAAGAATTGAAAAATTATAGGCCCATTAGCTTACTCCCAGTATTATATAAAATATTTACCAAAATAATCTCCAATAGAATAAGGGCAACACTGGACTTTAGTCAACCAAGGGAACAGGCTGGCTTCAGGAAGGGATACTTTACAATGGATCACATCCATGTTATTAATCAGGTAATCGAGAAATCTGCAGAGTATAATAAGCCTCTCTATATGGCTTTCATAGATTACGAAAAGGCATTTCATTCTGTAGAGATACCAACAGTCATAGCGGCATTACCTAATCAAGGAGTGCAGAACGCTTACGTGAAGACCTTCGAAAATATCTGCAGAGGTTCTACAGCTACCTTAATTCTACACAAGAAAAGCAGGAAGATACCTATAAAGAAAGGGGTCAGACAGGGAGGCACAATCTCTCCAATGCTATTCACTGCGTGCTTAGAAGAAGTATACAAGCTATTAAACTTGGAAGGCTTAGGAGTAAAGATCGACGATGAATATCTCGGCAACCTTCGGTTTGCTGATGACATTGTTCCATTCAGCAACAAGGCAGATGAGTTACAACAAATGTTGAAGACCGCAACAGAGAGAGTGTAACAGTGAGATTAATGATTAATATGCAGAAGGCAAATTTACATGAACAACCGGGCAAAGGAGTTCAGGATCTCAAGTCAGCCTCTCGAGTCTGTGAAGGAGTACGTTTACCTAGGTCAATGAATCACGGGAAACCCTGATCATGAGAAGGAAATTCACAGAATAATAAGAATGGGTTGGATCGCATACGGCAGACATTGCCAGCTCCTGACTGGAAGCTTACCATTATGATTGAAAAGGAAGGTGTACAATGGGAGCATTTTTCCAGTGCTGACATATGGGGCAGAGACTTGGAGACTGACGAAGAAGCTTGTGAACAAGCTAACTCTTTCGTTGCCACGCCTATTCAAATCGATCCCCCGTGATTGTTGCTTTAGATCGCCAGTTTCGACTTGTTGGAGCCATGTCTTATCCACTTAGAGCCATACAGTAGTTAGTACAGGCACTGAGCTTTCAGAATCGGTTTAAATTTTCGCGCTCCGGCAATGTGATTTTTTATAGACCTTCTTACGAACTAATGCGCGTATGTTGTAGCGAAAACAGGCATGGCTGTCACCTGCCGCTCACGATTACGCTGCACTAGCATTAAAATTTTGTTATCAGTTGACTCCCAGCAGGTCAAGAATTAAATTATATTGCCGGCTTTGCCGTCTGACAGGGCTGAGCGGTGAGAATTACTTGACCATGACACCACCTGTTCACTGGTGAGCTTTGGTTTGGAGTCCGAGTCGTTTTATTCTGCCAAAGTGTACTTCTGAAGGTCCGCCGCACGTCCAGCATGTGGACCTAGCATTTTCAACCAGTTTCTAAAAGTTTCAGTTTTGCTTCTTTCGTAAAATCCAAGCAAGGCGTGCGGCCGGTGTAACTGCGCAGTTATCGAAAGTCGCTCCCTTGGCAGCGTTCCGCGTTGCTGCATCGCGAGAAGAGCGTCTTGCTCGGAACTATGCTGCATCTTCACTTCAATATAGTGATAACTCATGTTATGATTCCGAAGATGATTGCAAAGCAGATTCAAGCTTTGGCGGCGACGAAGTTTTGAGTCGGCATGGGACATCCGCAGCTGTTCACCAGCGCGTTTTCTTTATGGCCTTGAGCGGTCTTTTTCCTTGTATGCGCTTATCTGCCAATCTTTTTGGATGACCTGAGAGCTCTACTGATTATCTTCAAGGTGCATACTGGTTATGATGTGCTGCCATTGGTAGCAAAGAAACTTCCATTCACACCAAGAAAGCTGCCCATAAGCACATCTCGACCCAGCACTACGGATCAGCGCAAGGAAGTTTACATCGGCGTGGGATTTCTTTCTACTCTTCTTCTCTGCAGAGGTGATAAAGGTAATCTGCAAAAATGGAAACAGATATGCTTGGATGCATAATCTTGTAGTTGCCCAGCTTCCCTGATGGTGATTGGTCCTGGAAGCGGTGCATCACTCTAGACGAGCTGGTGAAGTGCGTTTCTTGGACTTCTCATCAGACCATCCTCAGAAGATGCCAAAAAGGCGGAACTGCAAAATGTGTTGTGAGGACCGGAAAGTTGAACAAAAACCAGGCGTTTTGTGGAGAAAGTGTGGAGTGCACCTATGCTGCACAAAATCCAGGAACTGCTTCACTGCATGGCATGAGCGATGAACCAGTCTTAGTTTCTTTTTTGTATCCGAAGAACGGTAGTGCACTGAGCATTTATTTTTTCAGTCGCTAAACCTGGGTTATTTATCTTTGAAATGTATATCCTTTATTTTCTTTGCTGTTAATGTTTTTGTAAACATCATGTGTTTTTTTTGTTTTTTTATAATCAACTGGCACCAGAATTGATGCTTTCTAGAATTTTCACGTTCAACCTTGTAAAGTTTTTTGTTTGACAACGTATGTTTTTGGAAAGAGCACTTCATTACACACAATATGCTATGCTGCAATATGCGTGCCAGAATATTATTTGTAGTGGCAAATAATTTTGATATTTGAATTTTGACAAGAAGGGTCATGATATTTCGTATCGTTATAACAATGTACGAGTGTACTTTTTAAGTCTGTGCAAGTTAGGGTGTTCACACATGTGGAGTTCTTGCACACTTCATTCTCTTAACTACTGCACCACCGATGCTGATACCGCATTGCGACGAGCTCATGCGAGGCCTGCCGGTGATGGCAGTGGTACGCCACACCATTGGTGATGGGCTTGTGTGTATGGAAGTGCTCGCCCGTTAAATGCAGCACAGGTTAACTTTTAATTTTCTGTGCACTGCTTAACTTTTGTGAGTGCCTGAATTAAATGCAATGCCGCATGGGGAAACATGGCAGAATGGTAGTGTATCAGATTGGAATGTAATACACAAAAAATCAATCGACTTAAGGCCGTGACCATGAAAACTGTAGCAATGCCAGGAATCTCAACATGGTTCTAGTGCCGCACGAACTGTGTTTATTGTTGCCAGGAAGCCTATAGGTGTGCCGTTATATTATATTGCAGTTGAACCTCGCAATAATGAAATCGACAGGAAACACGAAAAAATTCCGCTTCGCAGGAATTTCGTTGTTGCAAAATGAAGCAGCACAGGTAGGTAATGCATTGCAGAATGAAACTTTGCTGTCAAAATTCTGTTAGCCTACTTTGGCAAGTTCTGCTCGAAAAGATAGAACCGCAAAGCCGACAGTACAAGGTGGGCTGCATGCATCGATCAGCAGTGGTGGCACTGCTGTGGGGCAGTATTCTTTGGCCATTTGCTTTCAGAGGTACGATCACTTTTATGACATTTTGCTTTAACTGGGCACCGAGCGTAGAGCAAAAGCACTCTATCCATGGAGCAGCATTTCTCCAGCACACGCTGTTGCCTGTAGGCCCCGATGCATCCGGCACCGAGCATGAAAGAGATTGTATCTCGTATACCCATAGGCAATCGATTAAAATTACGGCTCTTTCGTGCAAATCTAAGTCTGGCGCCTAACCTGCATACGGTGCCTTTCGGGTGGCACCAAAACCAGCGTTCTTGAAACAAGGAATGTGTATTCTTAGATTATTGCTCAATCGCAGCCCGATGTGTAGCACTCCATGCTGCGACTGCCGTCTCAAGCGCGGCGCATAAACAGTTCCACACTGGTGGGACGTGGATTTTCTTGTTTTTTCTCCATTTTTCTCACCGAGATGCACATTACGCACTGCGCTAGGTGTGCAAAAACCGTTGTCACATGTTGGTAGCAACATGCGTGCCGCTTGCAACGGGCGATCAACAAACAAGATGACGGCCATGATGCATTTCCAACGCGTGTGATCACTTCCAGCACTCAGTTGTTTTTCTAAACAAAAAGGGTAGTGCCTACGCAAGTGTAATTTAGTGGTATTTTACGCAATTTTAGTGCAATGTTGGCAGTGTAGAAGATGATATTTACAATATATATACAAAATCAGTCCGAATAGTTAAAATGGCTGACCACTAACAGCCCGCAGCAGCCGTCTCGCAATCTTCTTCCTCTCTTCGTTCATCCTTAGGTAACAAGACCGCCGGGTGGTGAAGCGCCATCTCGGCGCATGGTAGGCGAAGTATGGCTTCAGCTGCGGAACATCGACGATGTCAACAGGCGGTAGACTTGAAGATGGATCAAACTGTAACAGCGTGATCTCATAATTGACGTTGTTAACTTGATGTAGGACTTCATGAGGCCCTGTGTAGCGAGAGAGAAGCTTCTGGGGGAGGCCGACCTGATGTCATGGGGACCAACGCAGCACCCAAGCACCTGGGGCGAAATGGACATCGTGATGGCACCCGTTGTAACACTCTTTTTGCACATGCTGCGAGGCTAACAAGTGAGATCGGGCAACTTGATGCGCCATATGAGCGCGATCAATGACCTTGCAAGCGTACTTAATAGCAATGCGGGGCACAGAACGTAGGATGGTGTCAAAGGGCAATGTGCGGTCCGCCCAAACAAAAAATAAGAGGGTGAATATCCTGCGGTGTCATGTCGGGACAAGTTATACGCAAATGTCACGTAGGCCAGCATGGCGTCCTTGTCACGGTGATTGTCGGAAACGTACATCGACAGCATCTCTGTGAGTGTTCGGTTGAGACGTTGTGTAAGACCGCGTTGGTTTGTGGGTGGTAGGGGGTGGACAGCTTGTGCTCAGTGGCACAAGAGCAGAGGAGGTCATCCACAACTCGAGACAAGAACGAGCGGCCACGGTCTTTAAGTAACTGTCGAGATGTACCGTGCTGGAGAATGACGTCGTGAAGGAGAAAATCGGCGATGCCAGTTGCGCAACTAGTAGACAACGCCTTTGTTATCGCGTAGCGTGTCGCATAATCAGTAGCGACAGCGATCCACTTATTCCCTCTAGTCGCCGCAGAACAGGGCCAAGCA